>NC_141914.1:63129379-63453665 GCF_057802395.1 Ceratotherium simum simum
AACACGGCAGAAACAGAGCTTCTTCGCGGAAGCAAGTGTGGGCGAAGCAGCGAGCTGGGATCTGTTCCCACAAGAAATGTTTATATCTTCATTAAATCAGAGACTGCAGCCAAAGAAATGCCTCCAGGGACTAAGAATCAGGATTCTTTTTAATGCCTTAGCTTGTAATGAACTACAAAAGAAAGTCGATATAGGAAGAGATCCAGCTTATTTTCCTACTCCCGGACCCCAGGTCCCCGGTCTCAGAGTGAAAAGAGACCTTGAAATTCACGGGATCTAACTCCTCCATTTTATTATTTTTATCATTGGGAACACTGAGGCCCACAGGAAGTTTTTTCTAAACTTCCCGTCTCCCTTCAATGCCCAGTCTGGTCACTTGCTACGCTCCCTCTCCTTGCTGCTGCTGGAGCACTGGTCGGGGGCACTCTCAGACGCATTGTTTTTGGTCAGCAGAATTCTTACACGGAATTAACAAACCGGCAGCAAGCCCCCTACTCCCTTCCACTCCCACTGACGCAGGGGCACCAAGGACACAACCTCACCCCAGAGGCCAGGAGCAGGAACAAGCCCCTCACCTGAAGAGAACCACAAGCAGCCACCACCGGGCGCATCCACAGGATGGAGTTCTGTGAAAGCCCAGGAGTGGAGACTGCTGCCACACAGAAACGTGGGCATGAACTGATAGCCAGGAGAGAAAGGCAGATAAAAAATTCCCACTTATTTGCAGTGGAGAAACCTGACCAACATCCACAGCGATACATCACGTTGATAGTATGTTCTCTTGATATGATGTGATGAAAATGGCGCTTTACCTCGGTGATCTTTTCCCAAAACACATAACTCCAAGTCTAATTGCCACCCAGGGAAGTCCCTAAAACATTTTCCACGTCTAATGCTTTGTTTTTAAGTTACGTTTGCTTATAAGAACCAAGGCAGAACCAAACCAGAACGGTCCAAGATGGCGATGGTGTGCCATGAGCAAAAGGAAGCATGCGCAAAAGGTGCCATGTGCAAGAAGGGAAGATCTGCGCATGCCCCAATGCCCCGCCCCCAGCGATGACGGGGAGACCCCGCCCCCTTCACGTCCTGTGAGAACTCTGCTCACCTTCCCTTCCCGGACAAGGTGTTTTAGAGCACCATCTCTGCCTCCTCCTTTTGTGGATCAAGGAGTAACGTTTCTGCTCCGCTACTCCGAACCCGGTGTGCTTGTATTGGTGCCGGCGGGTCAGGGCAAAAGGACCCGCTTGCAGGTCACCAGTCCCTTGGGGCTCAGTAATAGGGGCTCCACAGAAAAGAAATGAAAACCCAAAGAAGCGGTTGGATTTGGGGGCTTATATATCATGTTAACAAAAGGTCATATATTGTGGAGAAGTCGTTAGATAAAGGAGAAGAGGATTGGGGCTCCTAGGGGCGGTAAGTTGTGGGAAGTTGACTAGGAAATGTATGGTCGAGAAGGGTTGTTTAGTAAGATTTGTTATGCTAACTCCCACTCCAGGTGCTTCTCAGGTGATTAAGCTAGTTCTTTTCTTGGTAGGGGAGAAGGGGACACCTTTACAAATGGAAATTTATATCACCTATATGAAGGGGAATTTATGCCCTGATTTTAGGCAGAAAGGGAGAGGGCAGGGCGTTCTTCCTGTGTCTGTTGTTTCTCAGTTCCTTTTAGCTTATAATAATCAAAATAATCCTTATGCCAAAGTGGCATATTATGGGATGACACATTTGGATCCCCTTCAGTTCCTAGAACACTTAGAGATGAGGAAAATGAAGGCAAGAATTGTCCAGGGTTACAAGGTTAATAAGCAGAAACTAGGTTATAAGCCGATTGCTCTGATTTCAAAGTCACTAGTAGATATACCATATGAACAGAATTTTTTAAAATAAATTTGTTATTTCAGAGCGGTTTTAGATTTACAGGAAAATTGCAAAGGTAGTATAGAGGGTTCTTGCACACTCTGCACCCAGGTTCCCCATTAGGAACTATGTTAATTTGGTACATTTGTTACAAACAATGAATCAATATTGACACATTGTTATTAACTGAAGTCTATCCTTGATTCAGATTTCCTTCGTTTTTGCCTAATGTCTTTGTCCTGTTCCATGATCCCATCCAGGATGCCAAGTTACAGTTAGTCCTCATGTCTCCTTAGACTCCTTGCTGTGACAGTTTCTCAAACTTTCCTTGTTTTAGATGGCTTTGGCAATGTTGAGGAAGACTGGTCAAGTATTTTGTAGAATGTCTCCCAAGTGGGGTTTGTCTGACGTTTTTCTCATGATTATATCACCAAGCCCCAAGGGACTGGTGACCCGCAAGCGGGTCCTTTTGCCCTGACCCGCCGGCACCAATACAAGCACACCGGGTTCGGAGTAGCGGAGCAGAAACGTTACTCCTTGATCCACAAAAGGAGGAGGCAGAGATGGTGCTCTAAAACACCTTGTCCCAGAAGGGAAGGTGAGCAGGGTTGATGTCAAGCAGGCAGGGTCTCTCCATCATCGCTGGGGGCGGAGCATTTGTGGCATGCGCAGATCTTCCCTTCTTGCACATGGCAACTTTTGCACACGTTACATTTTGCTCATGGCACACCATCACCATCTTGGACCTTTCTGGTTTGGTTCTGCCATTTGGCCACCTGGCATTGTTCTGCCTTGGTTCCTATAAGCAAGCACAGTTTAAAAACAAAGCATTAGACATGGAAAATGTTTTAGAGACTTCCCTGGGTGACACCCCCATGAACGTAAAAATATTAATAAAATCTGTCTGCCTTTTGTCCTGATAATGTCTTTTATCAGTTTAAATCACAGGCCCTAGTCAAAGAAACTAAGAGGGTAGAGGAACAGTTTTTGCTCCCCTCCAGAATCAAGTGAGATAATATAAGCTATATGTGGGATTGCAGCTTAGAGCATAGGAAACTTCAAATGATTTCCTATTTGTATGACTGTGGTAAGACCTTCTTGTATGACCTTCTTTAGGATCCAGTTTCCTCATCTGTAATCCAGAGATAACAATAGTACCTTCATCTCCAAGATATGTTGTAAGCAATAGATGAGACGATGTTGACGTGAAATGATCACCATAGTTCAGAACATGTGAGCCATTATTATCCATGGTCCCTGCTGATGGTTGGCCCTCAGTCAGAGATGATCATTCCTTCCCCTGGGCTTCCCTGGTGGAAGCAGCACAGCCACAATATCTGATCCCCAGCTTTGTTAGTTTAAAACTACATTTTATCCATCCAGTTAGATGTGATCAGGCCCAGGAAACTGAGTCACCTTAGCACAACTTTCAAGAGATTAGTTCATAACCAGCAGGCTGATGCATTAAGTTTCTTGGGAAATATAATGGTCAAAAACACTGTGTTTGGTTGTGAGGCTGGTTCCTCCCAGTGGGCATATCCTCTTGGGAAACCATCTTAGGCTCAGAAGCCTGCTCAAGAAGGACTGGGATGGAGTGCAAAGGAAGTTATGGTCTTGATGGAATGTGTAGCCAGCTCTTGGTAATTTATGTTCCTGGTCCGCTGTTATAAGCTGAATTGTGTCCCCTCAAAGTTTAGGTGTTGAAATCCTAACCCTCAATACCTCAAAGTGTGACTGTATTTGGAGGTGAGGCCTTTATAGAGGTAATTAGGTAGAATGAAATCATTAGGGTGGGCTCTATTCCCACATTACTGGTGTCCTTACAAGAGGAGGAGAATAGGATACAAACAAGCACAGAGGGAAGATGATGTGAAGACATAGAGAGAAGGTGGCCATCTGCAAGCCAAGGAGAGAGGCCTCAGAAGAAACCAACCCTGCTGATAACTTGATCTTTGACTTCTAGCTTCCAGAAGTATGAGAAAATTAATTTCTGTTTTTAAGTCTGTGGTACTGAACCCAGTCTGTGGTACTTTGTTATATCAGCCCTAGCAAACTAATTACCCTCCATAGAGAAAGGCCTAGAGAGCCCAGGACAAATTCTTCCTACTATCCAATTCTCTTTTTCAACTCTCCTTCTTAAACTGTAATTACATCACATACTGAGACATGTTACAATTCAGTTGTATAAATAAAGTTTTTGTATAAACTGATTTGTATAAATAAAAATTTATTTGTATAAATAAATTTATTTGTATAAATATGTACAAGCAGGCAATCGGAATCCCTTGTTGAAACTAAGAAAACCTTCTAGTATGGAGTCTGCGAAAGTGAGTTTCTCTACAAAAAATGATTCTGTGGTAAAATACATTTGGAAAATACTGCATGCTCTAGCTTTTCTTAGAAGTTCACAGTGTACATTAACATATTAAAGGCTGTGAGAAGTCCCACAATAAAGAATGTGCTTCAATATTGTTTAATCCAGTACTTGCAGAAATTATTCAGCCACGGAACTCTGTCTTTCTGGTGGGTTTCTATTTACAATTCACTGTGAGAAATGTTGCTCTGGGCTAATGCTTCCCATTTACCTATCATCACTTAAATGGGTTATTTCCTCAGATGTCAGTTAATGTCATCCTTTTTATTCCCATGGTTTTGTTTTTCAGAGGGTAACATTTCTTGGCTGTCTTTCCAGATTCTCAAACTTCTAGTCTGTTACTCATACACTATGGAAAAATAAAACTTTCCTAGTAAAGCAAGGCAAACGGAACAATAGAAACCATTTGAGTTGGTATCATTATCTTGTCACATCAGTTTTATGTCACACATAAAAGTTTCCACAGGGACCCAGAGAATACGAGAACACAAGAGGCTCCCACTTGATGAAATGTACTTTTTTAAAGGCCATCTTTTTTTGAGGCTTTCTGAGGATCTCTAATTGCAGCTGATATCTTTAAGAGCCAAATAAATAAGATAACTAGCTGGGAAGCTGTTACCTGTGCAATGGCTGAAGGAGCCTTTCTGGAAATTAAAATTTATCCTATCTTTAGCGATCTTCAATTTGAGTTTTATCTTGATTATGAGAGAAAAGTTAACTCAAAGAGTTAAAAGTCGTTATTTATCATTGATTTTTGTCTTGCTTGTTGGCCAACTGACCAATAGAATAATTATTCCTTTTTTGGTCTATTCTTCACCTTCATCTCTCTTAAGATCCTGATTGTCATTTCAGATTCTGCACCTTGAGAGACAGCAGCTTCTGAAAAAGCAGATGACCAGCTTGAGAGTGAATATAAAAATTCATTCTCTAAAATGCATGAGTTAGGATGTAACTTACAAATCAGCTAAATTCCTCCATGGAATTGCAAATAGAATTAGAGAAGCTGCTCAGAATTTTAGAATTGAAAGAGAAAATGATGACTATTCCATATAATATCTGCCCCCTCCCATTTTTCTGTTAATAGAATAGGCAACTTGGCACCAGATTATAAGGGAGGCTGTGTGGTACCCAGAAGAACAGGCACAGTCACAGAGAGTTGGGTTCCGGGCAACTTAGCAGCTGGGTAACCCTAGCCATTCAGTCCTCCCCTCTACAACACTGTTTCTCCCCTAGAAAATGCAATCATTGCTGCTGCGCCCTCCTGAGGGGTGGTTACAAGGAGTTAAGTAAAATGAAGTGAGTTTGTAACAGGGTGACATCTAAATGGGAGGTTGCAAACTGCTGGCCTGTCATTTTCCTGATGTGTTTTCCTAAAATTTATTTTATCTTTGATTTTTAAATTAGGAGATTTTACTTAAAAGTCTGATATTCCATCAGAATTTTAGAGACTTTGTATAAATAAATTTGTTTGTAAAAATAAAAACAAGCAGATAATCAGAACCCCTTGTTGAAATTAAGAAAACAAGGTGCTTCAACATTGGGCCCACATTCCACACAGGCAGCCGAGGCGCTCCCCTGTTGATGAGGGACAAGCTGTCCAGGTCACCTGGGTGCCCACCACCACCCATCTGTTAAGGAGACCAGCCCGGTGCAGACAGGCTTCTGATTTTGTAAGCCCTGTAAGGGAGCGAGTTGCAGTTCTGGGGTAGGGATATCTGCACTGCAGCCTCTCACTGGATGTGCTAAGTCCTTTCTTTACAGGGGGGCTGGAGCTTCACTTTGTCTATAAACCCATAATCCCTGACAATAGTGAACTTTAGCTGAGCCCTGTGCTTCCAGGAAACAGGGGGGATTAATCCTGCCAACCTTTGTTTTCTGACATCCTCCACCCTTTCTTGTTACTAGTAAGGGCTTCTGTCAAGAACTTCCTTCCTCTTATGACTTAGCTAAGACTCGCAGACATGCCCCTGTTTACCTAGGAAAGGGCCAGACACAGACTCTCCAAATTCCTATCCTTTGTCTCAAAAATGATTAGCTGAATTGACCCCTCCCCCCTAAAAAAAAAACAACTAACTAGACACAGAGATAAATATTTCCTGTTCAGCTGACTGACTGGGACTCCGCCTGACGGCAGAAGCAATCCTACCATAAGATCGCCCCCTGCCACGACTTGCCTGCTCCTCCCTACAGATATCTAAGGTGAACCGCCCTGCAGAGACAGTCTGGTCTAGACATCTGGGAGGCTCTTCCGAGTGCAATAGCCTGAATACTGTCAATTTCCTTACTTCTTAGAGGTTTTTTGCCTTTGACACCTTGGTTCCTGAGAACCGTATAGGCTGTTTGCACAGAGCACGAACCTTTTTAAGCATTTCAGACATGACCGAGTTACAGTGTTGGACAGAGGTTGGTGGCTGAATGTTCTAGTTTAGGGCCGTTGGAGAAAGGGAAGCTTCAGGGAGGTAGGAAGTGAGAGCGGGACAAATCTGGAGATATTTTGAAGAGAAGAGTGAAAGTGTGCCTTTGTGATGGGCAGCAAATTCTCTAAAAGACATTTCTGTTCACTCAGGACGATTCCACAAGCTGAGACTAGCCGTACCTCTGTTTCACCTGATAAATAAATGGCAAGCAATAGGATATATTGGAGCATATGAGGAAGCCATTTGGGATAAAACTAATTCAGCCTAAGTTTGTTTTTCCAAAAGGGCCTGTTGCCTGCATTGTGTATCTGCTTTGCCATGTGCCAAAGAGAAGAGTAAATGCCCTTAAGATAAGGATGCAACTTCCCCCTCATTGGCATTACGTTAAGGATGAGCATTTCTCCCTAAGCTAGAATTTGATTGCTGCAGTCATCCTGTGACCAGGCAGCTCAAGACAACAGACCTGACACCAGCCACTCCCATCAAGACAGCAGACCTGCTCCCTGCTGTGTCTATCAACAGCTATTCTGGCAGGGCAATCTGATAGGGTGATCTTGTCGCTATTGTAAAAGGGATATTGCAATCCTATGTGATACATGCTTTTTGACGGTATATAACCACTCTGTACACCCCACTTCGTCGGTGCCCTTCCTTCCTTGGGTGCCCTCCCCTTCTCGGGGAAGGAAGACCCAGGGCCATGGCCCTCAAAAGTTGGCTTATAATAAACTCACCCCAATTTTGATTTATAGATTGATTATGGATTATTTACGTCGACACACCTCACCCCTCCCATCCCTTGAAACACCTTTGGTTTCCTTCCTATGGTGTGTCCTGCATGCACCTCCAGTTATCTAACTAAAATCCAGCCCTGATCACTTCACTGATCGCTTCAAAAGACTATGGTTGTTCTCCATTGCCTTTGGGATCAAGACCAAAATCCTTAGCATGGCACAGAAGACACTTCTCAACTTGGTCCTCTCCTGTCTTTCCTGCAGCTTCCCCCACCAATCCTCGAGCTTCACCACCGCCCCCGCCCCCCCACCCAGTACAGCAACACAAATGAGGCATCTGTCCTTACAGCCAGGGTCCCTGAGGAGGTCTTACCTCTATGCCCCATCTTGGAACCCTGGCAGGCCATGGCAGGCCTCCAGGAGCCCTGTCTACAGAAGAACCAAGTGGTCCTGAGAGAAACAAGGAAAAAAGAATGTTGGAACCGTTGTGAACCCCAGGAACCCTGGCATTCAGGCTATTCTATGTAAGTGGTGCCTGGGACTTGCTTGGCTACTAAGGGAGAGAGATGCTGTGGGGGTTGTAGAAAAAGAATTATGCTTTACTAGAAAACGAGGCATTGTCTAGAGGACAGCCCTCAGGTTGTCTGATTCTAATCTTTCATTGCCTTTGAGCTATTTTACAACCTTTTCAGTTGTAAATAATGCAAAATGATTCTCAGAAGTGCAAATTCTGTCCTATCTGGTAGAGGTCGAATTGATTTCCCTAGCCCCTGTGGAAAAATCAGTTTGCTTTCATTTACACATTCATTTCAATATTTCTGATCTATAAATATGTCTGTTCTTTGAGTTATAATGCCCTTCATTGATTAATGAATTACCTTCATTGATTAATGAGTAAAATAAAATCTTTAACATATAAGTATATAGACCATGATTTTAATTATCTTCTAATAGAGGGTAAGATGCTGTATGGTCCCACCCAAACTTCTTCCAAATCGACCCAGAGAGAAGTTGCCTCAGCATCTTCAGGGAGTCAAAGGAGACCAAGGGAGTGATGTCACTATTTCAGGACTAAATTAAAAAAAGAGTTGTGAAACATTAGTAGAGGAGAACTTCTTCACCTAGAAAGACAGCACCAGCAGCTCAACAGACCCCGTGTTCAACATAACAGGTAGAGGCCCTCCAGGTGAGGCAAGGGTGGGGCTGCAACAGCGGTCAGCTTCTGTGAGGAGGCAGCAGTAGACTAAGGAGTGCTGGCGCTGAGGGACTTGGATGACATCAGACCCACCCAGGGACAGAGGGGAAATGTGGAGGGCTGAGGAGTGGACAAACCTGGGAGCTCAGCGGGCCTCAGACCTACAGATTTTTATTGTTATCATTGTTAATGTTACCCACATTCTTTGAATAGCCTCCTGTTAAAAAGAAACAGCAGGCCTCCGGGCCGGCCCCGTGGCTTAGCGGTTAAGTGCGTGCGCTCCGCTGCTGGTGGCCTGGGGTTCGGATCCCTCCCTCGCGCACGCCGACGCACTGCTTCTCCAGCCATGCTGAGGCCGTGTCCTACATACAGCAACTAAAAGGATGTGCAACTATGACATGCAACTATCTACTGGAGCTTTGGGGGGAAAATAAATAAATAAAATTATAAAAAAAGAAACAGCAGGCCCCAAATGGAGTCACTTATGCTAAGTCCCACCAAGCCTTAATTCTTAACCTAATTTTAGTTTCAGCCTCTCCCAGAAATGGAATTTTAAACCAATCAGGCTGGGATTTCCTGATCAACACTAATGAGGTGATCTGCCTGATAAGACCCCCTGCCCTTCCCCTAAGAGAAGGTGACCTTGCCTGAAATAAGCCACACTTTTTTTTGTGTGAGGAAGATCGGCCCTGAGCTAACATCTGCCAATCCTCCCCATTTTTTTTTTCTGAGGAAGACTGGCCCTGGGCTAACATCCATGTCCATCTTCCTCCACTTTATATGGGACGCCGCCACAGCATGGCTTGCCAAGCTGTGAGTCGGTGCACCCAGGATCCCAACCGGCGAACCCCAGGCCGCCACAGCGGATCCTGAGCACTTAACCGCTTGGGCCACCAGGCTGGCCCCCTTTTTTTGTGTGTGTATGAGATCAGCCCTGTGCTAACATCTGCCAATCGTCCTCTTTTTATTTTGCTGAGGAAGACTGGCCATGGGCTAACATCCGTGCCCATCTTCCTCCACTTTATATGGGACACCGCCACAGCATGGCTCGCCGCCAAGCAGTGTGTCAGTGCGCACCCGGGATCCGAACTGGTGAACCCGGGCCGCTGCAGAGGAGCATGCGCACTTAACCGCCTGTGCCACCGGGCCGGCCCCAATAAGCCACACTTTTAACTTCTTTGTCCACCTACAAAACCCTTCTTTCTGCCTATAAAAACCTTCCATTTTATGGATAAAGAGAACAGATCAGTGGTTACCAGAGGGGAAGGGGGCTGGCGGGTGGGTGAAAGGGGTAAAGGGGCACATATGTATGGTGATGGATAAAAATTAGCTATTGGTGGTGAGCACAATGCAGTCTATACAGAAACTGATATATAATAATGTACACCTGAAATCACACAATGTTATAAACCATTATGACCTATTGGGGGAAAAATAAAAAACCCTTCCATTTTGTACAACTTCTTTGAGCTCCTATCTATTTGCTGGATGGGATGCTGCCCAATTCATAAATGGCTGAAGAAAGCCAATTAGATCTTTAAATTTACTCAGTTGAATTTTTGTCCGTTAACACTTCTTAAGGTAGATGTGGGGCTGAGGGGGGAATCAAGGGTTAAGTTCCATTGTTCGTATTCAAGGAGCTCTTCTGATCCTAGTATTTATTATACAAGAACCTGGGATATCAGGTTATGTAGGAAAGCAAATATCGTATATAAAAAAATACCCTCTTGGGGCTGGCCTGGTAGTGTAGTGGTTAAGTTTTCGTGCTCCGCTTTGGCAGCCCAGAGTTCGCAGGTTCAGATCCCAGACGTGGACCTACGTACACACCACTTATCAAGCCATGCTGTGGCAGGAGTCCCACATATAAAGTAGAGGAAGATGGGCACAGACCCAGGGCCAGTCTTCCTCAGAAAAAAAAAATGAGGAGGATTGGCAGATGTTAGCTCAGGGCTAATTTTCCTCACACACACACACACACACACACACACAAAAATACCCTCTTGAGCTGATCATTTATTTAAATCATCCCTCACTCAAACATCCTTCTCCAAGCACACTAGTGTCCATACCAGCTTTCAATCAAAGACTTGTGGTCAGTCTCTAATGAGCTGTCAGAAACTATAAATGTATCTGCCACTTTCAGATGACATCCGTGACTATGAAGACTACAATGAAATCAATTGCAAAGTGAAATTGCAAGTCTTCTAAAAGATGTAGGTTTATGAAGCAGTGAGTCTGACGTTGGAGAACTGAATCATGCGCAAAGCCGTGACACGCAGGAGGAAACAGTTAATAACAGAAAAGAGAAAACTGACCAGACAGGTTTGGCAGACATTGTAGGTGACTCATCTCCCAACCTCATCTTCCCTTGCCAGCCTCTACTTTAGAGCCGGAAAAGCTGAAATAACCCCTCTCTCTGTCTTCTCTACAGCCAGCAAGAAGCAGACTGCTCAAGATCAAATCTGGCTTTGCCTCTTCCTGAGCAAGTCATTTAACTCGCTTCCCCTCAGTTTGCTCATCTGTAAAATGTACCTGCCTCATGGAGTTGTTCTGAGGATTAAATGAGTTAATATAAGTGAAGCCCTAAGAATAATTCCCAGCAAATAGCAAGTGCTTAGTACGTGTGACCAGGAGTCTAATTGGTCTAGAAGTAGAGGCATACGTATGTGAGGAGACATAATTAACAGTCCCACAGAATGCACGTTTTGGAGCAGGGGTGTTTCACTGAAGGAAACTCTGGATGCTGGGCTGGCCAAGACAATAGAGATCCGCTAGCTCTGCTAAGTCACCAGGGATGGCTCAGGGTGATTGTCATAAGTCATCCACTCACCAGTGGCCCAAGGAGAAGGCATGTACCTCCTGGACCATTCAACTCCAGAGTCATCACCACTGCACCCTTGGAAGGTTAGTCCATAGCCAAACTAGTTTGGAAAGTTCTTTTCTTCCTCCCCTGATATTCCTCTTACATTTTCTTATGCTTAATTTTCTCAGCTCTGTATCTATTCACACAAAATTGTGATAAACACTCCTCTCCCCTCTGTAATGTAACTATTTGGAATGCCTAATCATGCCAACACTTGGTTGGCTATCCGTCATGGTTAGTAGAACTGTTCCACCCCACTTCAGCCACATTTGTCAAGTTCCTACTATTTGCGTAGCTCACACTTTTCTCCCTTAATAATTCTTCTTTGTAAGCCCCTCAATTTCTTCCATCTTGCTGGTTGTTTTCCTAATAGCCCCTCAATTTTTGTGCCCCAAACCCAGCTCTTCAGGGACCCAGCCTGGCTTTTGTTCAGCATCAGGCAGCCTGGCTGAATACATGTGTCCCATTTCTTGGCTCCCCTCGATCCCTTGGCTGTTTAGTTTTCTCTAGAGCCTGGTGATGAGTAATTGTGCCCAAGCCTCTGCAAAAGCAGTGCCAAGACCCAACAGGAGGCCCCCTGAGCATACAATTACAGTTTCAAACTGAGGAAATGTTTCTCTCATCATCTCCTGCCTTTCTCAACTCCTCCCATCCTGTCTATAATCATCCTCCCTGAAGATAAAAATAAAATAAAATCTGGTTATAGACTCTCTGAACTTTAAGCAGATTAGTTGAAACACAGGTTTTGTGCAAATTTCCAGTTTGAAAAGAATAGGTATGCAACCATCTGTGAAATTAATAAAATGGAATATTATTTAATTGATAGGCAGGCCAGTTTAATGTAGACATATAGACAGGACGATCAGGACTAAGCAGTGACACATATGGAACTTGAGACAGTGAGGCAGTGTTAGCAGCACTGTGAAGCTGGCTCTGTAAACACAGCACAAACTGGAAAGGTGCACTGGTGATTTCTTAGTTGTTGTTCTGTGTGGTCATCCATAGTTTAACAATACAATTGAAAGCATAATTTTTAATTTAAAACATTATGGGCAAGCAAACATTTCACAAAGGAAGATATACCAAAGGCCAAAAACACAGGAAAAAAATGTTCATCATTAGTCATCAGGACATGCAAATAAAAACTACAATGAGATACAACCGTATACCTACTAGAATGGCTAAAATTAAAAAGACAATCCCAAGTGTTGACAAAAATTTAGAGCAACTGGAATTCTCATACATTGCTGGTGGAGATGAAAAATGGTACAGTCACTTTGGAAAGCAGTTTGGTAGTTTCTTAAGAAACATACTCTTGCCACATGACCCAGTCATTCAACTTCTAGGTATTTATCAAGAGAAATGAAAACAAATGTCCATACAAAGAATTACACAAATGTTCTTGGCAGCTTTACTCACAATAGCATAATTGTAAACAACACAAATGTCCATCAGCAGGCGAATGGGTAAACAAGATATGGTACAGCCACACAAGGGGTCAGCACAAAAGGGATGAGATACTGACACATGCAACACCAACAAATTTCAGTCATTGTGCTGAATGAAGGAAGCCAGACACAGAAGAGCATATGCTGTATAATTCCATTTATATAAAATTCTAGACAATGCCAACTAATCTGAGTGACAAGAAAGCAGCAGTTGCCTAGATATAGGAAGGAAAGAGGACAGACTACAAAGGGGAACAAGGAGCCTGTTGGAGATGAGGAAATATTCTTTTATCTTGATTTTGGTGGTAGTTTCATAGATGCATAATTTTTCAAAACTCTTTGAACTTTAAATAGACACACTTTATTGTATGTAAATTACACTTCAATAAAGTTGATTTTAGAATATTATGGGCCAATTTGAAGAATAGCAATTGCTCTTGCAAAAAGTAGAAAATCTTCTTCTTGAAAGATGTCTCTTGAGCAAATCCTAAGTGATTTAGGCTCTTGCTGCTATGAATAGGAACAAATAAAGTGTGTCCACACTGGGTTGGTTTTCCTCCTGAAAGCCACCTCGAATTAGCCACTCTCAGACCTGGTTTCATTCATAGGCAAGTGGGTGATCCCTTCCATGTTTAAAATAGTTCTGAGTATACTTTACCTTGAAAGGGATTTGAGCAGGGAGCTGAAGTTTCTCCAATACCCTTGACTGTGGAAAGGTCCTTCTCTCTCTGGGAACTGAGCTCCTGGATTCAGGAGTAACGTCCATGAAGCTGAGAAAGAGCAAAGATGCCCATCGCCCACACTCTCAGCCTTTCTTCCCTCTCTGCTGCCCCTCTCCCACAGACAGCCAGATAAACCCATATCTGTACCTGCCGTTGGGCACGTATCATGTCTCAGCACTTCACATGCATATCTCATTTAATTCACTATAACAGGGCCGGCCCCGTGGCTTAGTGGTTAAGTGCGCGCGCTCCGCTACTGGCGGCCCGGGTTCGGATCCCGGGCGCGCACCAACGCACCGCTTCTCCAGCCATGCTGAGGCCGCGTCCCACATACAGCAACTAGAAAGATGTGCAGCTATGACATACAACTATCTACTGGGGCTTTGGGGGAAAAATAAATAAATAAAATTATTTAGTTCACTATAACAACCACATAAGGCAGATACTGTTGAAATACCTGTGCAACAGATAAGAAAACTGAGGGTCAGAGAGTTTATGTACTGAACCCGAGATTCGCTGCTAGTAAGTGGCAGAGCTGTGATGATAAAGCAGACATTCTCAGTCCAGAGCCCACATTCTTAATCACCTCCCTGCCCAACGTGGAAATCCACTGAGTTGGCAACTGTTCAGTTGAAACGACCCCCCTTTTTCTGCTGTCACTAAGGTGTCACATTGGTTCAGTGTCTCCAGTGTAATGCTGACATCGTGGCATGAGTCTGGAGTGCTGGCATCGCTGGTGCTTTGGCACCTGGGGAGGGAGGAGAGCTGGTCCGTGTTGGGGGGAGCCACGTGCGGTACATGCTTCCACAGAAGATCTCCTGGTTGCCTGAGTCCCCACACAGGGGCAGCCACATCTTCCTGGATAAAGCCAGATCCACAGGGGGTTCGTGATCCCAGGGACACTCCAGGAAGAAAGCATTCCTCGGGGCATGTCTCTCCTTCCTTGCAGAAGCCCCAGCCTGTTGCCATGAACATCTGCTTAAATAACGTTGTCTAGATGCACTTGCAGAGCCGGGTCCAGGCAAATCCTAGTGTGGTCTTGCAGGCCCCCGTCACGGGCAGTTGTAAAGGCTCGCCTGGCAGGCCTCACCCGGGAAGCTGCCCTCCCTGGCCACCACGCTCTGATGCAGAGCTGCACTCCCAGCCTGGGGACCTCCACTGTGGTCTCCCTGTCAGAGGACCGGAGAGCTGTGAAGATGTGTTTCTGCGCTGGCTCGGTGCTCAGTACTTCTCCACACCTTGCTCTTCTCCCCTTCACCCCCTGCCCCAGGTCCATAAAACTGCCACAGCCTTTTGTTTGGGGCTCCCTTGGCAGTGAGATGACCCCCAATCCTCCACACCCATGCTGACCCACTTGACCCTCGACTGAGGTGCTGTTCCGGGGAGGCTGGAGCACTGGGGAGCCAGTGCTTTCTCTGCTTTATACTCTTACCTGTACTCTTGCAGTAAGGGACCAAAGGTTTGACTGTCACCTTCATTTTTGGCTTATTGCTTTAATAGGCTACTCCGATGCCTGGCAGCTCAGCTAGCCTGTACAGAGACTGCCCCATAGACACCCTGGCCTGTCCTACCTTTCCTCGGGCAGTCTTCTTACCACACCTAGTTCTTCTTTTCTTTCCTCTTTGTTATGTAACAGAGCTCTGCATTAATCTTTTTCTTTTTAATTCCTACATCTCTTGGGGCAGTAAGCATGGCTCTCTCAACGTCCAGATACTGCTGCTGCTCAGCTGTCAGAGCTGGCGTCCACGTGAATAACTCTGGTGCCTGGTGACGGGCACCCTGTACTTCGACTTGGAGGAGCCATGCCGACAGTGTCCGCCCCCTGGGAGCGGGTAACACGGCACAAAGCGAGGGCCACCTGCCACAAGTCACGGCGTTAGGAGACGATGACTAGAGGTGCGTCCTGCGATAGGCCCTTCCTGAGTTAGGGTGCTGTAGACTGGAATTTTGGGGAGAGTGAGGCTCTGCGGGTTTCCTGTTTGATTCCACATTACGTGAGACCCCTTTCGCAGATATAGTTGTAAGCGACTCAAGCCTATAATCTCATGTAGAGACAATGTCACTCCTCTGACAAGACTGAGTTCCTCAGGGACAAGGACCCTGGTCATTTCACCTTTGTATCCCCAGTGTGAGGTATGACGATAAATGTATGCCAATTATGTGAAGCAAGCCATAACATATGTTATTGGCACAATGAAGAAATGAGACTCCTGGAATGTTGTCATATAGCAACTTAATTTTGCCTTCCACTGTCTCTATAAATTTATATAGTGGCACTAGTTCTTCCCCTGCCTTGTATAAAAAGTCAGGCAAGTTCCTATGTCTTCTCTGTCCGTGTCTTAAGTCACAAATTCAGTGTATAATATGTCTAGGCCAGATAAAATTCAATACTCCAACTGTGATTTAAAGGCAAACTGTTCCTCTTGGGTACATGGCCGCCCGGGCCCAGCAGCAGACAGGAAGTCTCTGTTTGGGGCTGAGGCTGTGCTTGTCCTCTCTCTTGCTCCTGCCTTTCTGATTTCTGCCTCCTCCATTTTGCCTGCTGTGGTTTCTGACCTCCCCAGGGTCTCAGGGTCACAGGAAAGTTCTGAATTGACTGGTTCTGTCATCTGCTGGCTCCAAGCTTTCTCGGTCCAAAGGTGTTTAAAGTAGATGCTTCCTCTCGTAGGTATTTTGTGGTTCTTGGGAGAGCTCTGCTCCCCTTCAAAAGCAAACACAAATTATCCAACTTGCAGCACTCCTGCCCTGAGTGAATTCCACCTTATTCCACTGCTCCCTGACCCAGGAGACCAGCCAGACCTCCTCCCAGCTCACTTTGCCCCTAGGTGGACCTCTGGGGTAGGACCTAAGATGACCCCATGCCAGCTCTCTTGTGCTGTGACCCACGTTTGGTGAACAGGAACCATGTGTGCTTAGCCTGACGAAGTCTGTAAGTGACCTCTTGTCCCAGCCTAACCTCTCTCCTCTGCGCACCACTGACGTTGGCCAGCCCGCCCCTCAACATGGAGGTTTGCTTTCCAGGCCAGAGTTGACCCCCAACCCCTGTGACTCAACTGTGGAGACCCCTCTAGCTCTCCTGAAGCCCCTTGCATTGGGCTTGAGATGGGAGAAATCCTTGCCCCTTGGCTGGAATCACACTGCCAGTGAACCAACAATACTCTTCCAAAAATCCGCTTCCCCACCTCTCTCGTCTCTACTCCCTTCAATCCTTCATATGCCCTTGATGCGGGTGAAGAATTCAAGAGTCGGTAAGCACTTTTCTGCTAAATCCTTTGGAAGCTTGCACGTTGGAACGCCGTATCTATTATCTCTCTGGTGCCTCAGCAGTTACACATACATCTAAAGGGACTGAGGCATAAATGCTAATAAGCTCAATGTAAAACTAATAATTTGCCTGCTCAGTGAGGTGAAAACTGTTTGAGGAGCTGTCATGACTGAATGCCCCCAGATGACTCGCATTTGTGCTGTGACAGCTTCAGGTGTGCAGAAGGAGCCCCACAAACATGAAGTCAAGTGTTTTGTAGATGGAAGATCAGAAAGGTTTTCTCCTAGGGAAATCTGTAATGGCCATGGCTTGGGAAAAGCAGCTGAAATGAAAAATGGGCCCCACCCCACAGCCTTCCATGGCCATGGTCACAGAGAACTTGGGGTCTGCCGACAGAGTGTTTCCCAAAAGTCCCTGTGGGAATGGATGTGAATACCCGTATGGAAGTGAAAAGTCCAAAATAAACTCCCCTCAGGAGGTCAGGGGTTGAGGGAGGCTGTGGATAGCTGGAGCTGGCTTTAGGAACATCACACCAGAGGTCAGCTTTCCCTCTGCCTGCAGCAAAAGAGACAGAAGTGGTTCTTATGGCATTCTCCTGAGCTCACAGTGTAGGTGGCATGGTGGCTTGGGTGACCAACAGACTTGGCTGACATTTGTAGGCAGGGCAGAGGCATTTGGGTGGTGACAGTGGTTTGGGACAATGCCAGGTAGTGAATGTCTGACGGAACTTCATTTGAAGGATCTCTCCATTGAGGGGTGAGAAATGCCAAGGGGATTCAGGGCCAGAACTGATAACCCTGCAGACCATTGGGGGTTGGAAATCATTACTGCTGATGGGGTTTAGAAAACACTACCCCCAAATATAGCACCTTGGAATATTGAGTACTTTAAGCTGAAGGAGTTTGAGAAAATGGCAGGAACAGGACATAAAATCATCAGGGGAGATGTGCCCTTGCTATACGTGGAGAAAAGGAGCCTCCTAATCTCCGAAGACAAAGGGACACCAAGAAGAATTTTAACAAACAGGCCTTGCTAAACTTCCTCCAGTTTACCACACTTACCTCATCCTCCTTAACCCATCATATTTTTACATGACTGCCCACTCTTCATCAAACCCAGCAAAAAAACACTCAGGTCTGTTTCTTTGGGTCTTCATTTCCTTATGAAGGCCCCATGTCCCATAAAATTTATATTAAATAAATTTGCTTGCTTTCCTCCTGTTCATCTGTCTTAGCCAGTTTAATTTTCAGGCCCAGCAGGGCCCTAACAGGGTCGAGGAAAGCTTCCCGTGCCCCAACACTGCTTAAGATTTCTTTCTGTCTAGCACCACATGTAATGGCTCAGGATGCTGAAAAATGAAATCCACAGGAAGATCCAGGGCCAGGCTTTCCCCAGAATCCTTGTCTCTTCTCCAGGCTCAGGAAGTGGGTGGGACCATTGAGAGGGAAACTAGAAGACTCTTTATTTCTGGAGCCCAGGACCTGTTCTTGGCTTCTTCCCATCCAAGCCACCAATCAGAGACACCACCCCAAAACTCCCCGTCCAATAACAACCTCCCACCATCCTTTGCCAAGAAGTCTCTGAAGAGTTCACCAAAACAGCCTCACTAGCTCTCACAGTATCTTCACTATTCCAAATGAAATTCCTGCCCACCTACCAAACTCTCCCCTCCTCTTCTGGGGAGGAGGGAGGAAGGAAGGATGCATCTGCCAGTACCTATGAGCCCAAAGGGCTCTTCTCTCTTCTCCTCATCTGAACATATAGTTCCCAAGATCTTATTCGTGAAGGTTGAAATAAAGAGGGGCAGAGACTTCTGAGAAACTAGACTAAGAAGGCCAAGAACTGATGGAGTGAAGGTTTAGGCTGGGGAAACCCTGAAGAGCCAGGAGTTGAAGACATACCAGGCCTGGGACAATGGCCTGGTGTACTGAGAGGTTGCAGAGCAGCACTTTGGATGTGGACCCGATGTTGCCAGTCAGCACTCAGGTTAAAAGGCCCGGCTTCCCAGCAGATTAGGGTTAGGACAATGCCCGAGACAGTTTAGATAAATGTATTATCCCACTAAGCTGAATCCTGCGACTCTCCGGGGTGTCTGTATGCGATACCCGGATTCTTCACCCCAAGTACACTGACTTGGATGACTCACCAGAAGCAAAGCAAAGCCAGGACTGTGGGTCCGTGAGGTCCCACAAGCGGTGTGGAGTAGAAACCCTTTCATCTGTTTGACTGGAGGGAACTTTACATGGGAGAGCTCCTTAGACAATGTGTGTCTCACTCAGACACACCTCTGTCACGTGAGGCTTGGCATCCTTTGGGGTTTCAGCTGTACATTTGGAGCAGGCTGAGCAGTGTTGGGTAGCCCCAGCAGGCCAGTTCTGGTAGGAAACTGAGCTCCTTTCATTCAAATGAAACGTGCATCCAATGCCCTTTAATGGGGTTTGTATTCAATTAGTCAACAAGTGGAAGGAAGAGTCTACCAGTGAACACATCCTAGATAACAGAATTAAGCTAATTTACCTCAACCTGATACTATTTTTTTCCTCCTAGAACACAATATATAGTATAGAAAATTCTAAAGTTTCCTTTAATCTTCACAGCTTTTTCTAATTTTGTCTGTGCCTGAAAAACACAGACACCCCTGAATGATGGTATAACCAACCGTGATGCTTCTCTCTGAGCCTGGAAGAGACTTTACCGTAAGTGACTCATCATTATCACTTCCGCGTCTGCATGGAGCTTGCCTTCAAAGGCCAGTTCATTGTTCATGGTGGCCTCTGGCAGTCTCCATGGACTAAATTAGATACTCCTTCTTCCAATAAATGATTTAAATGAACATCTATAAAACTTACAGGGTCAAATAAGTAATAAAATTTAGATAAATCACCACAAAAACTCCATTTAAAAACAAAACATCTTTATCATCCCCCTGCGCAGGTGAGCCATATGCCAGTGAAACAGGGACTTTTGTGGACAGTCCACCTCTGCAGATGGCCTCTTGTTGAATTTTTAGAAATCGGAGCTTTAAAATGGATTTAGGAAGGCCAGTTTTTTAAAATAACATCAAATACTGGGTAAAGACATTGCCTACCAAATATGCTTACGACTAAATACATTTGAAAATGCATATTTGCTCAAATGATCATCCTTTCCGTCTTTGTCAAATGTCATAGCCTTGACACTCTGGTTTCACTAAAACAACGGCAAACAAAGTCAACGACAATAACTACGATTACAGAGGCACTTAGGCCTCTGGCAAGCAAGGATAAAGCCTGATTTTAGTTCAAGTCTTCCCCGTCAGATAATGCATCAACCAACCAGCATTTGTCGTTAAGTTTAGGGGTTTGAAGGACGTGGCTATGTCACTCACTCAGCTCCATAAGGTGCCATTTTCCTTGGCCATTTACAGTGGTCCAGGGTCCTGCCCTTGGCCTTGGTGGGTCAGACAGTCTTGAGAGGGTCCCGGATTTGACTGAAGGCTGACTCATGGTCATAAGAGGCTGATGTACAAAGCCACATGCTCATTTATTAATTTCCCATGAGAAATAGAACTGTTAGGTGGGCCAGATGCACATGTCAGCCCGAGGAGCCCATTCTTTCCCGCAGGTAAGGGAAGCCAGTGTAGCTAGTGGTCATCTGAGCAGTATAGCATCAGAGCAAGGAGTGGGTGTTGTATGAGTCAAGGGCTTGGTCCCAGCAGATTTGGATGGCCCGCTGGACCATCTCTATAATAGTTATTCCTCTCTCACACACTGACTGGGCACTCCCTGCCCTTTATAGTGTTTGAGTGGACACTAGTAATATTTGCTTCAGCCACTGTTCTTTTTCTAATTTCCATGGCCACCCAAATCCCTCTTAATGATTCTTTCTTTCTTTAGATAATTTAGTACACTTGATTAAGTTATCAGCAGTCTGGCTACCTGGGAGCCACTATGTATCTCTAAGGTGAATTTGCACACCTCTGCTCTGAGCCCTTTTGGACTTAGAAGATAATTTATTTTCCCTTTTTCAGCTCATGTTTGCCTCCACTTAAAACCTATATGGAACACCAAAGGAAAGCAGAGAAAGATCCCTGAAGATTGTGTATTACCAGGAAGGTGTGCTATCCTAGGGAGGGAGATTTTGAGGTTAGGTAGTCATTGGCCTTGTGGAGAGGAGAAAGAAGTCATGCCATGTGTGGGTAGTAGTGGGGGATGTGGGCAGGGGCCTGGGGTAGCAGTGAACAAAGGGAAAGAGGTGGGCATGTCTACCACCTGAGAGTCTGTAGGGCTGGGACTCTGTCTTTTTTTCAAATGTATCTCCAGCACCTAGCAGTGTCTGGCACATAGTAATTGTTCAGTACATGTGCAGAGCAGAGATCAAAGAAACTAATTTATTTAGAGTAAAGGATTCATCCTGAAGAATTTCATGTTGGGGAGTCCTGCACCAGTGGAAAGAACAATGGAGCTGGAATCAGAAGGTCTGAGCTGTGTGATCCAGGGTGTGACCTGGGGCAAGTCAGCTAACCTCTTGGGCTTGGTTTCCTCACCTATAAATCAAGGATGACAATACTCACTGTATCCGCTTCACAAGATTGCTGTGAGAACAAGGACAACAGTGAGCGGGAAAGCTGCTTGAGAAAGCACAGTGCTCACAGAAGGTGGTGGCAGTGAGGATAAATAACCTAGCTCCTTTGGCTGTTCCAGGGAAAAGCCACTAACGAAGAGAGTTGCAAGTCTGTGTCAAGGTGAGCCTGCTCATTAGGCTCCGGAGGGCTGGAGCAGGAAGAGGGGTGTCTCACCCAAGGTGGCAGACTTGCCAAAATTGAGAGTCAGTTGAGAGTCAGATGAAAAGCTGGTCTCAATAAAAACAGGAGATTCCAAATAGGATGACAAAAGTAAGGCATGGAGAGCAGAAGCATGGTCCAGGACTCTGAGCGCCACAGAGGGGAGATGACAGCAGTGTTCTCATGTAGGCATGTGCCCAGAGAAGGGCGGCTGCCTGTGGCTGCTTTTCATTAACAGCTTTATTGAGATATAATTCATATGCTGTATAACTCAACTATTTAAAGAGCACAATTCAATGGCTTTTAGTGTATTCACACACCACCACAATCAATTTTAGAACATGTCATTAGCCTAAAAAGACAATCCATACTTCTTAGCCATCACTCTCCAATGTCCCCGCCCCACCCTCATCCTTAGGCAACTACTAACCTAATTTCTGTCTCTATAGATTTGCCTATTTTGGACATTTCAAATAAATGGGATCATACCACATGTGGTTTTTTGTGAATGGCTTCTTTCACTTAGCATATTTTCAAGGTTCAACAAATACTATAGCATGTATCAGTACTTCATTTCTTTTCCTTGCTGAATAATGTTCCATTTTATGGATATACCACATTTTGGCTATCCATTCATCAGTTTATGGACAGAATTCTATATCCAGATGAATTCTCATCAAGGCTGAGGGCACAATAAAGACTCTTTTAGGATTTGCAACATGCTGCTATTTTTAACCCTGTTAAGATATGCCTAAGGCTTATGCTGAAGCAAAGGACTGAAATTCTAATTTATCCTTAACCACGTTTCCTTCATTTCATTTCCAAGTATGAAAAAAACAGTCCATGTCACTTTAAAATATCAATGCCTTCACTTCCTGGAAGAGGCAACTTGCTGTAGAGCAAGTGCTCACCTGTGAGGGAGCATGCAAGGGAGTACTTACGTGTGTAACGCTGTTTTCACTGAGAGCTGTAAGGAAATTCAGTGTCTCATTACTTCTACTTAAAAGAAAACTGTGGGCCACTGGAAAGTCCACGCAGTGAGTGACTCTTCATTGCACCCACACGCCATCGACAGAACAAGTGATTCAAGCTGTTTTTCCAGTTGTGAGAGTTGCATTGAGCCCCCATCTTGTGACCCGAATACCTGAAGACCAGCTGCTCAGGCCAGGGCTCCCCTGGAACAGAAGGTCTGGAGCTTTCACTGCGTAAAAGTCGCAGACTCATCCAAGCATCAGACCTCTAACCTTCTCCACATCAGCCACATGAGCTCACAGCCCCAGACTCCAGGCCCTAGAATTAAGCATTATGAGGTTGACTCCCCTCCTGCTGGGAGCCCAGGTCAACGAGATGAGGTTGGTCATTTGTGGACTGAGTGGCAGCCTGCCCGGGAAGAGGACCACAGACAGCGGAACCAGGTCTGCCTTCCCCAGAAGCAAAGGGAAGCTGGAAGCAAACATGCAAACATAGGAAGACCTTTCTCTTGGAGCTAATGCTCACCTTTGATTGAAAACTGGTCATACTTGATCGTTTCTGGCCTTCAGTCTGGGATCCCCTCTAGCTCTATAAGATTTTCTCTTCCGAAAGATGAAGAAAATAGGGCCTCTAAATAGATTTTTTTGTCTAAATTGTGTGCTTTTTGTAGGTTGTAGTTTTCTGAGTTTGTAAGTGGCACATTCAATGAAAATTTGAAGGAAAAGAAAGCAAAGCAAAAAAGTATGAAGAAAAGAACAGTAACTTTGCACTCCGATTTCGTGGCTGTATCTGCTCTGTTTCCTCATTCTGGAAGTCTCTATTTTATATGTGCAGATTTCCTGGATTTATGCATCATGGCTTCTCTCTTCTCGGTGTCATTTTTGTCTCTATTCAACTGTGGGGAAACGTCTCTGTTGTCTTCTTGCCCTCGTTTAGCATCAGCCGCGTGCATCTGCCTCCATGGCATTTCTGAGTGTGGCGATGGTATCTCTCGTCTGTCATCAACCTTCCGGCTCCCATTGCTCCCCTTTTCCTATCTGCCTGCTGCTGTGTCTTGGGGCCAATGTGCCCTTGACTCTCTGAGGATACAAATTAGAGGTGCTTTACGACTTCCTAAGAGGCTTGAGGTGATACTTTC
Organism: Ceratotherium simum simum; assembly: GCF_057802395.1. Taxonomy (NCBI): domain Eukaryota; kingdom Metazoa; phylum Chordata; class Mammalia; order Perissodactyla; family Rhinocerotidae; genus Ceratotherium; species Ceratotherium simum. The sequence goes on from NC_141914.1 coordinate 63,153,121, forward strand.
AGAGGGGAACATTTTTGCTCCGATTTTTCAGGATAGGCCCCTCTTTTGTCTTAAAAAAATATTTTAATATGTCCGATAGTTTTTCTCCGTGCAGAGGGGCTGTCCCCATGCACCCAGTATTGGGAGGTGAGACAGATTCTAGTAGCGGCTGTGTGGCTCCCTGGTCGAACCCCACAGGCCTAGTATGGGAAACGACTTGAGATTTTCTGCAATTCTGCTTTGCCAGGTGAGAAGTCTGGCTGCAAGTGGGAAGTCAGCAGACTTGACAGCTGGAGGCAGCTTTGCAGCAGTCCTGCCCATGCTGATGTTCCTTTTCTGAGTTTGTTGGGCAGCCCAAAGTTCACGGGGGCATCTTCCCCTGCCACGGCCACCACTGCCCTCATTAGGAACCCGCTTTGTATTTGGAGACACCGTCTGCTCACGCTGGGCGCTGGGCGCTGGGCGCTGGGAGCGAGTGCCGAAGACGGCTTCTCACTGTACAGGGCTCGGGCAGAGGTGGGACTGAGATTCCACACCTTCCCGCATGTCCTGCTGTCACCCCCTTCGCCTTCCCTGTGGCCGCTCGTCCCTCCCTCTCCTCCTCCGGGACAAGGGGTTTTAGAAGGGACCTGCTTGAGCTCCCTTCCGCTCACTCCCTGCGGCAGCTGCGACATCATCATTGGCCCGCCCGGTTTCTGTCCCCCTTCCTCCTTGCCTACAGAACACTGATTTTGTTCCTGGGGCCATTGTGTGCAACCCAAGGTGGCCACAATTCACCGAAGTTAGTGGTTCTCCAGGAAGGTTGCTAACCACACCAGAAAGTGCTTTGGAAATGTGTGTGCGTGTGTGTGTGTGTGTGTGTGTGTGTGGAGGGGGTTGTAAACATCTGAAGGACTGAAGGGTGCCCAAGAGTGGGGGTGGGGTGCTGGATGCCCTGCAATGTGTGGGAGAGTTCTGTGACCCAAAGACCAGCCCTATGCATCCTCTAATGCCCACTGGATATTCACGTAGATGAAAAAACTGTTTGTATCATCTGCGCCTAACAATCTAACTCCATTTTATATACAAACACAAGGTATTTGTTTCATAGCTTTCACAAACACTAAAATTTTCCAGGAGTGCAGCTATTGCATAACTTGAGGAAAGATTGTGCTATGCTTTGTTTGTGTTATGTTTTGAAATTTACCAGGAGCTGTTCACAATTACAGAAAATTACACCCCTGTTGGGCATCACTCCTTGTATTTGAGTTGACAGTGCCACACCCCAACATTGTAGCTGTCACATGTAATTGTGTGACTGAGGGGATTTCAGTGTCTGTTAACAGACTTAGAATCAAATATTATTATTATTATTTTTAAGGCATTTATTTTTTTATTTATTTTTGCTGAGGAAGATTGGCCCTGAGCTAACATCTGTGCCCATCTTCCTCTACTTTACATGTGGGACACTGCCACAGCATGGCTGGTGAGTGGTGTAGGTCCATGCCCAGGACCCAAACCTGCGAACCTGGGCCACCAAAGTGGAGTGTGCAGAACTTTAACCACTCGGCCACCAGGCCAGGACCTCAAATATCGTTAAGTAAAGGGAGATGCATGAAACACAGGTATTTGAATTAAATTCATAATTAGTTGTTTTCAGAGGCTGGCCCAGTGGCGTAGCAGTTAAGTTTGTGCATTCTGCTATGGCGGCGCAGAGATTGCAGGTTCAGATCCTGGACACAGACCTATTCACTGCTTAACAAGCCATGTTGTAGTGGCGTCCCACATAGAAGAACTAGAAGGACATGCAACTATGTATTTGGGCTTTGGGGAGAAAAGGGAAAAAGAGAAAGATTGGCAACAGATGTCAGCTCAGGGCCAAGCTTCCTCAAAAAAAAAAAAGTTATTTTCAAAATAATTTCATGTTTGTCATCCATACTTACAAATTTTTTTGTTTAGCATAATGATAAGAAACCTATGTTGTGAGAATAATGACGTTTATTTATTTGGGGATTGCCTATTGTTTTTCAACCTTATTTTGATCCTCTTGCCGGAATTGTACCAAACACCTTCTCTCCAGCCTCTTTTCTTATGATTTTTTTCTAGGTTATCTTCTATTCCATTGCTTACTGAGACACAAGGCTGCCAAGGGATTTTTAGGTCCTCAAGGCTAAGCATCTGTCTTGACATGTGATTGTCTTTGAGATAGGAAATGGGTTTTCTGTGGCACTTCTCCAGTTCCCTGTCCCACGTCATAAAGAAAGAATTATTTTTGACACTGCATTCTGCAATGAAGCTCAGCTCACTTGAGGGACTATCATGGTCTTCACTGTCTCCACTTAACAGGCTGTAATTTGTCTGCACAATTACGGTCTTTCTCCCTCTTCCCTTTATAGCATGCAAACAAGTCTGGTTTGTTACTACTTATGCTCACACTGGTTTTTATTCCAGTTGCACTTGAACCTCTGCTCTTTTATCTTCCTGTACTTCTCATGTGCAATATCGTCTGATCTTCTTTCTTTTTCCTTCCCAACTGTTTCTTGTAAATAGGTGCAACATCTGACTATGACATTGTCTTCTAGTGGAGTCATACTGAGGCAATTATGCATTAAAATGCATATTATTTTATTTTAAATTACTTTCCCTCATATTTCTTATTTTTATGTTACAGTTAGGTCATTGTTCTGAAATTATGGATATAGATGGGTTATATGATCTATTCATTGCCTTTCAGGATAAAGCAGTGTTACAAAATATTTGTTTTCTAAAAGGAGGGAGTAAAGGGGGGGATTTGTCCTGATAGGATTGGGTTTAGGGCAAATATGAAAGTCTTGTCCCCCCACTGTCCCAGCCTCCCTGGAGCCAGGGGGCCGTGTGACCCAGTTCTAGTCAATGAGGTCCAAGCAGATGTCTGCTGGGTAGAGGGGTGTGGGAAAGCCCTGCGTTCTCTTGATAAAGGGGACAGAGGGGCTTGTCTGCTTCCTCTCCCTTTTAGTCACCTGGAATGCTGATGCATGGCTGAAACTGTAGCTTGTGACCATTGGATGACAAGTCCAAGGAGGAAGCCAACATACGTAGGACGGCAGACTGGGAAGAGAAAATGCCAGAGTGCCCAGAGGATATCTTTGACCTACTGAACTGATGCAAATAACTCCCTTCCTCTGGATAGTTAATTACATGGGGAAAAATTTAGTTTAAGCCATTGTAAATTGAGTTTTCTGTTACCTGCTTAACTAACTAATAGCTAACCATTCCTTTGCCTACACTGAATCCTGGGTTGGCTGGTCTTACCTGCAGCTCCCACGCCAATGACTCTGCAGCATCCTAAATCGGTAGTGATTTGGGAATCACTATTCTAGAACAATCTGTGAATGAGATCTCTTCCTGTACGCACCACTATTCTTGGGGAAACTGCCCACACTCTCTTCAGAATGTTCCATTTTGAATGCTTATTCAATCTCATGAATAAACCATCGGGGGGGACTCGATCTGGTAATTACTGCCGTTTGACACCTTCTTAGGAAGGCAGCTGGGCAGTACTAGCATGGCCTGGAACCCTAAACTCCTGAACCTGAGGTTCTGTAGAACAGCACGTTACCAGAGTTCTGTAGTTAGGTAATGCCAATAACATGGATGAAATAAAAGCAGATCTATTAACTCTGCTACTGTAACGACTTCAAGCTAATTATTTAAGTGAAGTGGTTTTGCCTTAATTATGGAACATTATTCAATTAAAGTGCATTTGACTACCTATAACTTTTGTTCAAGGAGCACTGCATATACAGACACCTCTAATCAGAGCACAAAGCACTTAAACAAATAAACTGGTTACATAGAAGTAAAAACCATAAGGCATGACATTCTTCCTGCTAAGCGGAATCTTCAGCCATTGTGTCTGTCCAAGACCAGGCTTTAGAAATAATGAGTAATCACCAGTGTTCACGCAGAGTATTTTGAGGAGTATGGGAAAGACACCAAAATTATATTCGTTCTCCAAAATGCAAAAAACTCCTTGACATCATCCTTGTAGTGAAATATAAAATGATAGAAATTATAGTTCAATTAATTTATTCCCTAATCAACCAGCAGAAAATACAATAGAGACTTTAAGAGACTAATGTGCAATAGGATGAGGAAGTTATTTTGTCCAGAAATAGGTCACTTGCCCTAATGTTATGGAAAAGGCTGGTGCTCGGTAACTGCTCTTTCATTCAGTGCCTGGTGTGCTGGGCGTTGGCCAACATCAATAGCAGGAGAGACACTGTCCCTGCCACCCCTGAGAGGGCTGGGGCACGTGCTCAAAAGGGAAGGTGCAAAGGTTGGCACTACCCAGGTCAAGATGAGCCTTGGGGACAGACATGTCAGGGGTTTGGACTTTGTTCCAAGGGCATAGAGAAATCATTGGAAGCTTTGCATAGCAGCCTCCATGTCACTTTTGCATTGTAAAGCCATCTCTCTGGCTGTAGAATGGAGACTGGATGAAGAAGGAGCAAGACTGGAAGCCAGGAGTCCTGCTGACAGGTACTGAGCTGGGGCTGCAAGGAGGAAACAATGAGATGGCTTGGAGAGAGATTTAGGAAGCAGACTTGAAAGGACTTGGTGAGTTACTGGGCATTGGTTTGGGATGATTATGATTCAGTGGATCTAAGTTGGGGCCCAGGAAGCCGCACATGTTTAACAAATACGAGCCAAGAGTTTTGGAAGAATATAGCATTTCCCCTATCTTCACTTCATAATTGAGCGACTGGAGACCTAAAGCTGGTGAGTGATGTTCCCTAGGTCACTTAGCCTGAAAACTTGGCTTCTCTCTTGGTTAGTTGGCACTTGGTACTTATTTCTGTTTGCGTGCTCTGCCTTTCTTTGCCCTCCAGCAAACCTTCAGGCAAAGTGGAGGTGACAGATCTGTCATACAGGGCTCTAGAGTGAGCAGCATTTGAAGGAAACTTCCCACAGCCTCTGTGCTAGTAGAAGAAGAAAGATTGACATTTGTTGAGGGTCTGCCCTCATGTCAGGTTCTGTCTAGATGCTATATTCTATCTCATTTTTTATAGTATTATCCTTGTTCTGATGAGAAAAACTGAGATTTGGGGAGGTTAACTGATCTGTCTAAAGCACAGTTAGGAGTTTCTGGGGTCCCACTTCAGGTCTGTCTGGCCTTACACCACTGCCTGCTGCCTCCACTAGGCAACAGCCAGAGTAGGGTCACTCCCTTTTTCATCATCATAAAACTACAAGATGGCATGTGGCTGAGCCCAGTTCAACCAAAGTCCCATCTTAAGCCTATGACTTGTGATTTCTCCCTGTTGATGGGCACATCAGTTAACACATCTGCTGAAATGGAATACTTTAGTCAATCCTTGGCTAGCATTGTGGATCTGACCTTCCACCCACTTAAAGGAAGTGTGGAGGCTTTTTCCACTGTCAGATACAAATGAGACCCAGCTGCCTGTGACTGCAACCCCACGCCAGATGCTTTAAATGTTAGGTTTCCTGCCCAGTGTATCTTTTCATTCCCCCCCTTTTTTTTTTAAACTGCAGGCTACAACCCATTAGTGATCGCAAAATCAATTTAGTGGATCACAACAGCCTCTTAAAATATTGGAATAGAATAGACTAGCCTAGAATAGAACAGAACAGAAAATATGAGAACATGTTCCACTGAGTAAAGGGTGTTATTTTGTGAAACCTACATGTCAGTTGTGTTTGTATGTGATGATAAAAAGTATATGTCTTACTCTCAGTTCCAGTAAAAACAAATAGAAAACCACTGCTTTGGAGGGCTCTGTCGTCCTTCCTTTTCGGTTCCTGAAGGAGCAGTTCTCTCTGTCCACGGGAGAAAGTTAACTTACAAACTAAGAGATGGAAGGGAAAGGAGAAGTGGGAGGCAGAGCCTTCCTTCAGGCAGCCAGAAAAATAACAGCTTACAGTGAAGAGAGACGTTTTTGTCAACAAGTCGTCCAAGGCCCGTGTCCTCAGAGACTCTCCGTGTACAGGAAAGCATTTTATTGTATCAACTTTACTGTTTTCCCACGTCTCAAGATTGCTTTGGGACACTGCTTTGTGGACGCTCAACAGCTTGGATTTCTGGATGCTGCAACATGAAACAAAGAAGTGTGTGTGTTTCTTTTTTAACTTTTTATTATGGAAAAATTTTAACCACATACAAAAGTAATCACATATCATCAATCAGCTTCAACAATGATCAGGTTGTGGTCAGTCTGGTTTCATGTATACCTCACCCACTTTCCAGATATCCTATCACTTCATCCATAAATGTTTCAGTGTGTATTCAAAGAGGTGATGTTCGAATGTTTTGTCTGCTAGGATCCTCCAAATCTAATTCTCACATACTGCAGCTGAAGAGAACAAACGGCCCTCCCTGAGAATGAGGCTTTGGCCAAAACACAAGAACAGGCAGTCAGGCCCCACAAAAAGAAGGTCATATGGCTTATGTTCCCTCCTAACCAAAGACCTCCCGCCCCCCCAAAAAAACTGATTACATATCCCAAGGCATCCTACAAGAAAAGAAAGCGAACAGAATGGCTTTATAAAAGAGTACAACGCAAGAGCTCATAGTCACCATAGCGACTACCGGAGACTGTCTGGTCCAACACTGCCACTGTGCCGATGAAGTGAAGGAGACCAGAGAGAGAGACTTGGAATAAAGAGCCAGAGGACAGCTCGTGGGATGCCGGTCCGCAGAATCGAAACAGTACGTGACTGCATTTCTCATTCAGAGTTAGGAGACGGACAGTTATTGGAGGGGTAGCCAGCTAATCAGGAAGGAGAAGAAACTGCAGCTCTGGGCTGTCTTCTAAATCGATGGATGTTCTAGCTCTTCATCTGTCCTGAGTCAATTCCTACACCTTTAACTGCCTGCACATCAGTTCCATTTTTAAAGAAAACTCAACATTCCAAAACCTTCCTCAGATTATCTCCTTTCCTAACAACTGATTCCTTCCTTTTTATTTCCATGACTCTGCCCTGCCTCAGGGTCAAGTCCAAGCTCCTCAGCCAGGCCTTCCATGGCCTCCTGTCCCATGGCCTCCACCCTACTCATCTCCACGCAGCAGGATTGGTTTTCTCTCTGTCCCCTGAATGCCCCAGGCTGGTTCCCCTTCCAGGCCCTGCAAGGGTGCTCTCTCCTGTGTAGAACCTTCCTTCCACCCCTCACTCCGTACATTGTCTTGGTCTCCTTCTTGGCCTCCTTCAACTCTCTAAGCTCTGGGAAGCCTTGTGCTCCCAGACACTCATGCCTCTTTCTCTCCCCTTGTCTGGGTGCCTGCAGTATTTCAAATCTGTTTCATTCACACTTGTGCTTTTTTTTTCTTTTTTGGTGAGGAATATTGACCCTGAGCTAACATCTGCTGCCAATCTTCCTCTATTTTGTATATGGGATGCCGCCACAGCATGGCTTGATGAGCGGTGTGTAGGTCGGTGCCTGGGATCTAAACCCGCAAACTCTAGGCTGCTGAAGTGGAGCGCACAAACTTAACCACTATTCTACTGGGCCAGCCCCCTCACTGGTACCTTATACTATTGCCTTTTAACTACCTTACCTTGGTTCACCTAATGATCTCACCTGGCCTACACTCTCTTTGAGGTTAATACTCGAGGATTCTCCTTTTTTGGACCATCCTCTCTTGTGAATTAAATGGGGGCAACTTGTCTCTCAGGCCCACAGGGCACAAGTGAGCTCTGGAGTCAGAGATCCCTGGTTTAGAACCCTGCTCTGCTGCTCAGTAACCATGTGACCACAGGCAAGTTAATTGACTGTCTTGAGCCTCATTCTCTTGTAACTCCAGGAGGATAGTACCTACCTGGCAGGGTAAATACAAATGTATCTACTTACCCAGATGGTATTTAGAATCTCTGGGTATATGTCAGGAAGCCACTGAACAGTTCTGTGCCACCTCAATGGGGGACAGAAGCACAGGTTCAATTCTATCGTCATTACTTTCTCAAAGCAACTCCAGGATAGAATTGTGCCATAAGCCAAGCCCATGGAAGTTTAAGTCAAACATTGTTAATACTGAAAGGGTATGACAGATATTATTAGCAGTAATTGCTACAGATTCAGCACAAGTGCACGGTGCGCTAGGGAGACGCATTGGTACCGGTAATTAACAGGAGCCGCTGCAACAGACCAACCTGGAGTCTCAGAGGTTTGACCTAATAAAAGCTCATCATCGTTGCTGCTGCTGCTCAGGTAAAGTTGGACATGAGTCGGGAGGCTGTCCTCCTTCTTCTGTCTACAAACTGGAACACGTGACGCTGAGCCCGCTGCCGCAGAAGAGAGGAATTAAGACCGAAAGCAGTGCGTTCCTTTCGTTGACTGTGAACTGTGAGGAAGGCTGGGAGACGGAGGGACCGAGTGCACATTTGCGCTACTGGCGGCCACCCACAAGGCTGCAGGCAGTGAGAGGGCAGACCCAACCGTCCTCTGACTGTGGCGATATTGTTTGTATCAGCCAGCATCTGAGATGAAAATTCGAATTGTGCTGCTGGGCCAGTGAAATCCTCGGCCAGGGAACTCAGCCTGCCACCACCCTTGGGGCCGGACTCCCAGGACAAGGCCACCAGAGGGGTTGAGGGGAGATGGCCCTGTGGAAAGCAGCAAGCCGTTCAGGAACCAGAGTCTCTTTGCTTGTTCCCTCAGCTTCTGTAAACTCGCTTAGAGCCGCCTGCTTGCCCAGCTCTCCACCCCCTCTTCTCGCTCGCTTCCGTTTGTCTGGACTTTGGACCTGCCGTCTGTTAGAGCCAAAATGCCGAGGGAGAAGAGGCTGGCTGGCCACCGCAGCGGCTCTTTTGACCCAAAGTCCTCAACTCCCCAGGAGACCTATAGTTCTCTGACAGTGGAGATCATTTGATTTCTGTGCACACAGTAGGCGCCCAATACATATTTACAAGTAGCACATAGGTACTCCTGTAGTGAGATTAGGAGCATGTGCACTGAAGTCAGCCACACCTTCATGGACATTTTGGCTCTGCTGTTCCCTGGGTCTCAGAGCTTGGTGATGTTATTAACTATCACTGAGTGTCAGTCCACGGTGCTGACAGTTAGTCTCTCTAATACCTGTTGTGAAATACGTTTACATTAAACATTACCCCCAGTTACCAAAAATAAAACAACACAATGTGTATGAGGTAGCTAACATGTAGTACGCTCTCTAAAACCAGTAGTGATTATTATCATTATCAGTTTCTCAAGGGCAAAATTCGTATCTGACTCATCTTTTATTCCTATTATTGTCTTGCACATATTAGGGTTTAATTGGTTCAATTCATTCCCAACATTTACTTTTATTTTTATTTCTTTAAATTATTTTATTGAGGTCATATTGGTTTATAACATTGGGTAGTTTCAGGTGTACATTACTATATATCAGTTTCTGTATGACTATGATTCTGCTCATCCCCAATAGTCTAGTTTTTATCCGTCACCATACATATGTACCCCTTTACCCCTTTTGCCCTCCCCCACCCTGTTCCCCTCTGGCAACCACCAATCTGTTCTCCTTATCCATGTGTTTGTTTATCTTCCACATATGAGTGAAATCATATGGTGTTTGTCTTTCTCTGTCTGGCTTATTTCACTTAGCATAATACCCTCAAGGTCCATCCATGTTGTTGCAAATGGGACAATTTTGTCTTTTTTATGGCCAAGTAGTATTCCATTGTATATATATACCATATCTTCTTTATTATTCATGGGTTGATGGGCACTTGGGTTGCCTCGACATCTTGGCTATTGTGAATAATGCTATGATGAACATAGGGGTGCATAAATCTCTTTGAGTTGTTGATTTCATGTTCTTTGGATAAATACCCAGTAGTGGGATCATATGGTATTTCTATTTTTAATTTTTTTGAGAAATCTCCGTAGTGTTTTCCATACTGGATGCCACCAATTTACATTCCCACCAGCAGTGTATGAGGGTTGCCTTTTCTCTACATCCTCTCCAACACTCGTTATTTCTTGTCTTGTTAATTATAGCCATTCTGATGGAGGTAAGGTGATATCTCATTGTAGTTTTGATTGCATTTCCCTGGTAATTAGTGATCCAACATGTATTTATTGGGTGCCTCCTCTGTGCCAGGAGAGCTGGGGATACAAAGCGACAGGGAAAGTCCCTGCTTTCATGGAGTTACTCTCTCCTGGGGAGAGAATGACAGTAAATAAAACTCCACATGGTGGTAATTGTGGTGAGGAAAAGTGCAGCGGATCAGAGCTAGAGAGAGGCAAGCACTGTTTTAGACGGAGTGATCCTGGAAGGCCTCACTGAGGAGGTGATGCCAGAGCAGATAATGTGGGAGGACAAGGGAGCCATCAAACACTGTGTCACTGACAAAAATGCTACAGCCACATTTGCTGCTCTGTGGTAGGTCTCAGGGCTGCGCTCCGAATGACATCAACGTCTCTGGTTTTAAGCAGCCCTTAATTTAAAGGTCCTGTCCTTGCTCCCCTCAGCTCTAAACCCCGAGCGAGCGTCTCCCTCTCCTCTCTCCTGCTTCTTTCCTCCCGGCACTTCATTCACATTTCATAATCCCTCCTTCCATCTTCTGTTCCAAAACCACTTTGATCGTTTTGTCCTTTTCCTAAGTGTTCCGTGGCCCTTTTCTGCAGATGCACATTTTCAGCAAAGGTCTCGTCTCCAGCCCTTTGAGACTACACGGAACAGCTGGAAGTGCTGAGCACATTAGGGAGGCAGGAGCTGCAGACAGGGGAAGGTCAGAGAGAGCGGAGCCGACAGCCCTGGGGCGGCTGCCGTGGCTCATGGGCCACTGCGGCTCTGGAAAGGGCTCAGAAACCAGAGGCCGTTGCCCGAAGCCAGAGGCTGTGTGTGGCAGCGTCAACGGTGAAGCTGCCGTCCCGGGCTGACTCTGCGTTCGGCAGGACGGTGGTGTGCATGGGCCTCAGAGGGGCAGAGGGAGAGGACAGCCATGCGACGGCTTCGTCAGCTCTTCTAGACTGTGACAACACAAAGTAGGGCCAGTCCAGTAGAGCAGCATGTGCGTCAGCTATCTGCTCACCTTTCTCGCACTCTCTGCCACATTGTACACCACTTGTACAACTTCTGATCTAACGTTCCACTTTAAACTGACCCACTTTTCTTTGTTTATTTTCAAGGAAATCTTTATGTCAAGGTCAACAAAAAAAAAAGGAAACTAGTAACGGGCAACAAAATAAATACAATGAAAATTAACCGGTGTTATCTAACAGTGTTAGTCTAGATACCGCAGCCTGCCAACACTCTAACCTAAGGTTATGTGTTTCCTTAAGTTCTCTCTGCTAAAATGAAAAAAACAAAAGGCAGGCGGTAGATGAGCAAGTGTTAGAGAAGCGTCGAGCTGTAGTGGCACTTATGCTTCAACTGTATCAGAAGGATGGAAGGAGAATTGAAAAGAGAAAAATGCTCTCAATGCTAATTCTTTGTTGTGGAATACTGTGACCATGTAACACGCTAACATGTTGGGAAATCCAACAGTAAGTTTGGGTCCCCTGCCTGCTCCTGCTGCCACCTCCACTGTGGTCTCACATGGGCTCTTGCAGAGACAGGGCACTAGCCGCATCAAGCGGGCTTCCCAGCCCAGACACCTACCATGAGCCCCACCCCCAGAAGGGTGCTGACGACCACACAATGGTTACAATTTATTGAGCTTTCATTATAACCCTATATGTCTTAACATAGAGTGTCTGATTTTAAGTTTCACATTAACCCTCCAAGACGTGTATTGTTATTTGCATTTTAGAATGGAAAACCTAAGAGTCAAAGTCATATCACGACTCAACCCCAGCACTGTCTCACTCCCAAGGCCTTGCCCTGTCCACTGTACTCCACTGCCTCCCTGGCTGTGAGACAAAAGCTCTCTGAGTTCTTTGAAAAGCCCTGGATTTTGCTCAGAGGACTGGTTTTCAAACTCTTTGTTTAAAACTTTGCTTCAGTTTTCTATTGCTGTGTAACAAACTGCTGGAAAATGTAGTGGAATGAAACAGCGTTTTATTCTGAATACAATTCTGAGGGCCACGACAAGGCAAATAGGATCCGCTTTTCTCTGCACAATGTGATGTCTGCTGGAGACAGAAGGTCCGAGATGGCATCCTCATTTCCCCAGGATGGCTCAGATGGCTGGGGTTTGGCTGAGCAGCCTGACTGGGGGCACATGACGGGGCCTCAGGTCTCCTCTGTGGCTGGTTCCCTGGCTCTCTCTCATGTGGTCTCTTCAGCACAGTAGCAGGACTTCTTAGATGGCAGCTAAGGCTCCAAGAGCCCACTTGTCAAGGGGGCAGTGGAAGCACCGGTGCAGCACCACGTCTGCCACATCCTTTGATTAAAGCAGTCACAGGACCAGCCCGGACTTAAGAGCGTGTAAATAAACTCCACCTCTTCATGAGGCAGTGAAAGAAGTTCTGGCTATCTTTCATCTGCCACAACTTTGAAACCTTTGAGAGGCTAAATCTTACACAGGGTTTGAATATGCAAAGCTGATGAAGGCAGCGAAGCATATTGGTTTGAGTGGGGAAATGAGGGGAGGGTGCAGAGCTTTGCCCCCCCTGCTGCTCCCTTGGACTTTAGATGAAACCTAGGTCTCTAAGGAAGACAATTTTTAAAGACTGGTCTGCATGACATCAGAAGAGTACAATCAAAACTCCGTGCCACAGGCTGCAAGGCCCTCCCTGGTCCCCTCTGCCTGCCTCTCTGATCTTGCCCTGGATTCACCAGCCCCACCTCCCAGCCCACCCCAGACCTCTCTGAGCTCTGCCCTACCGGCCTTCTTTCTGTTCTTCAAACCTCCTATCACAGGGGCTTTGCGTGAGATGGTCCCCTTCCCTGGAATTCTCAAGCCTCAGGTCTTCACATCACGGGCTCTACCCTGCCTCTCAGGTCAGGGCCCCCTCCCCCAGCTAAAGCAGCCTCCCCAGACCCCAGTCTCTTTCTATTGCATTAGCCTACCTTATTCCCCTCTAACGCTTACACATAACACCAGCATGTACCTTATTTAACAGTTCCCCCAGGTCAGGGACCTCGTCTGTCTTGGTCACCACTGTCCTTCCTGCCACGCAGCAAGTGCCTGCCATTTATCAGGCACTCAATAAATACTCACTTAACAACAGCGTGATTGAATGAATGAATGAATAACATTCAGCAAAAGGTGACTTTGCCCTGTCTTCTCTTCTCAGTGTGTTTCTAGGGCCTTCGAAAAGAGGATGGACCCTTTGGGATTGTGTAACTAATGGTTCCTACAGAGGAAACAATAACATTAATATGGCTGATGAGAACAGCCTTGATAGGGGCTCGGTCACTGCCCCTCTCTCCAGCCCCGGCCTCTCAGTCCCAGATCGAGGCCAGGTCTACAGACAGAACGGACTGACCAGGTTCACACAGGTCCTGAGCACAGCACTGCCCTGCAGCCGCGTGAGAATCTCTCCGTCAAGGCTCCGGGACACGGCCTCTGGGTAGCACTGCGGCTCCCATCTGCAGTGCTCGGGGATGACCAGATAGGACTTGCTTGTCCTCCTCCCCCATGACTAGTGCCCAGCCGAGGACCCCTTCTATGCCCTGGTTATTTCAAGTTCCCTGTGCCAAGCAGGGATATGGATGTCCAAGTGTCCCCGTGGCCACTCATTCAGAGAATGCAGCTGAGGGAAGCCAGGCCCTAAAGCGACCCTGTCAGCTTGAAGCTCAGGGCTGAGAAATGAGACCTTTGTCCCAGAGACTCTACTGAGAAGCCGGAGAAAGGAGTCTTCATTCCTAGACAGGGCCCTCGCTTTGCACAGAGCTCTACCCAGGCAGGGCCTCTTCAACTGCCGACCAGAAGAATGTGTGGGTTACAAAGACCAGAGCAGTCCTGCGGCTCCGAAGAAGGCAGGCCGCTGCTCAGAGCCAGAGTCTCCTGGGCAAACAGCTTCTGTGCCAGCCCAGAGTATTAAGCAGTACATTCAGAGAGGGTTCTGAAAAATTCACTCTGCACTGCCACTTTACGTAAAGAGTTCCCTGTTCCTACCCAGGAAAGATTTTCTTTCTTACAGATTTCAAAAGATATTATGATCAGTATTCAGAAATTCCATAAAAGAAGAAATATCTCTTGCTTTTAATTTATTCATGGATGTAACGTTTGTCCCCTGCACTGTACCAGCTGTGGAGGACAATCACAGACCTGGGGCCTGGTCACAGCAGTCCCTACCCCGCTTGTTACCAGGACTCTTCTGCTCCCACCACTGTCGTCCTGGGGCTGCCACCAGCCCCACTGTGTCGCCGCAGGTTCCGGATGACACAGGCCATCCTCAGCAGCCTCTAACGGTGCTCCCGCACAGGAGAGAGCAGGGGATGATGGTCCCCAAGTGTCACATGTCCTCCAGCCACACTCGGGCCTTCTGGTCTTGTTTGTTCCCCTTTGCAATTCCCTGGGTTCGGGGCGTGGGGTGGGGGGTAGTTTAGTTGAGAGTCTCCTTCTCCAACCTGGAAACGAAGTCTAGAAACAGGGCCAAGTCTCTGATTCTCTCTTCTTCAACAGAGATCTCCCTTCTCTTCAGGCATCTAATGACCCTAGGGCCCCAAGCAGCCATTATTTCTTTTCTTCATCTCAATCCTGACTGTTAATCTCGGTGCCCTTGTTTATCCCAAGGAGTCCTCATGTAGCCAGAAATCCTGGTGGCCTGCATCCCCTAAAGCCTGCAGAAGCACACCACCTCAACCTCTCTAACCAGAGAATAATTAACCTAACTTTGGCCACACCAAAAACTAACTATTGCAAATGTGGCAAAAGAAAGATTTTCTTTTCTCAGACATGCTATCTATGGATCTGAAAACTTTTCCAGATAAAAAACACTCTGTTCTTCAGAGGCTAATGGAAGCTGACAGGCATTCTGTGAAGGATCCACAGTTTTAGTACTTCTTGATTTCACACAACCTCCAACCCCTCCCCTAAACCCAGTAACTGCCTGAAGGCTTTAGAAGAGATCCCCAAGGTCATCAATTTCATGACACAGCTCAGAATGGACTGGGACGTGTTTCCCCAAAGACAGTAGGTTTTGGTTTATCACACGCTGCCTTGATCTCAGCCTATGCAGCTGTCCTTTAAGACAGTAGTTCTAACGATGTGAGCCAAAGATCTTTTGGCTTGGAGCATTAATCTCCACAGTATGTACTTTAGGGGCATGAATTAATAATTAAGTTGTGATCAATTGACTCGTGATAGCCCTTCTTGGTGCCTCACCAGGAACACCACCACCCATCAGGAGAGCGTATTTGCATCCACAAATAGTAGATTTGGGGGCGGGGGGAGAAAAGGGAAAGAGTGCTATGTGAAATGCTCAGGCCTCGTTTAGAGAATGCTTTAGAGTCATTCCTGGGGTTGGCCCTAGAAGATTCACCATGGGCAAATTATTTCACAGCCCCATTTGAAACCTTGGAAATAGAAAACCACCATTTGGTGGTTACTGTGGTGAAAACACCACAGTAGTAATCATTGCAGTCTAGAATCATCAAAGGATACTAAAATTGGCTAACAGAAGTACGATGAGAACCAGAATATTTACATATTCCTACAAGGTACTTATTAATTACAAAGGGAAAATAATAACCTTAGAGTGGAGCAATGTGCCAGCACTGCCTCAGCCAAGTGATCCTTAACAGCATCAGTAATGGCACACGTGGACTTCAGGTACCCTCTGATACGATGCACTGAGAAGCATATTCTTGGCAAAAATGCAAAACCTGAACATAAACATGAGAAAACTACACAAACCCAATTTGGAGAACATTCTACAAAATAACTAGCCAGTACCCTTCAAGAATTTCAAGGTTATGAAAGACAAAGAAAGACTGAGGAACTGTCCCAGATTAAAGGAGACTAAGGAGATATGGCAGCCTAATAGCACGTGTGATCCTGGATTTGTGTCCTGGTTCAGAAAAAGGACAACAATAGGACAACTAACAAAATTTGAATAAGGTCTGTAGATTAGTTAATTGTATTGTATCAATGTTTATTTCCCGGTTCTAATCATTGTACTATGATTATATAAAACATTAACACAAGGTAATTTGGTTGAAGAGTGTGTGGGAATTGTTTTGCATTATTTTAACAACTTTCTTTAAGTCTGAAAGTACTTCAAGATGAAAAGTTAAAAGAATCTTTAGACACAGACAAAATCAGGGGAAAATAAACATCAGAGCAAATTTGATCAACAAATGAAGATTTGAAATAGAAATATTCATTCATTCAACAAACTGAGTGCCTAATATGTGCCAGGGTCTGTGCTTGGAGCTGGGGATTCAATGGTGAAGACAGTCCTCGCTGTCCCCGAGGACTGGGTCTGGACGAGGACGATCCAGACATGTAATTGATAGCATGTTGTGACGAGAGCGATATTAGAAACATGAACGAAGTGTTATGGGAACATAGAGGGAAAAGAAGTAATAAAAAATTAGGATGTGTCATAAATGGGCAAAAAGCAGCCTGAAGACATTACAAAAGCAGGGAAAGGAGAGACCCTGTGGAGGGAAGAGTGAGTGAACATGAGAACGACCAGGGAGGCGTGGAAGGCAGGATAGAGAGGGAAGGGGATAGCAGAGGGATTGGGGAGACGTGGGAGGAAGGTGGCTGAGGGGTTTGTGGGTAGCATGAGGACGCTATAGGGGTGGAGGGAGAAAGTGAAGTTGTATGAGCTCAGCCCCTGGAATGAGGACGTGAGAGAGTTCCTCAGAAAGGAGTCCCTGGGAGAAGACGCACAGTGAGGCCACAGTGAGTGTGAGGGTGGGAGACGGTAGTTTCTTAGAAGGCAGAGGAGGGTGGTGCCCTCTCAGCCAGCTCAGAATCAGCCCAGTGTTGCCTTAATAACAAGAAGAAGGCCACCCAGGGGGCAGACGGGCTGACACGGATTAGGTAGAAACACCAAAGGCAGGATCTGGGACTTTCTGAACATCAGCTGCTGGTGCTGCTGTTTGCTCCTCCTCCTGCCCTGCTGATCTGAGTCACCGCACTGAGCCAGCCCCCTGCCGCCCATAGGGATGAGAGCTCCCCAAAGAGCAGAGTCTGGGTTGCCACTTTCCTGCACCCCGAGGAAAGCTCTGATGAAATGCACTGATCTCAGAAGGTGCAAGACTCAATGGCCAAGACCTAGCCGTGCCCTTGTGATCCAGGCCGAAATGACTAAATTAGGCAGGATTTGACTAGAACTTACACTAGCTCCTCAACAGCTCATTTGTCAGCTCGTCTTACATCTTCAACCAACTGAAAAATAGAATGGCCAATTAAGAGACCTTTTCTTACCTGTTGAACACCGACGGGAGTCAGGAACACAGTGAGTGAGAGTTACACCATACCTACTAGTTCTTGTGGGTGACCTCAGTGAGTCTGAAGAAGGAAAAAAGAAAAACACTAGCTACAGTCCCCTTCTCGAAATAAAGACTTAAGGCTTGGAAGGCTAAGCCTATGAAATAATCAGGCCAGCCAGAAGGGAAACCTGTGCTGCCGGCGTCTAAGTCAAATCTAAATTCCAACTGCAAAGAAATGTTTGCCTCAACTAAATAACCACGTCAGCGACTTAGCCAGCGCTGTGTGACGAGATGCTGGTTTGTTCAAGTGTGTGTGAGTGTGTGGGTGAGCGAGAGGAAAGGGGGAGCTCCCTGATGAGAAGACCTCTGCACGTCACAGCGGCCACAAAAGGAAATCTTTCCTTAGCCACCATATTGGACAGCCCTTTATTTTTAATTCCTGAGTGTGGCCAGCAGATGGGGATAGTTCTTTATTGGTAGGTAATAACAACTACCACAAACAACACCTATTTTGTAACATTCTAAGATGAACAAAAAGAGAGATCAATTTAGCATTGTTAGGCCTGTATATTCCTTAGATAACATCAGAAGTATACAGGATAAGCATACTCAAGTAACACCCAGAGTCATCTTTCTCTAATATTTACTGGGTGCTACATGCCAGGCACTGTATTAAGCACTGTAATCTTTACAGCAGCCCTGTAAGTAAGTAATATACCAACTCAGCTGTCCCCGGTCACGGAGCTGGTACGTGACAGAGCTGGGGTCGCAGCCCAGCCTGTGTGGCTCCAGGGTCTGTACTCTCACCATTTCCATTAGGGCCTGCTTCAGTGCAACTTGAGATTTGATGTCAAATAAATAGGCGGGTTTGAGCTGTGGGAGCTGGAGCAAGGAATATAATAAGCAAAATACAGATTAAGTGTTCACAGCAGAAGAAGACTCACTTCAAAAACAGAAGAAAATATCAGACAAATACTTCTCCAAAGAAATTAGAGAAGATATAGACTCTTTGGGAAAAATAAAACTCAAAGAAGAATTTGGAGACATCAAATAAGATCTGATAGGACAACAAAATTGGTTAAAAAGTGAGATGATAGAGTTTAGGATAATAAAAGAAAAATAAAGATATAAACACTACAAAAATATTAATATTAATATTAAACAGAATAAGAAGTAGAATAGACACTGCTGAAAACAGTCAGGAAAAAAATTTTTGAAAAGAGAATGTTAATAATTTGCAGGAAGATGATAGAGATATAAACAAGAAATTACCTGAGTAAAGGAAAAACAAGACTTCTATAGACATCCAGGCAGAAATAGCAAGTCACTCAAAAAGGAGACAAGCCAAGCTGGCCTCAGGCTTCTCCACACTGCACTGCATATGCAGCATCAGAGACAGCAAAGGCATGTCCACAGGATTCTGAAAGAAACGTGATCCTAGAGTTTTAAACATAATGCGTTATGTCGTTCACATAGAAGAGGCAGAAACAGACATTCTCAAACACGCGATAACCCAAGACAAATGAACCCGCGAGGTCTTATAGAAAGAACTGCAGGCACACCTGGTTCTATTGTGCTTCCCTTCATTGCGCTTCACAGATAATGCATTTTTTAGAAATTAAAGGTTTGTGACAACCTGTGTTCGAGCAAGTCTATTGGCACCACTTTTCCAAAAGCATTTGCTCACTTTGTGTCTCTGTGTCACATTTTGGTAATTCTCACAATATTTTAAACTTTTTCATTATTATTATATTTGTTATGGTGATCTGTGATCAGCGATCTTTAATGTTACTGTTGTAATTCTTTTGGGGGATGCCACTAACTGTGCCCATATAAGACAGTGGACTTAATCTATAACTGTTGTGTGTGTTCTGGTTGCTCCACCTCCCGGCCATTCTCCCCTCTCTCTCCATCTCCTCGGGCTTCCCTATTCCCTGAGATAAAATAATGTTGAAATTAGACCAAGTAATAACCCTACAATGGCCTCTAAGTGTTCGAGTGAAAGGAAGAGTAGCGTCTCTCTCACTTTAAATCAAAAGCTAGAAATGATTAAGCTTAGTGAGGAAGGCATGTCGAAAGCCAAGATAGGCAGAAAGCTAGGCCTCTCGTGCCAGCCAAACAGTGTGCCAAGTTGTGAATGCAAAGGAAAAGTGCTTGAAGGAAATGAGAAGTGCTACTTCAGTGAACACATGAATGATAAGAAAGTGAAACAGCCTTATTGCTGATATGATGGAAGTTTTAGTGGTCTGGATAGAAGATCAAACCAGCCACAACATTCCCTTAAGCCAAAGCCTAATCCAGAGCAAGGCCCTAACTCTCTTCAATTCTAAGAATGCTGAGAGAGGTGAGGAAGCTGCAGAAGAAAAGTCAGAAGCTAACAGAGGTTGGTTCATGAGGTTTAAGGAAAGAAGCCGTCTCCATAACGTAAAAGCGCAAGGTGAAGCAGCAAGTGCTGATGTAGAAGCTGCAGCAAGTCATCCAGAAGATCCAGCTAAGATAATCAATGAAGGAGGCTACACTACACAACAGATTTTCAATGTAGATGAAACAGCCCTGTATTGGAAGAAGACATTGTCTAGGACTTTCATAGCGAGAGAGGAAAAGTCAATGCCTGGCTTCAAACCTTCAAAGGACAGGCTGACTCTCTTGTTAGGGGCTAATGCAGCTGGTGACTTTAAGTTGAAACCAATGCTCATTGACCATTCTGAAAATCCTGGGGCCCTTAAGAATTATGCTAAATCTACTCTTCCTGTACTCTATAAATGCAGCAACAGAGCCTGGATGAGAGCACATCTGTTTACAATATGATTTACTGAATATTTTAAGCCCAATGTTGAGGCCTACTGCTCAGAAAAAAAGATTCCTTTCAAAATATTACTGCTCATTGACAACGCACCTGGTCACCCAAGAGCTCTGATGGAGATGTAGAATAAGATCAATGTTGTTTTCATGTCTGCTAACACAAGATCCATTCTGCAGCCCATGGAACAAGGAATAGTTTTGACATTAAAGTCTTATTATTTAAGAAATACATTTCATAAGGCTGTAGTTGCCATTGATAGTGATTCCTCTGATGGATCTGGGCAACGAACATTGAAAACTTTCTAGAAGGAATTCACCATTCTAGAGGACATTAAAGACATTCATGATTCATGGGAAGAAGTCAAAATACCAACATTAACATGAGTTTGGAAGTTGATTCCAACTGTCATGGATGACTTTGAGGGGTTCAAGACTTCAGTGGAGAACAGAATTGCAGATGTGGTGGAAATAGCAAGAGAACTAGAATTAGAAGTGGAACCTGAAGATGGGATTGAATTGCTGCAATCTCATGATAAAACTTTAATGGATGAGGAGTTGCTTCTTATGGATGAGCAAAGAAAGTGGTTTCCTGAGATGCAATCTACTCCTGGTGAAGATGCTGTGAAGATTATTGAAATGACAGCAAAGAATTCAGAATATGACATAAACTTAGTTGATAAAGCAACAGCAGTGCATGAGAGGATTGACTCCAACTTTGAAAGAAGTTCTGCTGTGGGTAGAATGCTATCAAACAGCATCGCATGCTACAGAGAAATTGTTTGTGAAAGGAAGAGTCAATCGATGTGGCAAACTTCATTGTTGTCTTATTGAAGAAAGTGCCAGAGCCCCCCAGCCTTCAGCAACCACCACCCTGATCAGTCAGCAGCCATCAACACCAAGACAAGACCCTCCTCCAGCAAGAAGATTGCAATTCACTGAAGGCTCAGCTGATGGTTAGCATTTTTTAGGAATAAAGTATTTTTAAATTAAGGTATGTACATTTTTTTAGACATAATGCTATTGCATACTTAATAGACTACAGTATAGTGTAAACATAACTTTTGTATCCACTGAGAAACCAAAAAACTTGTGAACAAAAGCTGATATATTCTGAAGGAAAGTTAAAACTTGGAAGAAGAAAATAACAAAAAGTGTTTTTATGGCTTTTAGCCTGAGATCAGGTGGTCAGTGCTACACAAATGACCACAACTGCAATAGAAGAAAACACAGTCTTTGTGGGCCAAAGAGCAAGCACAGAGCGTAGAGCAGCTGCAGGCCCTGGAGAGTGAGAGGAGAATCCAAAAGGTGAGAATCTGAGTGAAGGAGGCCCCAGATTCTGAGTGTCAATTGTACCTAATTCTCTGCAAGCATGGGGCAGACCCAGCAGCCCAGATAGAGACAGAGAACTGAACTGAGGTTGGAGCTGCCAACCAAATGACAGAGTTTGCAGCTTGAGTCCAGTCAAGTTAATTGCCTCAAAAAAAAAAAATCAGTGTTCAAGATACAATCCAAGATTAGTTGACATATGAAGAGCAAGAAAAATGTGACCCAGTCTCAAGAGAAAAGACAATCAGTGGAGACCAAGTCCAGTATTATCCAAAGGTTGAAGTTAGCAAAGGTTTTAAAGCTACTATGTTAATTATGCTCAGCAAAATAAAGGAATGCAAGTTCACAATAAAGGAAAAAATAAGAAATTCCAACAGAATAGAAACTTAAAAAAATTTAATAGAAACTTGAAAAAAGAACCAATGGAAATTCTAGAACCCCAAGCAACTATACCTGATATTAAAAATTCACTGGCAGAGATGACATTTTTTTTTTTTACATTTTTTTTTCCTTTTTTTCTGGTGAGGAAGATTTGCCCTCAGCTAACATCTGTTGCCAATCCTCCTCTTTTTGCTGAGGGAGATTGGCAGTGGGCTAACATCTGTGCCCATCTTCCTCTACCTTTTTTTATATGTGGGATGCCTGCCACAGCATGGCTTGATAAGCGGTGCGTAGGTCCACACGTGGGATCCTAACCTGCGAACCCCCGGCTGCTGGAGGGGAGCTTGTGAACCTAACCACTATGCCACTAGGCCAGCCCCAGAAACAAAAGTTTTTAATTAAAAATTTAAAATTTATAGCAGAATGATGATGACAATGAAAAGTCAATAAATTTGAATATAAATCAATAGAAACTATCCAATGTGAAGAACAGAAAAACATTGCAAAAAACATAACAGAATCTTAGGGAGCTGTGGTACAACATCAAAAAGTCAAATATGACTTGGACATCCCAGAACGAAAGGAGAGAATGGGGCAGAAGAAAATATTTGAAAATATAATACATAAAATTTTTCCAAATTTAGTTGAAAACATAAATTAACAGATTAAATAATTGCAGTGAATCTCACACAAGATAAATATAAAGAAAATGACACCATGCACACCACCATGATACTGCTGGAAACTAAAGATAAAAGCAGCCAAAGAAAAGGAACACATTACGGGAGAACAATGACTCAAGTCTTTGACAATTTGAATCACGAATCACCAGGGCCAGGAGGCAGTGGAACATCTTTGGAGTTCAGCCATGTGTCATTTAACGTTGGGGATATGTTTTGAGAAATGCGTCATTAGGCGATTTTGTCGTCGTGGGAACATCATGGAGTGTACTTACACAGCCTAAACGGTGTAGCCTACTGCACACTGAGGCGGTATAGCACTAATGTCATGGGACCATATTATACATGCGATCCGCTGTTGACTGAAAAGTCGTCATGTGGTGCATGACTGTAGTGAAAGAAAACAAAACAAAACCTAGAATTCTGTGTCCGAGAAAAATACCCTTCAAGAATGAAGGGCAAATATAGTTTCAGGTTTAAAAAAAAATAAGATAATTTCTCACCAGCTACACCACTCCAAGAATTGCTAAAAGAATTTCTTCTGAGTAAAGGAAAATGGTACCTGCTGGAAACTAGGATTTCCAGGAAGGACTGAAGAGCATTGGAAATGGTAACTACATGGGTAAATAGCAAAGTGTTTATTTCCCTCTTATCTCCTTAGTTCCTTTAAAATACACAGTAATATTTAAAGCAAAAACTGCAGGGTTTATGATAATAAAAAGAGTTTATAAGTGTAGATATAATACATAGATCAGCTAGAATAAAAGCATGGATGGAGTACATGGACATCTGTGATTGCAACACTTTTACATTTTACACAATGTGATACAATATGAACTCTAGAAAGGCTGTGCAAAGTTGAGGCTATACAGTATAATCTCTAGAGCAATCACTAAAAAAGGAATGCAAGGAGCTATACCTACAAAGCCCAACAAAGATTTTTCACAGAACTTGGCAAATTAATCCTACATCCTTTTGGAAGAACAGATAACCAAGAAGATTTGAAGAGTAGGTTATTCATAAAGAAGGAAATCCAAATAGTCAAGAAACAATTGGAGTTTTTGAAACTCAGGAAAATGAAAATAAAGCAATATAATACCATTTCCTACCCAACAGACTGTCAAAACAGAAGTCTGAAAATACCATGTGTTGTCAAAGATGTGGGGAAATAGGAATGCTTATAATTGCTGGTGAGAGTATAAATTAGAACAACTTCTTTGAAGAGCACGGTCGTGGTACCTAGTAAATTTGAAGATTTAAAGCAATTATGGTAAAACATTAACATGTATTTAATCCTAGTAGTGTGCACATAGTTATGTATTATATCTGTTCTGTACTTTCAAATAAAACTGGAAGTAAAACAAAGATTTATGCTCAAGGATGTTCATGGAAGCAACGTTTATAAGGCAAAAAAATTGGAAATCTTCTAACGTCCAATAATAGGGGACTAGTTAAATAGATCATGTATAATAAAATTGTATGCAGCAGAATGGGGTAATTTATATATGTATGCAAAATGTGTCAAATGTATTGCTAAGGGATAAAACCAAGCTGTAAAGTAATAAAGCTCCATCTATTTGTTTACAAACTACATGGTGTATGTGCTTGCACACACCTAGAAAAAGGCTGCAAGGATGCCAGGAGACTGTCGGTAGTAGTCACCTACGGGAGGAGGACTGGGGTGAGGGGGATTCTTATTTTTTGATTTATGTTCTTCTAAATTACTTGAATTATTTTTTTTATCATGAGCATGTATTACTTTTATATTTTTAAAAGACAATCTTTTAAAAGTTTATTTTTATTCTTAATAGCAGGCTACTAGTTGATTTGCTGAGTCATTCCAGCTGCAGAGTTTTTAAAAATCTTTTTCTCAAATTTCAGCGAGCGGAAGGAACTTAGGCTTTACCACTATTACTCATCTCATTATGCCTTTTATCCCTGTTTATGTCACCTCCACAAGAACTCAGAGCTCCAGGTCACCTCCCTTTCCCACTCCCTGAATCTCCCGCAGCTCTGCACGGCCCTGCCCCCACATTCCCAAACTCCTAAAGCCCTCCCCTGGGTCTTCAGGAAACTCAGTCACCAGCGAATCTCCCTGTATCCCCAGACTTTTCTCTAGAGGCAGCTTTCACCATCTTGCTCTCCCAGGAACCCAGCCGTCCCTGAGGACACTGCTCCCCTGCAGCCCTTTCTAGTGGTAGCCACTCCCCACTCACAGGCCAAATGCCACTGGCCCTGGGGAAGGGATTCCTCTTGCCTCCCTGCCTCCTCACATCTGCACCCTCCTGCAGCTTTGAATCCCAGGGCAGCAGAGATACCAGCCACAACTCTCCTCATTGCAGTCATCTACCAGCTCTGGGACGCTCCCTCAGACCTTGAAGATTATAGCTCCTGGCTCACTCGTTCTCCCCAGCCCTGCCTCAATTCTGCGGGATTTCAACATCTACTCAGATGACCTTCCCAAAGCCCTGGCCTCTCTGTTTCTTTCTTCTCATCCAGTGATCCACCCTCCACCATACCTTGGCTGCTCATGTCCAGAGTCATATTCCAGTCATCTCATTACCAACAACCACATGCCCTCCCTGATCTACTCTCTGACACCCCCCCCCCCACCATCTTTCCACTTTTACACTTTCTGGTACCTCAACTGGACTGATAATCCACCTGTCCTATTACCCTTTAATTGTCCCTCAGCCCCCTCTTCCCCTCACTTCTCTCTTTACCTAGTTTAAATCCCATGGCCAATCTCAACTCAATTCTGCCCACTCTACCTGTGCCCACACAGCTGAATGAGTCTGCAGAAAGAAGTTGCACACAAGACTTCAAGGAGTTGAGTGGGTGAACCATATGATATCTGGAGGAAGACTATCCCAGAAACTAGGAACAGCATGTGCAAAGGCCCCAAGGCATGAGTGCACAGAGACAATAAAGAATAAAAGAAGCTGAGCAGACTGAGCCAAGGAGAGCATGACCAAAGATGTTATGGCAGTGAGTAGCTTTAGGGTTTTGTAGGCCAAGGAAAAGACTGCCTTTTCTCTGAGTGTGATGGGGAGCCATTGAAAGGTTTTGAGAAAGGAGTGACATCAACTAACTTATATCTGCAGAGGTTACTCTGGCTGTGGTGTTGACAATGGACTACAGGGAGAAAGGGCAGGAGCAGGGCAGCCATCAAGGAGGCTATTGTCATCATCCAAGCAAAAGATGGTGGTGGCTTGGGTCGTTCTGGTAGCTGTGCGCATGCTGAAGAATGGTCTGATTCTGGATCTATTTCAAAGATAAACAGGATATGCTGACTGACTGGATGTGGGGTGTGAGTGACTGAGAGGAATTAGTCCATGCTGCTGGTCATTTGTATTTGTTTGTTTGCTTTTTGCCCACAAGGCTGAAAGGATGGAGATGCCAGCAGCTGAGATGGGGAAAACTGTGGGTGGGTGGAGCAGGGTTTATTTTGGGAGAGTCTCAGGCAAATATTAAATCTCAATGAGGTCATTCCTGACCACCCTATTTTAAACCGTACTCCCACCCCTGTACTCTCCATCCCTTGTCCTGCTGCATTTTTCACAGCATGGATGCAGGAGAGTCTGCCTGACTCACTGCCCCCACCCCCACCCTTGGCCCGGGAGAACAGGGCACCTCGTCACCTGTCTCTCTGAGGTTGCACTCAGTGGAGGGTGAGTGAGCCGAGAGGAAGCGAAGGTGTTGTGCCGGAGGAGGAAAGGGGAGCTGAGTGGGTGAAGAAAACAGATGTCCATTACACAAGCTATAAACAGAAAACAAATCACTCTCTTTCCATTCATTTCTTTTTAAAATCAGTTACAGCTGCAGGAACAATAAATATTTTTCCTTCTCTGTGAGGGATTTAAACTCGTTCTTATAAGAAGAACCTTGTAAGATGAGGTTCTTCTATGCTGCCACCACATCCTTTTCCTGCTTTCTGCTAAGACAGGTGACCTTAGCAAGTTGGCTTCTTCTGGGACAGCAGGATCCCTGCCTGAGGTGTGATTTGGCGAGAGGCCAGTGTGGTCCAGCCATAACTTCATTTTGACTTTAAGCCCTCCAATTGGACCAAATGAATACCTTGCTTCGTTAAGGACAATCGCAAGTAATGTATCTGCTCGTGGTTTTAGACAATCGTCTCGCCAGAGACTTCAGACAATGCTTTTTCACAATTAATATCTGTGTAAGTACCTGCCTTTTGCAAACTTTGAGGCAACAAGTTATTCAGTCCTCGTGAGGCTGAAGCCCGGCTCACCCTTTTTGACTGTGTGTGTCTACCCTTCAGCACACCCACAGCTGAAGGGAAAAGGACCCAAAAGGCGAATAATATTCTGGGATATTAAGCCGATAGATTCTCATTCTTGGTCATCTCTACACAGCACACCTGGTTGACTCAGAGCATAGAGATTTTGCATAATCTCTGGCAGAGCCTAGGATTGGGTTGTGAAGTTTGGGGACTTTTTATAAACCGGAGGCAAATGGCTGAGCCACAGAGGCTTCAAGCGTGTGCCAGCATGATGCCCCAGAAGACCCAGTCGGTTCAGTTGCTCCTCTGCATGCATCAGCTCAGAGCCTGTCCAGAGCAGACAACCAACAACAAAGACCACCAAGGATGCAGAGGACACTTGTGACCCTAGAGTCATCTTCTCCCCTTATTGCACCACAAGGTCAACTAAGCCTCCCATATTCCCAGATGTGATCTTGGAGAGGAGTCAGGGCAAGGGAGGAGGGGAGGTCTGTTGCTTACTGTATTAGTCAGGGTTCTCCAGAGAAACAAAACCAACAGGAGATATATATATCTCTCACCATATATATATACACGTACTCCACCTCACCCATTTTTTCCCATGAAAACTACAATAAGGGCTCTTGCTCCTGCTTTCCTCTTACTCTTTCTGCCTCCTGAAGACCGTGGTGCCTCCCACTGTGGCCCTGTGTGGTGTGATGTGCCCTTGGGGATCGTAAGTAGTAACAAACTCTTCTTTCAAGGCAGTTGTCTCCATGTCTATCACCTTACCATACCCGATTGAAACAAATCCCTACATTTCAAAACAGGAGGTAATCAGAAAGATCATGCATTCATTTGAAGGAGACAGAGTCTTCCAAAGGAGGTTATTTTAAATGGGAGAGATCACGATATTCTTAATTGGCAAGTTAAAATTTAAGCTGAGTTGTGGTGTGTGAAAAAATTTTCCATGCCACACTGGGGAAGAGATATAAGCTTGCAGGAGGCCCATTGCTCGGATGTTTGGTCAAATACTATAGCAGAATGAAAGCCATAAACAGAATAACAAGATGGCTGCTGTTTTTCCTTTCATTAGTATTTCAGTTGGCTTGCGCTGCCATAACAAAATACCATAGACTAGGGGGTTGAAACAGCAGAAATTTATTTTCTCTGGAGGCTGGAAGTCTGAGATCAGGATGCCAGCAGGGTTGGGTTCTGACGAGAGCTCTCTTCCTAGCTTGCAGAAGGCTGCCTTCTCTCTGTGCACTCAGCATGTGCACGTGAAGAGAGAAAGAGCTGTCTCATCCTCTTCTTACAAGGCCACCAATGTTATTGGATTAGGACCCTATCCTTATGACCTCATTTAATCCCAATTACCTCCTAAAAGCCCCATCTCCACATATAGTCACATTGAGAGTTAAAGCTTCAACATATGAATTGAGAGGGGACACAATTCAGTGCACAGTCATTAGAATTTAAACACTGCTGACTGTGACCATGGTCTTTCATCTGTTCATGGGCTTCCCGACGCACCTGCATATACCTTTTCTCACCTGAGTGACAACAGACCGTGCCTGTGAGCACTGCTGCACAAGGAGAATGTCCCGTTCAGTATCAAGTCTCTTAGCTGAGATTATTTGGCTGATATAACAGGGACTTCATGGGTAGGAATAAATTGGATTTTTCCAACTTTCCTCACCCATATTTTCATATTCTTGAGGTTCCTAGGACAAAAAAAAGGTGCTTATTAGTTAACAAGAGTATACTTTTTCAGGGCATCTGGGTTCCAAGATGTTCCCACATTTATAAATGGGAGCCACGATTTTATCAAACCCTGCCACTCTTTCAAAGCCAACTCAAAATCAATCTCTTCTCTTAGGCTTTTCCTGACTGTCCTACCCAAGAACTGCCCTCTCCCATCTCTGAGGCTCTGAAGCAGGTGTAGTGTGGACCCTGGAATTTGACACATAGCCGCAGAACACGCGACATTGGGTCTGCCCTCACTCAGTAATAACTCTCACCCACTCTTCTTTGGCCAATCCTATTTCCATGGGATCATAAACAGGCCAAGAATTATGGGATTTCATGGTTCAAGATGTCAGCCTCCTGCTTTTTCACCCGTTTCCAGTCTCCCATTCCCTCCCACTTGCCAAACGCAGTGGCTTGTTTTCAGTTCCCACTCTCCTTGGCACATGTTTACAGCTGAAATGATGGACCACTCTCTCTTTCTGGAAACTCCTTTTCTGCAACACCCCACTCCCTGGGCTTCTTTCTCCTTCTCTGACTGTCCTTTCTTGGTCTCATTTGTTGGCTCCTCTCCCCCCACCCATTCCTTACCTCTTGGTCTTGCTCTCAGGGCTCCAGCCTTGGACCTCTCCTCTTTTCACTCTACAGTGTCTGGTCTCTCCCTACACAAACCCCTAGTCTTTAGCTCTTGAATGCAGACGAGTCGAGTCCTAAATCTACATCTCTAGCTTAGGCTCCCCTCATAAGCTCAAGATAGGCAACCACTTCCGTATGTCCTGTGGGGCTTTCATATGTCCTAAAACTCAAAAAGTACAAAATGAGTTTGCTTCACCTTAACCACTCCTCCTTCCCCAGACCAATGCCTCCTCCTGTGTTCTCTTCTTTGGGTAATGGCACCACAGCACTGAGTTCGTGTACTGGTCGAGTGAGCAACTCCATATTCTATAACAAATATATTCTAATAAACATCATCTTCCTTAACAAACATATTTTACAATCTTGGTGGTCATCATAGGCTCATGGTTTAAGGTTATAATCCTGGGAGATTCACAAAAGCCTTTTGTAGTTAACGGTTGAATACCTTAAAGATCTTCTTAACCGTCTCAGAAAATATTAAAGACAAAAATTCTAATTTATCATAACAAGAAACAGAACACACACAGATTTAACCTTAAGTAAATCATTGCCCCACTGGGCTAATGTTCTTTACTCTTTGTTCTCCTGAAGTCAGTAGAATACCAAGTGTTCCCACCCAGGCCAGCCCCTAACAATGATGGAGCATGGATCAATATTACAGTAGCGGCCCATATATCATTATCTAAATCATTGGAATTTATAATTCAAGATGACAAACTATAAAATAAAATATATTATATCTACTTAACAAATAAAATGCCATAATGACAAAAATAAAAAAATATGTGTAAAGCTATGGTTTTAATATGACTGAAAATTGGCAAAAATTCAAAGATAACTGAATTTCATTAGTATTGCATAAGTCTGGATGTTCTAGGAACATGCCAGCAATATTTGGATGAATAAAATAAAGAGCTAAGTAGTTCATAAAATATTATATGTTTATTCCATATAATTTATTTGTGCCTTCATTTCAGCAAAACCACTAATTATGTTTTATACTTAAGAGTTCATGTTCCATCAACAGTAAAGATTTAATAGATTAAAAATAAAATGTAACTATATTTAAAGTAGTCAAAATTTGACTATATTTTCATCAAAATGTAAATATAAAACAAAAAATCAAAATTATTTTTCACATTATTGCAAAAAGTTACTCTCATTATCTATTAAATTAGAAAGCTACATACATTTTACATTTAGTGAATATTAATCTTTAAATAATATTTAAATAAAATAAGCTGTGACACTAAGTAAGATCACTCAGGAAGGAATGCAGAGAGAAGAGGACCCAGACAAGACCCAGGCTCTTCAATATTACAGGAAAACAGGGGCCGGCCCAGTGGCACAAGCGGTTAAGTGGGCTCGCTCCTCTTCAGCGACCCAGGGTTCGCAGGTTCAGATCCCGGGTGCGTACTGATGCACTGCTTGTCAAAGGCATGCTGTGGCGGCGTCCAATATAAAGTGGAGTAAGATGGGCACGGATGTTAGCTCAGGGCCAACCTTCCTCAGCAAAAAAAGAAAAGAGGAAGATTGGCATCGGATGTTAGCTCAGGGCTGATCTTCCTCACACACAAAAAAAGAAAAAATATAGGAAAACAGTCTGAGAAACAGACATTTGCAGTAATACGTCTCCGGGTTCTAATGACTATATCTACAAAGAGCTTATGTAAGTAGGTAAGAAACAATTAAGACCCCATTGAAGAGTAAGGAGTTGTATCAGACCAGTTGCACCGTTAAAATGGGAATGAGTGAATCAACATGAGGAAAACATTCAACCTCATTCATGAAAGAAATGAAAATTAAAACAGGATACAGTTTGGAGTAACTGTGGGCTTTTTTTCAAATTTTCTAGTTGGACAGTTTTCAAACTGTTGCAAAGTGGACAGAACAGAATAATGAACATCTGTATACCCATCATCTAGAGTCAACATTTATTAACATTTTCCTTCTTACTCATCTTTCTTTCAGTGCACAAACACACAGCACACACGCTTGTTTTTCTGCTGAACCACTGGAAAGTCAGCTGCATGTAGCATGACATTTCATTCCTACATACTTCAACGTGCATTTCCCTATATATGACATTTTTCTCTACAGCCAAAATATTATCACATCTCAGTGTTAAGTATATGCACATTGTTGCACAACAGATCTCCAGAACTTTTTTCATCTTGCAAAACTGAAACTCTATACCCATTAAACAACAACTCTTCATTTCCCCATCCCCCCAGAAAATTAATTTTAATTCAATAATACATCTAATATACAGTCCATATTCAAATCTCCCAAATTGTCTCCAAAAAATTTTTCACATTAGTCTCTTTAACTGCCATATTTCTTTAGTCTCTTTCATTTTAGAACATCTCCCTGCCCTAGTTTTGCTTTTTATGACATTGATTTTCTTTATGAGTCCTGTTGTCTTGTAGAAGGTCTCACATTCTGAATTAGTCTGATTTTCTCCTTGTGATTGCATTCCGATTAAACGTTTTGGGCAAGAGCACTCCCTAGGTAACATTGGGTACTTCTTGTGGCATCACACCAGGAAGACCATAATGCTGGCTGTTCCCTATTTGTGGTAGAAAGTTGGATCACTTGGTTAAGGTTGATGGCCAGATCTCTCCTTTGTAAAGATACATTTCCCCTTTGAAATGACTAAGTGATCCGTGGTGACGCTGTGAGACCATGTGAATGTTCTGTTTCCAAACACCCTTTCACACAATTATTAAATCAGAGGTTGCAAAGTGATGTTATAATTCGATTGTTTTTAACTTATTGACTGGCATTCTACTGTAAAGAAAAGCTTTCCTTTCTTTTTCCCCTTTTTCTTTCTTATTTATTATCATTATACTCTCAGAAATATTTTATTCAGTGTGTTATCACCCACTATAGTCATTATTCTTTTTGATGCAAATATTGTCAGATTTGGCTTGTGGGACCTCCTTCAATTTGTGCTTTTTGACATGACCCCATTAGTCTTTGAGCATTTTCTTACTTTCTGACACAATAGATTTTTCCAGGCTTACCTTGTATTTTCTCTGCCCTGGCATGGAGTCAGCCATTTTTCCAAGGAAAGTCATTTCTTTTTAGTGGGGAGTGGCACTCAGAAACTAAGGTCTGGGCTCTAGGTGTGCTCGTTGCTACAGACGTGTGTCCTTGTTTCTAGGCCTTTTCAGTGTACATACTAGGAAACACACACGCGCACACATACACGCACAGGTTTATTCAACACCTCCCATTCAAATCTGACCGCACACAGCTCTCCCTGGCTTTCCCCCTATTCCATGTTTGCATCTCTCTCTTTACCCATAGTGAAAACTCTGGCTCATAAAAACATTAATATGTTCTTTAATTTGGTCTATCCCATAATATGCACAAAATGGTTTCAGAATTATATCACCAATATCACTACTAACCACAAACCTACTGTAAAGTCCAAAATTTCTTTGCCATTCTTTTTGTTCTTAGAATATACCCCACTAAGAATATGTGGTCACACTGCTGTGCTCAAAAACTATTTGAGCTTATCTTTTCTTTCCCAAGTTATCAATTTGATATACAGTTAGATTCATTTGTTTCTTTTTTTATTTAATATTAGGGTTTGTCTATTATAGTCCTAAGTTTGTTTTTTGAATATGTAAAACATTTAGGAAGTTCAAGAGTGAAAACTATAGAAAAAGATATGCTTGGAGAAATCTTATTCCCATCCTTTTACTCCTACTCCATTTGATACTACACCCTAGATGGAACAATTTTAAATAATTTCTGACTGATCCATCTGCTTTTTAAAAACATACCTGCATATATATGATTTCATGCATATATGAAGTAACTTCATATAAATTCATAAGATCTTTCTCTTACTAGACACTGTGCTCTAGGACCAAAGAGACTATAAAGGTGAATGAGATATGGACTGTGGGAGGGCAAGGAACTATGATGAAAAGATTTGACACGGATAACTTTTATAAAAATAAAAACTTTCTGATAAGAAAATAGATGGGCTTGTAAAAATTCAGAGAAGCCTTTCAAGAGGGAAGAAGTGGTCAGCTGTGTCCAGTGTGGCTAACGGGTCATGGAAGATGAGGGCAAAGAACTGACCAAGAGGGAGTCATTGGTGACCTGGACCAGCGTTGTTTCAGGGAGTGATGGAGAGGAAAAACTAATTGGATTAAAGAGGGGCTGGGAGGGGAGGAAGTGAGATGTCAGGAAAGGCATCTCTTCTGAGGGACATTTCCACAAAGCAGAGCAGAGAAATGGGGCTATGACTAGAGGCAAACTTGATGTGAGGGAAGCCTTTTTTTATTTTTATTTGTTTTTTGGTGAGGAAGATTGGCCCTGGGCTAACATCCGTGCCCATCTTCCTCTACTTTATATGTGGGATGCAGCACAGCGTGGCCTGACAAGCGGTGCATAGGTCCATGCCAGGGATCCACGCCTGCAAATCCCAGGCCACCGAAGCAAAGCATGCAAACTTAATGACTACACTACCAGGCCAGCCCCAGGAAGGCCTTTTTTTAACGTGAGAGAAATCACAGCATGCTTGG
Organism: Ceratotherium simum simum; assembly: GCF_057802395.1. Classification (NCBI taxonomy): domain Eukaryota; kingdom Metazoa; phylum Chordata; class Mammalia; order Perissodactyla; family Rhinocerotidae; genus Ceratotherium; species Ceratotherium simum. The sequence continues at coordinate 63,186,698 of NC_141914.1, forward strand.
ATGCTGATGGTAGTGTTCCTGCACGGAGCGGGCCGGTGGGGGGTGGGGGAATCAATGGTGCGGGAGAGAAGGAAGACAATTGCAAGAGCAAAGTCTTTGAACGTACAGAAGGGGACAGGATCTAGTGCACAAAGGGACGAGCATGTGGTCAAGGCTTAGTAATAATGTGTTGAATAAAAAAAAAAAAGGTAAGTAATGGACTCTTCTCTCAAAGTAATCAAGTCCAGAGAGAGGAGACAGATGACTGTGCTCCCCACGGAGCACAGACGCCACCATGTGAGCTGTTGCTTCCTGGAAGAGCGAGAACCTTGAGGAAGAAGCAGCACATGCTCGGTGGTGAGGCTTCCCGGAGCAGGCGGCGCTGCTGGACCGTCAAAGCCCAGGAGGTGAAGTGAAGGATTCTGAGGGAGAAAGGCTGTGACTGCAGCCTGAGGAAACAAGAAGAACAGGAACAAGAGAGAGGAAATACATCGCCTGCACCTTCACTTCAGAAAACTTATTTTCACGACAGCCAACATCATACACAAATGGGGTTTTCTTGCAAATACCCAGGGCTAAAGTTTGTCGACAGCACTCCACCAGCAGCTGCTGGAGGAGGACTCGGTTTCTGCTCCTCTCTCTGCACACCTCGACGTCGGTCGGCTCTGGAGAATTCAGCGTGGAATCTTCTTGCCGCTTCCATGTAGGAGCCCTGTATTTGTTGACCACGGGGAGCGCTTTCATCTCCCAGAAAGGGGTAGCTCCTCCATTGACTGGTGGAGAGAGCCTAGCAGGTTATTTAAACTTTTCGAAGTCTCAATCTCTTCCTCTGCAAAGTAGGGATGGTAATACCTAGAGTATTGTAGAGTGTTGTGGGGATGAAAGTAAACAACATGCGTGAAGCGCCTACTCTATGCATGGAACAGAATATGTATTCAATAAATGGAGAACTATTTTTGGTACTAATCATATAGATAAGACCATGTATACTTACAGTGTGCCCAGTACTGCTCTAAGTCTTAAAAGCTATTAACTCACTGAATCGCCACTTCATCTTGTGAAGTAGGCCTTATCATTGCCTCCAGTTTCGCAAATGAGAACGCTAAGGTAAGCGAGCAGCAGAGCTAGGCTGTGAGATGAAGCAGGCTGGCCACAGAGCCCTGCCTCTCATCTTCTGTGCCGCGTTGACTCTCTCATAGTGAATGGAATCAGGTCTAAGACCAGATCCATCTTTTATCTCAGATCCATTTCCCTTAGTAGCAAGGAATCCAGGAACTGAGCCAGTGGAGGTAAGAATTATGTTCTCCATAACCATGGGAGCCAACAAAAATTGTGAAAAATGACCCACACATTTTATTGACATGCTTTAGTTTGACCAAATTTCCTTCACTCACCAGTTATTACTGTAATAATAAAGTAAAACGTATTTTGTCTTATTTCATCGTTAAAAATTTGCCATTATTCAAGAGTACACAGAGATTCCTAGTAATTTATCCAACCAAAACACTTCCACAAGCCTACAAAGAAATATGAACAAAAATATTTACTTCAGTACTTTTTATAATATTGAAATATTAGAAACTACCCAAATATCCTTTAGTAGGAGTCTAATTAAAGTGTGGTACATCCATTTAATACTGTACAGCTTTTAACAAGAATGAGATAGATTTAAAGATGAGAAAAAATTCTCATATGTAATGTTAAGTGAAAAAGCAAGATGCAGAACTGTGTCTAATTTGATTCTACCCTTGAAAACTAATGTATATTTAGTATATGCATAGAAAAAAATTAGAGAAATAATCAACAAACCCTTAGTAGTTAGGAAGGAGTAACAGAGGACTTTTGACTTCCTAAATTATACTTTTCTGGATTGTTTGAATTATTTACAAGCACCCTTTACTTCTGATATCAGAAGAAAACAATATATTGTTTAAGTAGGAAGAAGAGGCAAGGCCAGTTAGAAATGGAGCAGGGAACGGACAGCCTCAAGCAGGCTCTAATCCTCCATCTGTTCACTGCTGCCTCATTTCCTGGCAGCAGTTTTTATGACTGGCTGGCTTTCAACGCATCCTCCTGCCAACAGGACATTGGCTAGCTGGGACATTAGAAATCTTCCTTGAGAGAACTCTTACAAAAGCATAAGAGGCATTACAACTTGGAAATATGGCCAAAGGGAAAAATCCATAAAAACATCCATGCCCTGAGTCTCTATCTATGGTAGGAAATGTGGCCATTAGGCCTATGGAAGGAATTAGTTTCGTTGTGAAATCACACTGGTTTGGCTGTGGAAAAAAAGAGACATTAAGCGCAATTTATCTTTGAGAACTCCATTTGTTCCCGTCAGGCCTCAGAACCTACATAAACCATAAAAGCAACGGAGATAAGATAAATAATCACTAGAATAGCTGACATTTTTACAGTGATCCACAAATTTCAGAGCCTTTCACATCCATTTTACCCCACATTTCATGTCTGCTCCTTCCAAAAACTCTGGGAAGCAGATTTTTCAGAAGAGGAAGCTGCTAGTAAGTGATATAGCAGGACAAGAACCCAGAACGTCTCATGTCCTCTAGCAAAGAGGGTCATCCTGGAATTAACCAGAATAATAATAAACATAATTTATGTTTAGACAAAATATATGTCTTCCTGAAAAGCTAAATAAACTGTATCTATCAAAGAAGAAAGACCGACAGCAGGTGAACCATGCAGAAAATGCAAAGGAAACTGAGGCCGAGAATGAAGCCATAGATAAGGGGGACGTCAGTCAGCCTAGCTTCCCCTGGATCTTGGAGAGTGGTTCAGAGTAAATTTGGGTGTGGTGACAATGCGCTGTGGGTCTCAGTCTTATGGGCCCTTAGTATGGTCCCCTCTCCATTCTGTTGCCATAGACCTGACATGTGTGAGGAGAATGGGGACAGTGGGAAAGCGCCCCCCCCAACCCCCCGCCAATCTCATTTGGAGGGCTGTGTCCTCCTCCCCTGGAAGCCAAGAAGCCATCACCACAGCCTCCGGGATGGCCAATGTTTGCTTCACAAAGGCAAAAGTTAAGATGCAAAATTGTGGAGGGAGGAGGGCAAAAGGGATGATTGGCCACATGTGTGTGGTGATGGACTGTAATTAGTATTTGGGTGGTGAACATGACAACATGATATAATCTATGCAGAAATAGAAGTATAATGATGTACACCTGAAATTTATACAATGTTATAAACCAATGTTACCGCAGTAATCAAACAAACAAAAAGATGCAAAATCATTATGCAAATTCCTCAGGGTGATTGAGTGACAAGACGAAGCATAAAAGCCACCTTTCTCAACTCCCACTTCAGCGCCAGCCTACACGATGGAGCGCAGTGAGGACTGGAGACCAGCGCACACCTCATTTTAGTTTTCATTCTACACACAGCACAAACCTTACCTCTGTGCTGTTTCTAACTAACCTCCCTTGCTTCCTTTTTGCTCTCACTCTGAGCTGGATCCATTTCTCTTGTTCAGCCAAAGGAGGAAGCGGGAATAAGCAGATTGATAAAGTAAGGTAGAGAAAGAGATGATTTGAATAGTTCGTAAAATAGCTGGCTATCATATTTTAAGACAAGACTGTTCCAGTAATTTTGATGCCTTATTACAAATACAAATTTTTAGTTTTTAAAAACTAGAAAAATATATTTTCTTCTCAGTTTTTGGTGGGCCCTCTATAGAGGAAAGCCCTTGCCAACATTCCCAACTGAGGCTTCAATGAGTGGACAAGCAGTTAGAAAACAAGAATAAAAATTATTCTGAATCTGCTTCTCCAAAGTGAGCCCACGTTTTCTGAATGCTTTCTTTCCACTAGCAAATGGGACAGCCTGAATACAAAGATGCTGAGATGTGCTATCTTTATGAATGAGGACCAGATTCCTCCACAGGCAAACTCTATTAGTCTTCCCTTCGCAATACAAGAACGATGGATCAACAAAATGTGTATGTACTTTTATACAATGGAATACTATTCAGCAGTAAAAAGGAACCAAACTACTGATAATGCTACAACATGAAAGAACCTCGAAAACATCATGTTAAGTGAAAGAAGCCACTCACAAAAGACCACAATGGCTATGACTCCATTTATATTAAATGTCTAGAACAGACAAATCTCTAGATACAGAAAGCAGACTCATGGCTCCCTGGGGCTGTGGTAGGATGGGAATGAACTTTAAGCAGGCACAAGAGGTCCCACTGAGGTGATGAAAATGGCCTAAAACTGGCTTGTGGTGATGGCCGCACAACTTGCTAAATTTACTAAAAGTCATTAAAAGTACACTTAAAATGGGTGAATTTTACGGTATGTAAATTATATCTCAGTGAAGTTGCTTTAAAAAAATGCAAGAGTTCCCTGCAAGTCTCAGGTTGCCAGATTTAACTTCACATTCCTGCTAGTGTTTGAGCCACTTCATAGAAAATGACACACATGACATCATTTTTGTAAAATTATATTCTGTCCTAAGACTTGCCACAGAAGGGCCCCAAAAGCAAGCACAAATAGCAAAATCCCCGAATTTTTTTTCATTGAGCAAAGCTGACTATCATCTTCTTATGCACTTCCCCTCTGCTTGCTGAGGTGACTTTGGCTTGTTTACTTTTTATGGGAAGCTTGTTATTATCTAAACACAAGAGTTTCACTCGAAGTTGGCTGCAGAATCATTTACTTTTGGGTGGTCAGATGGAATACCCAAGTGTTAATCAGCATAGAAGTCAAATTTACTTAAACTATAGCATTCGATCCTGGTCTCTCATTTGGCTAAAAAGCAATTTAGAGGTTTTTTTCCAGTCTTAAAAAATGTATGGGTAATCCTTTTTTTCTGTTTTACTTGTAATGTATTTATAGTTCATGAAATCTGTATCAATTCATTCTTTCCTTTTAAAATGTTATACAGATGGATGTATGTACAAGGATTTCAGTCTTGCTGGTAGCAGCAAAATATTGTTCATAAACACGGAACTGGTTAAATAAATTATTATACATCCAAACAAGGAATAAATACTATAATATTAAAAATATGGACCAAAATCTACAGGAATTGGTGTGGAACTACCTCCAAGATATGTTGTTAAATGAAAAAAGATGTGAAACAGCATGCTTATTATGCTACCCTTTATATTTTGTTTTAAAAAGAATATATACATAAATGCTGTATATGCTTAAGTATCTGAGCATAGACACACCAGATTGGTAAGAGTACGTTCTTGTAGATTTGGTATCTGGGGGTTTGCCCTGGTAGGGTCTCTAGCTTTCCTATATATATTCTTTAACATTGTTGAAATGTTTACCACGTATGTTATCATCCGTTGAAAATTTTTTTCATGTTTTACACCTTTACCCCTATGTTTGGTAAACCATATCTCAGTTAATAAGTAAAAAGAAAAATACAATTAAAATACTCTAACAACTTTTGTCCAAATACAATAATAATGACCAAATTTTAATACACAGTTTAATAAGAATGTTATTTGAAGACTTCAATTTCTCCATATCTAAAACAGAGATATTATTATGAAGATTGATGGAATAAGATTTGTAAGATTTCGTAAGCTGCAGAATCATTGAGATGGAGTTCTGCAGGGGCAGCTCACCCTTGGCTATAAGTAAACGGAGTTCAGCTGCAGAAGTAGTGGGTCTCTCTGTACTGGACATTTGCTCCTTACTCGTCATGGTATCATTCAGGTTGAATTGGACTTGACTTAATGGTGATCAATTACGTCTTTTTGTATTACAGGACCAAATTCATTATCAGATCCTTGGGGACTACGTTTAGCATTAAATATGTTTGCAGCAGCAGACAAATTCATAATCTGCCTGTCAAGTCATTCCACTGCCTCATCATTCTTCTGCCTATACAATTAATTTAGCTGAAGAAACAATAATAAACATATCCTAAAATTATGATGGTACATGACAGTTCATAAATCACATCTACATGTGTTATCACATTCGACCCTCTCAGCAACCCTGTGGGGAGGCAGACAGCCGTGATGTCTGTTTCACGGGTGGTCGCAGTCAAAGCCCCCCGTCAGGAAGCAGGGAGCTGAAAGGAGAAGCCTGGTTCCCAATATCCCAATCCACATAGTTATATATATTTGACAGCATGTATGTGAGAGTTCAGAAAAGGGTGTGTTTGTATGTAAAATTTGTTTCATTATATTAGAACATAAAGACAATATGCCAACTTCATAATTTCTGTTTTTTCTGAAGGAAATTCACATGGACATTGTTTCATTTGCAGCTTGAACTTACCTTGTCAATTGTGATATCTAAATTCGCATGGGTAGCTAAAGAGTGTTCCTGTGCGATGGGAACCATTCATTTTCATAGTCTCATTTATGACTCATGGATTTGTGTGGGTGTTGAAGAGAAAAATCCAAAGAAAGAAGAAAGGGAAAAGATTTCTTTCTGCATTTACAAGTATAAATAATAGAAAGAGGCTAAGTTTTAAATAACGGTGAAGTGAGATGTTCTCTGGAAAATCCTTGGCAATAGCATTACTGCTGACTGAGAAATGCAACTGCTTAAAACTCTGGTTTGGAAAACCCGTTCATAAATGTTTTTTTATTCTTATTATTACATGAGGTCACTGCTCTGATTTTTCCAGGCTTACAAATGTAGTAATTGGTTTTGTACATTTCAATGATTTGAGATGAATGGTTTTAATATGTGTCATGTGTTGAGAAGAGCAACTGGGGCTATCATTTTGTGTGTTGCTCTGGACTGAGGTGGATTTTCACTATTTTTTGCAGCAAGGTGTGAAGATATTTATTATTTTAAACATTAACCAGTTATCGTATGACAAAGAAAATATTATTAGGGAATATAATAAATTATCATCATTATTATTCTTACACACACACATTAATAAAGACATTAAATCACATCCCCAAGACCAGAATCTGGGGACTTGGACAATATCCAGGCGTCGATGTGATTTTGTTGCAGTATTTTTCAAGATTTAATGAAGTTAAGCAATTTAGTTTGCTTTTGGACATTATCTAACTTGTTAGCAGAAGAAATCACCTAATCTGGGGACGAAAAGTATCGCAATTTTGTCTAAGTGTTGAAATTGCCTTGCTTCATAGCTTGAAAGGAAATACTTGCTCACAGCAGAATGTGTCGCATCCCTTTTATTGGGTTCCAACTTGCAGAATCATCTTGCTTCTAAAATGGTTTCAGAGCTGGAGACAGGATCTTTCTAAGCCAGAAAGAAGCTCCCCTTGTCTTTGAATATGTGCCTTTTAGAATCAAACCTCAAGGGCTGACTGCATTCTAAATTTTTTTAAGTTTCCATCAGGTATATTTAGCAAGACTTAGCACTCATTTGAAGACTCCACAGGAGTCATTCTAATAATCATGCCCAGTGTTAAATAACTTCCACCTCTTCAGTGCAGATGTCGTGAGAATGCGGGGACAGGGTAAAGGACAGCTGAGGCAGACCCATTAAGGCGTGAACGGACTTCCGGTCTTGTTTTCTAGTCTTCGAGATTGATTTAGCTAATCTAAGCTAAAGGAAAGCTAATTACCTTATATTTGAGTTAATGTGAGAGTTTTCGTTGTGTTTTGAAATGTTAAACACTCACTAGCCTGTTATTGAAGGTTTACCTATGTATGTATATGTGTTTATAATTATGTATTATATATAAGTGCATATGACTTTTATCATGGATAATGGATTATAGTGAGCAGGGCTGTTCCAGGGAAACGTTAGAACTGAAAAAATGGGCAATAGTATGAAAATATAAGTTACCAGAGACAAAAGTACACAAGCGTACAAGAGAATGCTGCGGTTCCTCTATAGGTTAAAGGGCAGTCGGGCACAGAGTCTGAAAGCCAGGGCAGCAAGTGTGAGCCGAGGCCACGTGACTAGAGCAAGGACTACATGTCAGTTCTGAGGCGAGGTCTCTTGCACCCTCCCCAGGCTGATGGGCATCTCTCACTCAAAGTCTGTGATCCCTTGACTGCCGTGTAGAGTTATGATCACCTAAACGAATTGTGTCAACAGGATAAATTGAGTTACGCATTATGGCTGTTCCATGGTTTCCTAAGCTCAGTTCTCCTCCTCGCCTAGTAGCAAATGGGCAAATTGAAACATGCTTGGAGACAGCTGATAGGTGTTTAAAAGTCAGGAGATAAGCACTCTGCCTCACACCTCAGAGGGGGAACCAGGGTGTCCGTGTGCTCGACTTGCAGGAACCTGAGGAGGTTGCTGTAGAAATGTTGTCATATTGCTGGGTTCATCTGTGGACTAACAGAACTTGAATTTCAAAGTCCTCAGGAAGCATGATTAGGAAGGACTTTCCTTGGCTGCCGTACGTTTCCCAGGCAGCTACTCAATAGATCAGGTTGCAGTGGCTAGCCACATCAAGAACCTGGGCTGGGAGGGAGATGACATTAGCAGCACCCCCATGCTTGCCTGTTAGTGAGGAGGAGCTCCTGATAACAGGCTGTAAGGGGATGTTGAGGGAGGGCTTACAGACACAGGTCTTGGCCTCCATCCATGGGCAATACCGTCATCTCCATCTGTCCCTGGGGGCCCGCAATTAGAGCAGGGCTCACCCTGCGGATTCCAGGTGAGAAATACTGAGCACTGAGGGAAGGGCAGGGGTTATCAAGTGTGAAAAGAGATGGGGAGGGAGTCAGGGGTGGAGGGGTGCAAGACAAATCCAGCATGCAGAAATCCCAACGTGGGGTAGGTTCCCAAACAGTGGCACTGCAACAAGTCGTCCTTGGGAAGGCTTCCCCTCTGTAAGCACTGAACACTTGGAGACAAGACTGGACAACAATTCTTATTCTTAACACTCCAAGGCACCTCAAATAATGGGTCACTCACGAGAATGACACAGCATAGTGATCACGTCCTGGGTGGCTTTAGTGAATGTGCAACTGTCTGGAAGTGCAGAGTTCTTCTACTTGCCACTGTTGGAATCTGAGACACCAGAGGCTGGAGGTGAGGCGGGGCTCCTAGAGCAGGCTGTGTTTTCCAAAGATGACCACAACAATCACTCCCATCTCATATTCCTCTCCCCTTGAATAGGGGAAGGCTTGTGACTTGGGAAGGCAAGTGACGTACTCTTGGAGTTTAAACCGCCAGGTAATAAGTCCATCTTCTCTGAGGCTGCCGTGCTGTGAGGACGTGCAAGCCAATGAAGAGGGGACATGTAGATGCCCCAGTTGGCAGTTATAGTCTTCGTCTTTCCAGGCTAGGCATCAGACATGTGAGTGGGAGCTTCAGATCATCCCAACCTTTCAGTCTCCACAGACGTGTGGAGCAGAGGTAATCTATCCCCACTATGCCTATTTCACGTGCTTGGCCCACAGAACTTGTGAGCATAACAAAATGGTGGCTGTTTTATGCCAATAAGCTTGGGGTAATAGTACCCACAGTTGCTCTGTAAGTCCCAAGAAATGGGTGACAACACACCAGTCCCTACTGCAGGTCCCAAACAGAAGGCACCCGTCACTCCTGCCTGGGCCAGCTTTGTCAGCCACTGCCCTGAGAGGGTCGGGAGGTCTGGAAGGACTTTCCTGCCAGGACAAATCTCCCAGATCTCTGACCTTTCCTTAGCAGTGTAGCATGATGAATGGTGTATTAAAAGGAAGAAAACGGCTTCACTTACTTCAGACAGGAGTGTGGGCTCCCACATTGAGGGCTTTCAGGGGCAAACTTGGGGCTGTGAGTTGGGGAGAGTTTGGACTGAAATATTTTCCTGCCCCTGGAGTTTATGTAATGGTTCTGAGATAACCCCTCAGGTAGAGGCATTGTTGATAACAAAATTACCAAATTCTCCAGGACCTAGTTCAAAGAAGGCCCCTTCTAAGCAGGAGACATTCCCAGTGGCTGAACTGGCATAGGGCTTCCTCATGGAGACATCAGAGGAGGACTGGGAGTGAGGAGGAGGAGGGTGCCTTTGGAAGGAGGGCAGTATTCATGAGGATAAGCCATTGTTCCTCCCCACCCTAAAGGAGAAAGTGAGTGAATGCTGTTTTGTTACAGTTCCTTAGGGACTCCTGGCTAAAAATCAGTTAAGAAAGGAGGTCCCAAAAAGACTTGCTCATAAAGTTTTGGTTTTATTCCAGAAGGGAAGACTGACATCTTGTTCCCTGTTTGGCTATTGGCTTGGCCACTGGGCTCCCGAGCTGTCCAAGTGCTTGCAGGTTGAGCAAAGTGCACTGGGGAGAGGTAGCATAGCAGATGGGGTTGGGAAGAGGGGCAAACATGCCTCTCAAGTTCCCTGCTCAAAAGAGGGATCTGAGCCAAGCCATCAGGCCCCAGTTTTGGAGGCTAGGGAGGGAAGAGGAGATTGGGGCTGCAGGGTTACCAGATGGCTGACCTTGAAGCAAAGAGACCCACACAAGCTGAGGAACATGGGGTCTCACAGGTGCCACCAAAGCCAGGGACCGAGTGCCATGGGGGGAGGGGCTGCCAACAATGGAATGGATCTGTGGTAACAACCATGAGAAAGGGGACCAGATCTTAGCTCTGGTAGGCTCTTTCTTAAGGAGGCAGCTTTACTCTCCCGCAAAAGCCCAGGAGGAGGAGGCAGGCAGTGACGGGACCAGAGTGCACCTCATCGCTCCAGGCCCCTGGGTCCGCAAGCTGAGCCTGAGCTTAGGAAAGGAGGAGAAATTTGAATCAAATATGAGGTTGGCATTTTAAACAAATAGGACTGAGTTTTAATAACTGGGTCACACTATTTTAATAACTGAAATGAGCAGGGGTATGGAGTTGGACTGAGATGACATTTAAAGGAGCCCTCAACCCAGCAGCAGAGCATAGTTGGGGACAGATATTGGAAAAGCCTTTTTATATATGCGCCCCCAAGGGCTGAATAACCAGTAAGCAAACTGGTTACACACCTAATTGACATCTGGGCATGGTGCAGCGGGCCGGGTGCAGGTGCTGGGTCTCGCAGCCCTGGGCTGAACGCTGCACTCACCAGCTGGGGGACCTTCAGCACATCATGTGAAGTCACTTAACTCTCAGCTGCCTATTTATAAAGTGGGGTTAATATATCCTATGTCACACAGTTATGAGGTTTACATGGAATCATGTCTGTACACATTCAAAAATGAAAAGGAGGGAGGAGTGAGCATTCCCCGTAGACTCTCTCCCCCAAGATACAACAAAAAGGGCATTCAGATACCAACAGAGGACATTCACACAACACAAAAGATGTCTGAGAGACCCACACAGCTGTACATCTGAAGGTGGAGGAGCTGGAACCCTGGAGGAAGTGGCAGGAGGTAAGAACTCCTCTCCTTCCTGAACTACAGTGACCCTGTGACCAGGACCACACAGTTCTCAGGGAGGCAGGGCAGCCCTCCGCAGGAAAACCGTTGCTCTCCAAGCTCTCTCACAGCTTGTGGGAAATTCCCATATGGAGGGGACTGAACTGTTACGGGGTGCCTTCATCAAGATAGCACCCCAGGAGAGCAGATAGCGAGAAGCCCCTGAGATCAGGCAGGTGAAAGAGCACCCCCCCACCTAGTGCTCCAAGCACAACCAGTCGGCCAAAACACCTGCGGATCACAGTGGGCTCAGAATGCATAGCTCTTGACCTCCACCTAGTGGCGGCAGGTGGAAGCTGCAACCAGACATTTTCAGAATGAGGAAAGATAAGCCCACGCCCTCAAGCAGTATGCAAGAATGTATTAAATATCCAGACCAGAAAGAAAATGACAAACACCCAGAAATCAACCCTGAAGGCACAGAAATTTATAACCTAAACGACAGAGCATGCAAAATAGCTATCACACAAAAGCTCAACAGATTACAAGAAAACACAGACAATTCAATGAAATCAAGAACTTCTTCACCAAAGAGATTCAAACTATAAAGAAAAACCAATCAGAAATGTTGGAGATGAAAAACACTGTGGAGGAGATAAAGAAAAACCTGAAATCTTTAAAGAACAGAGCTGACAATACGGAGGAAAGAATTAGCATCATTGAAGATAGGAATGCAGAAATGCTCCAGATGGAGGAGGAAAGAGAACTAAGACTAAAAAGAAATGAAGAAATTCTCCAAGAAATATCTGATTCAATTAGGAAATGCAACATAAAGATTATAGGTATTCCGGAGGGAGAAGAGAGGGAAAAAGGAGCAGAAAGCTTGTTCAAAGAAATAACAGCTGAGAACATCCCAAACCTGGGGAAGGAGCTGGAAATACAAGTGAATGAAGTCAACAGATCTCCTAAATATATCAACATAAAAAGACCCTCTCCAAGGCATATAGCAGGAAAGCTGGCACAAGTCAATGACAAAGAAAAGATATTAAGGGCAGCAAGAGGAAAAAAAATAACACACAAAGGAATTCCAATCAGGCTCTCAGCCAATTTCTCATCAGAAACTCTACAGGCTAGGAGAGAGTGGAATGATATATTCAAAATTCTGAGAGACAAAAACTTGCAGCCAAGAGTACTCTATCCTGCAAAAATATTCTTCAGATATGATGGAGAAATAATAACTTTCCCAGATAAACAAAAGTTAAGGGAGTTCATTGCCACAAGACTCCCACTACAAGAAGTGCTCAAGAAGGCCCTCATGCCTGAATAAAAAGAGAAAGAGGATACAAAGCTTTGAGCAAGGAGAAAAATAGGTAGAAAAATCAGGAAAATTGCAGCTCTCTATCAGAATAGCTTAGCAAACACTTAATTATAACATCAAAGATTAAGGGAAGGAAAACACCAAAAATAAATATAACCTCATCACTTTAAACACAAACTCACAACACAAGATGGAATAAATTGTGACAATAATAACTTAGAAGGGGAAGAGGAAAAGGATGGAATTGACTTAGTCTAAGGAAATAAGAGGTCATCAGAAAATGGACTAGCTCATCTATGAGATTTTTTTATACAAACCTCATGGTAACCACTAAACAAATATTCACAACAGAGACACATATGATAAATAAAGTGAAAACTAAGAAAACTACCAAACTGAATTGGTAGTCCAAAACACACGGGACAAGAAACAAAGCAAATGCAAAAGAACTGGAAAATGAGTGATAAACTAGCAACATTAAGCCCTCATATATCAATAATCACTCTAAATGTAAATGGATTGAATTCTTCAATCCAAAGACACAGGCTGGATGGATTAAAAAACAAGACCCAACAATATGCTGCCTCCAGGAAACACATTTCAGCTCTAAAGACAAACATAGGCTCAGAGTGAAAGAACGTAAGACAATACTCCAAGCTAATGGCAAACAAAAGAAAGCAAGTATTGCCATACTTATATCAGACAAAGTAGACTTCAAGATAAAACAGGTAACGAGAGACAAAGAGGGGCAATATATAATGATAAAAGGGACAATCTACCAAGAAGACGTATCATTTATAAATATACATGCACCCAACACAGGAGCACCAAAGTACATAAAGCAACTATTAACAAACCTAAAAGGAGATATTAACAACAACACAATAATAGTAGGGGATCTTAATACCCCACTTACATCCATAGATAGATCATCCAGACAGAAAGTCAATAAGGAAATAGTGGACTTAAACAGAAAACTAGACAAAAGGTGGAATTAATAGGTATGTAAAGAGCACTCCATCGAAATACACCAGATTAAACATTCTTCTCAAGCATGCATGGAACATTCTCAAGGTTAGACCATACGTTGGGAAAGAAGGCAAGCCTTTACAAATTTAAGAAGATTAAAATCATAAGAAGCATCTTTTCTGACCATAATGCTGTGAAACTGGAAATCAACTACAAGAAAAAAACTGGGAAAGCAACAAAGTTCTGGAGACTAAACAACATGCTACTGAACAACAAATGGATCAGTGAGGAAATTAAAGGAGAAATCAAAAAATATCTGGAGACAAAAGAAAATGAAAATACACCGTACTAACTCATATGGGACGCAGCTAAAGTGGTCCTGAGAGGGAAACTCATAGCAATACAGGCCCACCTTAACAAACAAGAAAATCCCAAATAACCAACCTGAAACTACACCTAACAGAATTAGAAAACAAAGAACAAAGAAAGCCCAAAGTCAGCAGAAGGAGGGAAATAATAAAAATTAGAGCAGAAATAAATGAAATTGAAACCCAAAAAAAAAAAAAAAACAGTAGAAAGGATCAATGAAACAAAGAGCTGGTTCTTTGAGAAGATAAACAAAATTGACAAACCCTTAGCCAGACTCACTAAGAAAAAAAGAGAGAAGGCTCAAATAAATAAAATTAGAACTGAAAGAGGAGAACAATGGACACAACAGAAATACAAAGGATTATAAGAGAATACTATGAAAAACTATATGACAACAAATTGGACAATCTAGAAGAAATGGATAAATTCTTAGACTCATACAACCTCTCAAAACTGAATCAAGAAGAAATGGAGAATCTGAACAGACCAATCACAAGTAAAGAGATTGAAACAGCAATCAAAAACATCCCCAAAAATAAAAGTCCAGGACCAGATGGCTTCTCTGGAAAATTTTACCAAATATTTAAAGAAGATTTAATGTCTAACCTTCTCAAGCTATTCCAAAAAATAGAGGAAGATGGAACACATCCTAACACATTCTATGAGGCCAACAGCACCCTGATACCAAAGCCAGACAAGGACAATACAAAGAAGGAAAATTACTGGCCAATATCTCTGATGAACATAGACGCAAAAATCTTCAACAGAATATCTGCAAACTGAATACAGCAATACATTAAAAAGATCACACACCATGATAAAGTGGGATTTATACCAGGGACACAGGGATGGTTCAACATCCACAAATAAATCTATGTGATACACCAAATTAACAAAACGAGGAACAAAAACCATATGATCATCTCAATAGACGCAGAGAAGGCATTTGACAAGATACAACATACAACATCCATTTATGATTAAAAACTCTCAACAAAATAGATATAGAAGGAAAGTACTCAACAAAATAAAGGCCATATGACAGACCCACAGCCAACATCATACTCAACAGGGAAAAACTGAAAGCCATCTCACTGAGAACAGGAACAAGACAAGGGTGCCCACTCTCACCACTCTTATTCAACATAGTACTGGAGGTTTTGACCAGAGCAGTTAGGCAAGAAAAGGGATTAAAGGAATCCAAATATGCAATGAAGAAGTGAAATTCTAGCTATTTGCAGTCGACATGATTTTATATGTAGAAAACCCTAAAGAATCCGTAAGAAAACTATTGGAAATAATCAACAACTACAGCAAAGTTGCAGGGTACAAAATCAACTTACAAAAATCAGTTGCATTTCTATACTCTAATAACAAACTAACAGAAAGGGAACTCAAGAAGACAATCCCATTTACAATCGCAACAAAAAGAATAAAATATCTAGGAATATATTTAACCAGGGCAGTGAAAGACCTATACAATGAAAACTATAAGACATTATTGAAACAAATTGATGATGACATAAAGAAATGGAAAGACATCCCATGCACATGGATTGGAAGAATAAACATAATTAAAATGTCCACACTACCTAAAGCAATCTACAGATTCAATGCAATCCCAATCAGAATCCCAATCACATTCTTTACAGAAATAGAAGAAAGAATCCTAAAATTCATAGGGGCAACAAAAATAGCCAAAGCAATCCTGAGAAAAAAGAATAAAGCTGGAGGCATCACAATCCCTGACTTCAAAACATACTACAAAGCAATAGTAATCAAAACAGCATGGTACTGGTACAAAAACAGACACACAGATCAATGGAACAGATTTGAAAGCCCAGAAATAAAAGCACACATCTATGGACAGCTAATCTTCGACAAAGGAGCTAAAAATATACAGTGGAGAGAGGAAAATCGCTTCAATAAATGGTGCTGGGAAAACTGGACAGCCACATGCAAAAGAATGAAAGTAGACCATCTTCTTTCGCCATACACAAAAATTAACTCAAAATGGATCAAAGACTTGAAGGTAAGACCTGAAACTATAAAAATCCTAGAAGAAACTATAGGTAGTACACTCCTTGACACTGGTCATAGAAGGATATTTTTGAATTCCATGTCTACACAGACAAGGGAAACAAACGGAAAAACAAACAAGTGGCACTTCATCAGACTAAAGAGTTTCTGCAGGGCAAATGAAACCAGAATAAAAATGAAAAGACAACACACCAGCTGGGAGAAAGTATTTGCAAAGCATATATCCAACAGGAGGTTAATCTCCATAATATATAAAGAACTCATACAACTGAACAACAAAAAAACAAAAAACCTGATCAAAAAATGGTCAGAGGATATGAACAGACATTTCAGATATACAGATGGCCAACAGGCAGATGAAAAGATGCTCAACATCACTAATCATCAGGGAAATGCAAATCAAAACAACACTAAGATATCACATTACACTCATTAGAATGGCTATGATCACCAAGACAAAAAATAACAAATGTTGGAGAGTTTGTGGAGAAAAGGGAACCCTCATTCACTGCTGGTGGGAATGCAAACTGGCACAGCCTCTATGGAAAACAGTATGGAGATTCCTCAAAAAATTAAAAATAGAAATACCTTATGATCCAGCTATCCCACTACTGGGTGTCTATCTAAAGAACCTGAAATCAACAACCCAAAGAAGCTTATGCACCCCTATGTTCACTGGAGCATTATTCACTATAGCCAAGAAGTGGAAGCAACCCAAGTGTCCCTCGACTGATGATTGGATAAAGATGTGGTATACCTATACAGTGGAATACTACTCAGCCATAAAAAAGACAAAATCGTCCCATTCGCAACAACATGGATGGACCTGGAGGGTATTATGTTAAGCAAAATAAGCCAGATGGAGAAAGACAAGCACCACACGATTTCACTCATATGTGGAAGATAAACTAACACACAGACAAACAGTTTGGTGGTTACCAGGGGGAAGGGGTTGGGGGGTGGGCACAAAGGGTGAAGGGATGCATTTATATGGTGACTGACAAACAATAATGTACAACTAAAAGTTCACAATGTTATAAACTATTAAGACATGAATAAAAAATAAAATAAAATAATTATTTTAAAAATTTTAAAAAATAAAATGAAAAGGAGGTGCTTTCTGCTCTCTGCTTGCTCCCCCATGTGTCGTCTTCCTGGCAAGAAGGCCTCTTTCATCTCAGCTCGCTGGGTGGCTGCCTCCTTGCCCGCCCACGGCTGTCCAGGCCCTCCAGCCCCCACATCACTGACCACTGATAAAGTGAGGTTCTTTCCTGCCTCTGGGTCCTCCTAGGTCCCCTCTGTTCCACACTGGATGGGTTTTCCTGGCAGGCCCTCAGCAGCAACCACCAGACGCATCTTTTTTCTGCCTCAACACTTTTTTCCTCTTTCCCTTGAGTACCTCTTTCCCCTGAGATAATGCTGCCATCCAAGGACTGCCCATTTCCCTTAGGGACCCTCTGAGAGAGGCTGCTCCAGGCCCCCTTCTGGGCAAGTGATGCTTCTTGGTAGCGTTAGCCTGGAAGAGTGGGTCCCAGCGCAGCCTCGCAGTGGACATGTTTTTAAATTGAGGTATTACAGTAAAGTATACAGATCTTAAATGCAGAGCTTGAGGAAGTTTACAAATGTATACACCCATGTAACCACTACCTAGGTCAAGATTTTTAAAAATTACATCACCCCCAAATGCTTCACAGGCTCTTTTCCAGTCAATAACCTTCTCCCCCAGGGGTAACCAGCATTCTGACTTCTAACACCACAGATTTGTTTCGCCTGTTTTTGAACTTCTTATATATGGACTCATACTGTATGCCGTCTTTAGTATCTGACTTAACATCTTTGAGATTCATCATGTTGTTGCGTGTATCAGTAGTTTGTTCCTTTTAATTGCTAAGTGGTATTCTGTTGAATGAATAGACTACAATTTGTGACTACAATTTGTGTATCTGTTCACCTTCGTCATTTGAGTTTGTTTCCAATTTTTGGTAATTATGAATAAAGCTACTATAAACATTCACGTAATGTTTTTTGTAAACATATGCACTCAATGCTCTTGAGTAAATACTCAGGAGTGAAACTGATGGGTCATGGGGTGGGTGTATGCTGAGCTTTGGTAGATAGAGTGGGCATTTAATGAATGCTATTTGTTCGAATTAGGAAGAAGGACCTGGGCGCCCTCTTGCGAAAGAATCAGCCATGAAAACCCTATACCTAGCGTGGGGAGCATTGTCTGCCAGAGCGCTGGTGGCGCGGGAAGGTGAGCGGATGGCGCAGAAGGTCTGGGCAGCGTTCCGCTCTGCTCTTCTCAGGGGCGCTAGGAGTCGGAATCGACTTGGAGGCACTAACAACAGGTTTGTTAAAATAAATAAGTGAATGAATGAATGACACTTTAGTGTCACAATTAGCTTTCAGACACTAAAATAGGAATGTATGAATTTGGGGTTAAAATGGGTACAATAAAACCGCTTAGACAGTGCTTAGGGCAGAACATAAGGCATTGAGGGGCAGCAAGGGAGAGAAACTCCACGGAACCACCCCAGGGAGAGCAGGTCAGAGCTGGATTGAGATGGAGGTGGAAGAGGTTTCACCCAGTGCGGAGAGTCGGGCTCAAGTACAGACAAGGACCGCGCACAGCCGCGCCCACGAAGAGGGCAGTAGAGCGTGTCCACGGTTCTCTGGCATGTTTCCTAATTGCTTGCTTTCACCTAGGAAGTCTTTAATTTAAAACATTTATCTGCCAAAACATTATCAATTTAGCTATATGATGATCCATTGGCGACGGAGTCCGCAGTCAGTGCGGCTGTCCGTCCACGGCCGCCTGGGGGGCAGAGCAGACCAGGAGCCCTGCCCTCCCTTGCTGGTCCAGCTTCCCCTCCAGGCCTCCTTAGACACCAGGAGCCGCCTGCTTTCTCCAGCACCCGAGTCCCTCGGTCTCACATCCCCTCGTCAGAGCCGCACGCACTCCAGTGTTGGCATCCCTCCCCCACTCTCAGGAGTACTGGAGTACTTTGTGCATAGTAACAGAGAATTGTGGGAGGCGTAAAGCTATCGTGATTAATTGTAGAATTTTAACAATTGGGGGTCGCGGGAGTCGAGGAAAGAGCAGCGGAGACTCCCAGTCTCCCCAGCTGTCACCTGCTCTCCTTTGTGTGGGATTGGTCCTGCTGCTAACACACCTCTGCCCTTCTTCTTTCCTATTAGGCTCCAATTTAAAATCCGGAACCAGTCCCACCTAGCCTTACTTACCTCCAGGCCTTTGTATCCCTGCTCCATTCGTTCTGGCCACACCCACCTGCTCTCTACTCTCCACACCTCAAGTTCTTGTCTCAGGGCCTCTGCAGACAGGGCCCCAGCATGCTTGCACCCTCCTCCCCCTGCCCACCTCGGGCTAATTCCCTTCACTCCTTCACCTCGACAGAGTGTCATTCCTGTTTCTCCATTATAGGAAGGGTCGCCCTCAGAGACTCAGGTGATCTCCTAGCCCTCGTGATTTCCGTTTCTTGGGTGGTGCTTGGTTGGTGTCTATTCCTCCACTGGAATATAAACCGCAGGCAAACATGGGTTTTCACCGCGAACCTCAGAGGTTGGCACATCGTATAGACTTAATCTAAACCTATGGCATTCAGTAAGGGAACAAATGGTCTCTCTTCACCTCCATGCCTTTCATTATGACTGTCCATTTTCAGGTAAAGTGGAACATCATTCTCGTTACTATTATTAATGGGCCAAAATCTTCAGTTGTACAATCTAAATTGTTCAAATCTGCTGGAAAAAAAAATGCTAGGTTTGTCTCTTCCCTTTGGAAAATATTTTTTTAAAAAGATAGTTTTGTGCAAGCACTGGAATTGAATTAAAATTAGCCATTTAACCTTTGGTCTGACTCTCAGTTCTGATACTTTAGCTAGCAGGAGGCCCTTGCCAGGTGGTTCTCGAGGAGCGTCAATTCTGACTCAGTCCAAGGCTAGCTATCCAGTTTGTGGGTCATTCATTTCCTGGGCTTTCCTTTCTTCCCTCATCATCTGTCCTTCGGTGATACTTGCTAGAACTCCCACCACAAGGAGGGCCTGGGCGATGATCACAGAAAATTCAGTTCCTCGAAGTGCCTGAGCCACACGGATCCCATCCAGGCAGGAAGGAGTCCAGGAAAATGAGTCCTGCACCCCCAGTCAGGTTTCCCCACTTGTGGCACTGGAACGTGGCCTGGGGGTTCTCATCTAGGTGGCTCAAGTCTAGAGGCAGATAGACCTCAGGTTCAGTGTGACCTTGAATAAGATGCTTCATCTCACCCAGCCTCAGCTGACCCCTCTGGGTGATAGATACTTATTTTAAAAACTATCTATCTATGAGCAATGAGTTAAGTTATTTAAAATTTCTGTACCCTAGTTTCTTTATCTGCCAAATGGGGATAATAATAATAATGCCTATATCACAGGGTTGTTATGAAGATGCAATGATTTAATGTATGCAAATCTCTACTAAAGAGAAGTTGACAACGACGACCATGATTTTATAACACTGTGATTGTGTCACTTTGGAGTCAAACAAACCTAGGTTCAAATCCCAGATGTCTGACCTCGAGGAAGTTGCTCAATCTCACTGAAGTTCTGTCTCCTCCTCTGCAAACAGGGTAACACTGAGTGCTTCCCTCCTGGGCTGGCTGTGAGATTGAAGTGCTCAGTGTGGGTCCCAGCGTACGCCAAGTGGTCAACAGATGGTAGCTACTGTTATTGTTGAAATCGTTATTGTTATACAATATCTCAAGGGATTCTTTAACTTGGGACCTTGTAGAGATGGCAAAACGACCTTTTGGAAATGCTTGAGCTCACAGTCTGTATTGATAACAGATGACTCACAAGGGAAAGTATAGGCAACGAGCTATAAAAGAAACCCGTGGGTGTAATGTAGATCTCTGGTTCCCTTACTAGGCAGGATCCTTAGCCGAGAGAGTTGGGCAAACAGTGCTGGTCCTGGCCAGCCAGCATTTGGGGGGCCCATGCTGCCCTTGTGCCAAGCTGGCTGTTGACATCAGCCCCTGGCACTGAGTCTTAGTCATTGCTCAAGCTCCTGGCCAGGGAATTTTCTGGGTGAGGTTGGGGTTTTTTTGTTGACAGGAGAGGAAGGGCTGCAGAAGAGCCATGCTGTCCAGACTGTGTCGACCCCGTGGCCTGCTGGGTATCCTCTCTCTCTCCCAGGGCACAACAAGACGTTAGATGGGCTTCAGAGCCCTTCTAGGAGTGGAGGGTGTGACATGGTTGTGAGTCTGCCCTGGAAAACAATACCCCATTTAAGCTGCAACAAGACGCTCCCTGTGGCTATGAAATGTTTCCCAGCAACGGTCCCTGCAACAGCTCCAGGGAGCTTGTCACTGCTCATCACTGCTTAGCGGCTTCGTGCCCAGGGTCTGGAGCAGCAGCATCCCATCAGGTGCTGCCGTGCTCTGAGAGAGACAGGAGGTGATGAAGCGTCTCATGTGTGTAGGGGAGGGGACTGATGCCGGGAGTGTGCTTTGCTCAGGGAGAGCCAGTCAGTAAACAGGGAACCTGAGCCGTAAGCCGTTTTGCTCAGTCTCAGGCCATTTCTCTTTCCTCTGGCCCTGCATGGCATGGCCCTTGCTGACCTCAACAAACACAGCTCACTTCCTGCTGCTGCGACCCCTGGCCACCTTCCTGTTCCTCAGACAACCAGCCTTTTCCTGCCTCCGGGCCTTTGCACTCCCTGTGCTCCCTCAGCTTGGAAAGCACTTCTGTATTGTTGGGTCTCAGCATGGATGTCCCTGCCTCCAAGAGGCTGTGGGAGATCAAAATTGGCCACCTCAAAATATGTCTCTTTACCTTGATTATTTTCTCTGAAGGACATTTGACCTTCCGCCAAACTGCCTAAAAGTGATAGACTGGGAGCATCCTTGCTAAGCCCATTCTTATCAAAGTTCTGTTTACCAAACATTTACATTTGTAAGGGAAATCTCCATTTGTAAAGATATCTCCCTCTCTGTGCCAGGAAGAAGGGGGGATGACCTCATCTCTAGAAACTCTCATCAGTGAGAAGGTGAGGACTTGAATCTGCATACTCTTGATTACTGTGCTTTCTGATCATTGCCCATAGCTGACTCCCCCATCCCCAACATCCTCCTTTGCTATTTAAGGTGAAAACCTCTGCCATTTGTCAATAAACTCAGTTTCCCTGGTCTCTCCCATGTATGCATGTTATAAAGCTTTGTTTGATTTTCTCTTGCTATTTGGTGTCATGCCAATTTAATTTGTAGCCCAGCCAGAAAGGACCCAGAGTGGGTAGAGGGTAGTCTTCTTCCCCTTCAAGGCCGTCCCTGGTCACCATGAAGTAGCGTTCTCTGGTCACTCTGTATCTCATCAGCCTGCTCAATGCCTCCACATCCTCATCCCAGTCATCTTTATTTGTTTATTTTCATCTCCCTTATTGAGGCAAAAGCCTGAGGAATCCTGTTCACTGCTGCCTCCCAGTACGTTGCACACAGGACCATTCTCAGACCCAGGCAGCTAAGACCCTTGCAGCAGGCCCTAAACTAATGCCAAGAGGGCCTCATTGGGCCTCTGCGGCTGTGCCCTCCCCATGGGGTGAGGAGTCCACAGGGTCAAGAGGCTATGCCCACCCAGAGCCCGCCACATCCCTTTCTAGACTACACTGGAACTGGGAGCTCCCCAGGCATGTGGCCCTAAACCCGCTTCTGGGGCCTGCCTGGGCCTCATATTCCCAAGGGCAGATCACACCACTGCTATGAGACCCTGAGCCCTGAGGGCTGGCCAAGGGGTAGCACATGCAGCTGAGGCTCCTTAGAACACTAGGCAGACAGGATGGTGTCTTGACATAAGTACAGCCATGTTTGGCCATTCCATTAACCTACAGCCACCAGCACACAAAGAAATACAAAGCTGCTTTCTGTGTGGTGGGAACTGGCCTTTCTCCCACGGAGATAGCTGCAATTTGTAACATTTCAAGGTCCTTTGAGTGTTACGGCCTGGGGCAGACTGGCCATCTGTGCTGGGCTGGGACGATAACCAGGAAAAACAATGCACGCACACAACTGCCGGGCTGGGATGATAGCCAGGAGGCTCAGCGCACGTATGCCACTGATAACCATTTGTGCATGGGAACACTGAATGCTTGCTCTGTAAACTCTGTAACTGCTTATATAAACTGCTGGAAACCGAGGGCCTGGTGAGAGTCTCACCTATGGAGGGGACTCCGGGCCCAGGACCTCTGATGCTCAGATTCTCGCCCAGCCATGTCAATTGAAGGGACTCTCCCTAGCAGTGGGGCGTGGATGTTGTGAATAACCGATCTGAGGTTTTCTGATTTCAGTCAACCTGGTGTTTCTCTTTCCGGTTGATTTGTGTCATTTCCCCTCAGTCAATGTGGATGTTTTCCCTTTCCAATCGATCTGATGTTTTTCCCTCTCATTATATGATCTATTCGAGTCTGCTGCTATCTCAGTCGATGTGGATATTTTCCCTTTCCAGTCGAGTTGGTGTTTTTCCCTCTTATTATTTGACCTATTCGGATCTGTTTGCAGACTATCGCCTTTACTCTCTTCTATATAATAAAATATACCTTCAGTCCATTTGTTTGGAGTGGAAAGTTTCTTTTACATCTCTAATCAAATACCCAAACCTCTCATAACAGATGAGGTGGTGGGAAAAAAGAGGGCATTTCCAGCTGAGGGCTGGGGATGGAGGGAGAGTTCTCCATGCCGCTGAGTTTTAATGCAGAAATCCAAGGAGCCCTAGAACTTCACATTTGAACCTGGTCTTCCAGGTCGTTATGAAGATATGTTATTGAACAGTTTGTTAGTTTGATTTACAACTTGAAATTTAGACACATGGTATGTGGGCCTCCAATTCTCTCACCCAGAGCCTGATATGTGTTAGTGGCAGGCCTGCTAGCATAGAACAGTCAACCACTAAATACTGGCCCAATAAATGTAAATATGAATGAACAAATGGATGAATCAAGTTCAGGCCTGATAAATAAATGGAAAGCAATAGGACATATTGGAGCATATGAGGAAGCCATTTGGTGTAAAACTAATTTGACCTGACCTTTTTTTCAAAAGGGGCTGTGGCCTTTGAACTTGCACTGTGTATCTGTTTTAAGCATTTACCATGTCCCAAAGACAAGAACAAATGCCCTTAAGATAAGGATGCAAATTACCCCACGTTGACATTTCCTTAGGATAAGCATTACTCCCTGGGCTAGGATTTGATTGCTGCACTCATCCCATGACCACCCAACTCGAGAACACAGACCTGCTACCTGCCACACCCCTTGAGACAGCAGACCTGCTGCCTGCTGTGTCCATCAATCACTATGCTGACAGGGCAATCTGACAGGGCAATCTCGTGGCTATTGTAAAAGGGATGTTGCAATCATATGTGATACATGCTCTTTAACAGTATATAACTGCTCTATATACCTCACTTCTTTGGTGCCCTTCCTTCCTTGAGGAAGGAAGGCCCCAGGCTATATGGTCCTCAAATCTGGCTCATAATAAACTCACCCCAATTTTGATTTATAGATTGATTATGGATTATTTGCATCGATAGGGCCATTCACCAGAGCTTCTGCAGTGGCAGCTGGGGGAAGTTTCCTTGGAGAGCAAAGCTGATGTCTCAGCTAGTCTGCGTACGCACAACTCAAGTGAGGAGCTTGGGCCATGGTGGGTCGAATCCAGCTGCCCTGGAGATTGCTGCAGGATGGAATTAGCCTCACTAACGAGATAAAGTTAGAACTGTAGCCAAAATAACCAGCCATTTTGTAAGGTGGCCTAGAAGGCAACTTTGAGCTTTTCCATGGGTTTAATTCTTCCCGCTATGCCTTCAACCATCGACTGCATGTGTGTTTAAAGTAAGGCATTAAGGGACATTATGGCATACAACCAGCTCCATCCTATTTTTCTAAAAACTATGAAGCTTGCGGATAAGTCCCCACTTATATACTATAAGTAAGATAGTATATTAATAAAAGAAGAAAAAACAGTTAATTCTGTAAAATGCAGTAACTGCTAAGTCAACTCCTTCTAAAACATTTTAGAGATTTTAAAGTTGAGAATTAATGGTCCGCTTACTTCAAAGGAATCAATTTATTTCTTCAGTGTTCATTTTCAGAATCAATCATTTTGCGTGACCCAGAGAACTTAAGAAATTGGACTTGAGAGCACATTACCATAAGACACTCATCAGTCTATGTAGACTTCTAGCTACTACAAGTCTTTTTCACATAAATCCCAAAGATAGTTGGTTTCTTGTTGCTTTGCTCTAAATGTAACAGCTAGTAATAATGTGGGCTGCAGAGGTGTTCTAAATAATGGGGAGCAAAGCCCAGGGCTTGCAGGGGTCAATTCAGACCAACAAACGTCTAGAGTGAGCAGACACGGGCCAGGCCGTGCTGGGGGCTGACAGGCGCTTCCAGCAGCATGAAGCAGTGCTGGCAGCCGATTTGGGATATGCATACAGAAATAAGCATCTACTTTTCCCTCTGATAGCTGAGTTATTCCTGTAAGATGGGTTTGTTTTGCATCCTGAATTATTTAAAGATTTATGCTGAAAATTTGGAGGGCAATAATTAGTCACCAATGTATCTTTGGTCACATTTGTTAGGTTTCTGCTAACATATAAAATATCCAGTCGATTTAACCTAAAGGCTGATGTTATTGTCCCAATGCTACAACTAACAGGTTGGGTGACCTTGGACAAGTCACTCCATCTCCCTGAGCTTCAGCTGGGATGGATGATCTGCAAGGCTGTCTCCAGTGCTGACAGTCTGGAAAACGCTGTGGTCATCAACACCACCAGGGGTTCAGAGAGACCAGCTGTTTGGCTTCAGAAAACAGCACCTCCACATGAAGCAGGGGCATTTACTGTTGGGCTTTTCGCAGTTGCACCCGGTGAATAGTGCTGGGAGCAGATTACTAAGGGAGACCTGGCTAGCGAGATCCTTAGTAATTCAAGCCCCTAAGCATCCTATTTACTGAGAAATGGCTCTGGATTAAACAATATTGAAATTACACATTCATCCCAAATTGGATTTCAGGCTGAGTGTTGTTACTGAAGTGGAGAAGAGAGCTGCAGCCCAAGGTTACATGCTCTCCTCAACCTTTAGTGCTAATTGGATCAAGGTTCAATTCTCCCCACAGCCGCAGAGTTCACACTGCGTCTGACTGGATTTAATGGGAAACTTGAGCAGTGCCCACCACTAGGTGTAGGGCTGGGGACAGGGGATCTGGCAATCCCACCCTAGACCCTTCGCTATCTACACACTAGACCTCGGGCAAATCTTGTTCTGTAGCCACTTAGGTCCTGCCCACCTCTAACAGTTTATAATCTATCACTTGATTCTAATGAGAATCAGGTCAAAATTAATGCTCTGGGCAGCCTCAGAGCAGCAAAGATAAAAATGGGGTAGGGACCCCAGACCTGGGCTGCACACTGGAATCACCAGAGGCACTTACACAATTACTGAGGTTAGGTCTGCCAGAGACTCTAGTTTAATTGGTCTGAGGGTAACCTGGGCTTTAATTTTAGGAGCTCCCTAGGGATACCAATGCACATCCTGGTTGAGAACCCCTGCTTCAGGGAGAAGCTACAGAGGGTATGGGGCGGACACTTTTTGAGCTACTCAAAAGTCATTCAGAGCCCAATTTTCCCCTGTCTTCTTCTCATAAAAAGGCTAGAAAGCTAAAATACTTTTCTCCCCAGACTCCCTTGCAGCTAAGAGGCCCATGTGACCAGCTCTGACCAATGTAAGTAGAATTCACTGGATGGAGATCCCAGGAAAGCTCTTTAAAGGAGACTAACTTGGCTGGCATGCCCTCCAACCTCTTGCCCTTTGCTTTTTTTTCCTTCCTGCTTGTAATGTAGATGTCATGCCTGGAGCTGCAGCAGCCACATTACAATCAAGTGGACGAGAGCCAAATGCTAACTTAAATATAGCTGAGCAGAAAGAGAGAAGGGGCCTGGATCCTCGGACTCTTCATGCCCTGTGGTATCTGCCCTGCTGCCTACCCCAGAACTCCTTGATGCATGAAATAAGTAACCCCCTTACTTATTTCAGGCACTGCCAGTCACATTTCATCTTATATGCAGCCCAACACCATTTAAGGAAAATGATACTGAACGTGAAAGCAGTTAACAAAATGTGCCTCAGCTTCTCAAGGTCTCCTCAATCTTGTAGCATGGACCCGAGTGAGAGACAATTTCCTTAGTTTAAAATTGGCCATTTACACCTAAACCTCTTTTACTCTCAAACCGGGAGAAGCCATGTTTTTGATTGCTGCAGGAGGCTCCCCAAAGGGCCTACACTTTGACAGAACCATCTGGAGCCCAGCTACTGGGTTAAGGTGATGGCTCTTAGAAGACTGCAGTAATGCTTAACCGCCGTGCTGACGCCAGCCAGCCTCACCAAAGCTGGCGAGGTAAAGGCCTAACGTGCTCCAAGGTGCAAGGGCGGGAAGCTGAGCACAGAGTTGTCCAGAACAGGGGCTGTCTTGAGAGATGTGATCTCAGAAGCCATTATCCTAGTAGTTGTTTATAACTAGCCCGAGAGTTTATGTTGCTGAGGTGGGGGTGGGGACAGTTAGCTTCGCTTGCTGCTTCGATGTCCTCCCTGTTCATCTAAGTCTCCTTCCTATCCTGGCACTTCCACACTCACAAGGAAGAGACACACTGTTAGTTGTCCTTATGTCCCTTGCACCTGGTAGAGTATCTGGCAGATGGTCACTAAATGATTGTTAAATGAATGAGCACCCGTCCTCACACTCTGCTCACACTCATCTCCATGTACCCACCACCACTCCCCCTTCCTGGGCAATGAGAAGTCTAATCTGTCCTACTCACTAAACCGTGTCTTCTTCTCTTACTACCTTCTCCAGGTCACCCTACTGCCATCCCCGCCCTTGATGCTGGTGTTAAGAAAGAGAAATGAGAAAGCAGCAGGAGAGACTTATGGATTGAGGGAGGTGACTTTTGTTTTCAAGGACATGTCTGTCTGCCGATGGCAGTAATCTAGTAAAGGGGGAGAGACTGAAGATTCAGAAGAGAGGGATTGGAGAAACAAAGGGACCAGGTCCCAGGAAGGTGAAAGGGGACCTGAGTCAGGGCACCAGTGAAGGGTTGACTTTTGAGAGGAGGAGGGGCACTTCCTCCACTTAAACAGGAGAGAAGACAGGCCCTATGTTAGTAGACTTGTAAGTCTGGGTTCTATTTTCCTAATAAAGTAAAAAGTGAGATCTTCAGCTGAGAATAACAGTAGCAGTAAGGGTATAGAAGGTTGAGAAAGAGGAGCAGGTACGAATCCACTAGGACTCTCTTCCTCTTTTCCTGTTCTCCTCCATGGGTCAGCCTTACCCAGGGCCTGCTGGCAGGCTTGTGATAACTAGTATAATGAATGGCCTTGGCATCCTTGGCATAGGTTATGAGATCTGATCAATCTATCAAAGTGTTTCAATTGTCTAATACCAACTCATGAAAAGAATGGGCATGGAGTTATTTTCTCATATTAAATCAAAGTAAGTTCTTGCAATTTCTCCTATACCTCAGCATCACCAATTTCTACCCTTTTTCTGGTGATGGCAAGGGAAGGAGAGGCAGAGAGCCTAATTTGGGCTACAGCAGGTGAAATTTGGGAAATTCGATGAAGTCAAAAGCCACCCAGATTCTGAAATATGGTGACTGAGAGAAGCAAAGATTTAGTATGTAGTTCTGGGGTCTCTGGACATCCTTCGACAAGGCTTCCAGTGCTTCTATAAGACTTATAATAGAAACAATAATCTTAACATCCCAAGATTATAGTTACTTTATCTTAGTCAACCTCAATCCATTCTACACAATGACATTAATAGAGATGTTCTAAAATATGGGGGTAGGGGTGATTGGGAAGAAACTATGGGGGAATGGGGAGTGAACTTTTTCCCTCGTTTGGACCCTATAAAATTCTCTAGGAATACCTCCTGGCACGCTGCTGGGAGTCCCACACCAGACAGGGAAGCAGAGCCATTTCCAAAGAAAGGGTAAGTAGGACTTGTGAACCATCTTTCTGGAACCAAGAATGGGGAGTAACCTGAACACCTTTCTGGTTCTGGGGAACCATGATTCTTGGCTTCAATTGTAACGCAGATAGAAAGCTATGAGGCCCACAACTTGCGTGCAGAACTGAGGAAAAATACTGACCAATATTGTTCAAGAGAGCCCTGTGCCTATCCTCTGCTAATTCAGCGCCCACCATAACTCCTGTCTTTTTTTCACCTTTGTCTATGCTGCTCACAGTGAGAGTTTCTACATTTTCTTCCTTTTCCTCAAAGTGATCCCAGCAGAAAAAAGCCTAGATAACTTCTTATTTCTCAACACAAGTTTCAAGTATTTGACCATGCCTGTTCTCCCATCAGTGACCAACACTCATAGCACTAGAAATTTGGAATTTCCCTGGAAGCAGTGTCTTATGGTGAGTGCCTTTGCAAAGCACTGACTTCAACATTATGAAGTTTTACCAACGTGAGAAGACTGCTGTTTATTGAGGAATTAAGATTAATGAGTTGTCATGTTCTTATGATGGAAAGGAGATAGATAATTTTGCAATCCATATTCAGTCTTCTTCTACTAAAATATAAAGCCACATGTCAGAGCATCAGGATGGTCTCAAGCAATGGTTGGCCAGGGTATGGGCTCAGTGGCTTTTGAAAGTGCACATTTATTTTTATAGGAAAAATAAAGAGAAGGATGTTAGAGTAGAGGAGTGGTTGAGAAAACTTGCCTGGAGCGACCTGACATTATAGGAAATATCATAGTTCATTTGGGAGAGGAGACCCAGCGCTTCCACCCGGGGTGGTGGTAGAGGATTCTAAGGAATTTAAATGTATAAAAAGAAAAAGAAAGTAAGAGAAGGCAAAAGTAGAGAGGAAACAACAAAGGATGTTGAGAGTCCAAACACCATATATGCTCTTGGGTCACAATTTTTTCTATCACTGGGCATCTACCCACCCTTCCCTAGTATGCATTCATCTTCATTCACCCTTGGCTCTCCAATGATTTCCGATGGATTGTGGTTAGAATCCTAACAGAGCTTGTCCAGTGGTCGTCAATCAGGATAGCAATGAAAGACAAGCCAAGGGCCCCATTTGCTCTTACTCTGGAGTACCTCCACATTAGCCTAACTTTCCATTAATGCCACTGAACTTAGATTTCTGGATGACAAATATAAGAAAGAGAGTGATTCTGTTATCAAGCATCCTAAATAGCTCCTTGTTATCATCACCAAGATCTGAAATTATGTGCTGTCCCATTTATGAGTTCGTTAATCTCTGTTTTTCAGTGGGAGCTGTACAATTACAAAGACTACTCAGCAGAGGTCTATAATAGCTGTCCAGTGCAGCATCACCAGGCCACAGGCACATTTGCCTGAGTGGAATGGGAATGCATATTGGGGGCAGGCGGGGCAGGCAATAAGGAGGTTGAGCTAATCAAAGTACAAGGCCGGTTTAGAAGTTACTGACATGTTGTTAAATGTTTCCTAATAGGATGGCTGTTTATTTATTGATTTTTCAAAAAAGCTTTCAATATTGTGGTTTGCTTATCATGGAGGTTTGAGCTGTTGAAAGTTGACCTCAAAATTGATGTGATTAACTGGTTTTAGTTTTCTCTGTTTAATTGATGTTGAATTGCAGACAAAAAAGTGTGTGGAGGGGTGTGATTTTCTAGTTAGATGTTGTTTCGGCTGTTAGAGCCTTCTGGTTACTCAACAATAACTTTCCCAATGTTAGCTCTGCTCTGATTATTAGCTTTATGATTATGACTTTTCCATTATGCCCAATCAACAGCTGTGGGGAAACTCATTTTAATCATATTTTTCCTGCTTAGAAATTAGCAGATGGGGGATAATTACTGCCAAATACTCCAGAGTTCCGATTGGCTGCTTCCTGTCTAACATTGTTGAAAATGAAAAATGAAAACTTAAAGAAAATGTAAATTATTTTTACTTCATAAATAAAGTATGATCTCTCAGCCTTTCTTCCCGTCTAGAGACTGAGATTGAGTTGCTCATTTTTCCACGCTGAGACCAACCATTTACCAAATCAGTTATTTAACTAGATTAGGTAAACTAGATTGAATGTGTACAGCATGCTGCTTCAGCAGCCAGAGTCGTGGAGGATGGCAACATTTCTTAATTCCCACTCCAGAATTTAAGTCATGGACTTTTCCTTTCCACATATTTCACAGAAGCATCAGAACTTTCAAAGAGACCAGAGCTTGAATAACTCAGGGAGACTTTCTAATCCAGGGCTTGTCTGTGGACTTGGGGGTGGGTATGCACATGTCCACATTCCTGGGGAGAGAAGCCATAGCTTCCAGAGATTTCCAAAGGGACCATGGCTCCAAAAAAGTTAAGCACAACTGACCAAACCCAGCTATCTCATTTTACAGAAATGGAAACAAAGAGGGTCTCAGAGTCCGTGGTGGCAGAGGTGAGATTGAGAAGCAAGGCTCTCAGCCTTCCCAGCACCTCCTTGCCTCTCAGAAAAGCTGCCA
Source organism: Ceratotherium simum simum (assembly GCF_057802395.1). Taxonomy (NCBI): domain Eukaryota; kingdom Metazoa; phylum Chordata; class Mammalia; order Perissodactyla; family Rhinocerotidae; genus Ceratotherium; species Ceratotherium simum. The sequence continues at coordinate 63,218,172 of NC_141914.1, forward strand.
CTTCCCCTAATCTGGCATCACTGTTAGCATGCCCTCCTGAAGGCTCAGCACCCACTCAGGGCACAGCACTCTGACTTCTGCTCTGACAAGAAATTTAGGTGAGGGTGAGATGTGCAGTGAGACCCATTGGAGAAAGGGGCCCTTCTGACCTCAAGCAGTGACTGAGAGGCGATGGATGACTGGTTCTTCCCCTGGTACCACTGATATTGAGTACAGTGAGGAATCTATGTGCCATGGCTTATAAACACTCCAGTTCCAAAATGAAATAGAAAGTATATAAGACCATCAAGGACCAATTGTGCAATTAAGCACTGGTCTTTGGATTTAAATACTTTCATGATCCCACAGAATATTGTTCTAATAACAAATAGTTTGGAAAACTGTTGAAAATACAATCCATATAATTTTATGCAATTTCTTCAGGTTTCAAATGTTATTGATATTTGATTATGATATAATCCTACAACATTGGAATAAACATGGGAAGAACAGGTGAAACCTTCGTAGTCTAGGCTGTCTCACAGGTCTGAGCCTCTAAAAGGAGTCTGCAGAGCTGATCACTCTAAAGCGGTGGTTCTCAGACTTGATGTGTTAGATTCACCTGGAGGGCTGGGTAAACACGGGTCACTGAGCCCTACCCTGGAGGTTCTCGTTCAGTAGATCTGGGATGGGGGCTGAGAATTCGCAATTCTAGCAAGTTACCAAATGAGCCTGATGCTACTGGTCCAGGGACCACACTTTAAGAGCCGCTTGTCTAAAGCTGGTTTATCCATTGCCACTGGCTTTATAGTACCATCTTCACACTCACATATACCCCTAACACTTAAACACCTCTGAAACGCCCTGTCACTTAGCAGTCATCATCTCCTTACATTTCATTACACACATCTGCCCCTTCCTCATGCCCCCCAACACATACGCACACTTTGTGTTCCATCAGGGTGGGGCAAGCAGGATTGAGTTCCTCTTTGGGTCTCCTCCAGAGTCCAGTGTCTGTTAAGCTTATTGCCTTGATTTGTAATGGAACTAAATTCAGAATAAGGGGGATGGACTGAATCACCTTAACAATCCATCCTAGCCCTAAGGTTTTATTACTCAAAGGCGACCTCTTCAACCTGGACCTTGTTCTCATCCCCATGGTGGACACTAAGCCCGCCTCCCTGGGCAATCCAGTATACACAGCTGGATTGCATTTCCCACCCTTTCTTGCAGTAAGACGTGGCCATGTGACTGCTTCCTGGTCAACGGAACGTACACAGTACTTCCAAGACTGGCCCACAAGAGCCCCCCCACAGGATGCTCGATGCTCTTTCCACCTCCACTGGCTTTAGGGAGATTAGCAGATAAAGTGATGATGAAGGAGCCTCAGATGAAGGGAGCAAGTGTTCCCAAATGACTGCTTGGCGGAGAACTGCTCTGATCAGGACCTGTTTTGAACTTTGTAAGAGCTCGAAATAAACTTCTGTTGTACAAATCCACTGAGATCTTCGAGAGTCTATCTGTTCTAGCATTAACTAAATAATCCCACAGCCATGGCTCTTAGCTCACAGGTGCCTGGACTGTGGAAATGGCATCTATGGGGTCTCCTTGTTTCTGACTCTCTCTCTCTCCCCCCTCATCCTTAAGCACCCATCTAATCATGTCGTAATGTAAGTAGCTTCCATTATCATAATAAGAAACTTATTAAGGGCCGGCCTGGTGGTGCAGCGGTTAAGTGCAGGCACTCCGCTTTGGCAGCCCGGGGTTCGCAGGTTCAGATCCCAGGCACGCACCGACGCACCACTTATCAAGCCATGCTGAGGCGGCATCCCATATAAAGTAGAGGAAGATGGGCACAGATGTTAGCCCAGGGCCAGTCTTCCTCAACAAAAAGAGGAGGATTGACAACAGATGTTAGCTCAGGGCTAATCTTCCTTACCAAAAGAAAAAAGAAACTCATCAAGACCTTTAAGCCTGCCACCAGATGACAATTCTTACCCTGTATTCCACATAGAGCAGATCCAATGACTAAGGAGAGATGCTAACCATCTGAGTTAAGCACCTCTTTGAACGCAGAACTGTTCATTAGGCACCCCCAGTATGTCTACACAGTGCTGGACTTCTTCAGGAGAGGGTTACAGGGCATCAGCGCCCCCATGTCTGCAGTCCTGCTGCATGAATTCTGTCCGTCTCTCCTGGCATTGAGGGGCTCAGACTCCTTGGGGCCCTCATCCTGGCTGAGGTCAGGGTTAGGAGGTTTACTCCCTGCTTGTGCAAAAGAGTCCAGGGGACTTGGGAGAGTCTAATTGGCTTGGACTTGGACGGTCCTGACTAAGATCCTCCGGAGACCTCTGTAAGCAAGAGGAACTAATGTTTTTATAAGCGTCTTGTGTCCAGGTGCTGTGCTGGACAGTCTACATGTGTTTTTTAAATTAGTGGACTGTAACTCTTATAGTTGGCGACAATGAGGCACAGAGAAAGTGAGTCTTTTACCCAATACCACATGGTAGTGCCTGGCCTAAGTCCACTGTGACTCAATGATTTTTCTAGTATAGAAAAACTATATCCCCTCTAAAATCTGCCCTAGGAATATGCCACACTCAGGGGACTCCAAACCCCACGTGACAGACACTACTTTTTTATTAGCAGACCCCCAATTTTGGTTTTGGTGGAATGTGGCCAATCACTCAACCACACATCCCAGAGCCTGTGCAACCAGGGGTAGGTCCACGACTCATCCTCGCCAATGTGGTCGGTAGAAATGGAATTGTTCAGGTAGAGCTCCTAGGAAAGCTCCTCAAGGCAATAGGAGACACAGCTAGAATACACTTTTTTTTTTCTTTATTTGCATATACTTTTTATATTTTGCCCTTCTTTCTTCCTCCTGCCTGGAACTCAGATGTGATGTCTGGAGGTGGAGTCGATATATGGTAACCATAAGGCATGTGATGATATCATAGAACTGCATATCAACTCCCTGCTGCCTCCCTCTGGGTTTCCGTTACATGAGAAAAAAAGTAAAAACACTTTTTGTTTAAGACACCATTTCTTCAGGTTTCCTGTTACTTGCAGTCAAACAAGATTCTAAATGCTTCCCCTTTGAACCAGTCTACTGCAGAAACAGTAGTAGGTCTTCTGGCTCCTCTTGCATCCCAAACCCCATGCTCTAGAGTTTCCCTGAGGGGTCCCTAATGTTGGTGCCCCTGGAGTAGGCAGGCTGCCATCCCATGACTGAATGGGCACCAGCCAAAAGGATAATGTTGCCTGCGGTTTGTACCCCTCAGTGGAACTTCACCACTCTCCCACTGCAATTGAATCCCCTACCCCACCCCTAGCCTGCAAACACTTATGTCCACAGAGGACACAGAGCAGCACTTGTACACAAGCCTAAACTGCCCAATCGTGCACATTCCTCTTTCAGGAATGGTCTTTCACCTTCTCTCCAGCTTATTTCAAACCATAATCAAGATTCTCCAGCTACATATGAAGTGTCCCAAGCGAGCCTGAACTGCCCTCATCACATGCGCCCCACACTGGTGACAGTGGCCACACCTTGCACTTTGCACGCTTCCTGAGCAGCAACCATTGCCCAGGAAGCAAAGCTGCAGAGCGTGAGAAGACTGATCATGAGACGCACTCAACATGCCCCCAGGGAGCCACAGAAATAACTGGGGAGAGACGTCGGCTCTGATTACTATGGCTGTGTCGTAAATCACCCCAAAACTTAGAGGCTTAGAATGACAATAAGCATTTATTATCCGCCACAGCTCCTGTGGCAGGAATTCAAATGGGGCACCGCGAGGCTGGCTTAGCTCTGCTGCTGGATGCCCAGGGCCTCGGCTGGAAGACTCAAAGGCAGGGAGCAGGAATCATCAGAAGGCTATTCATTCACATGTCTGGTGGTTGACGCTGGCTGAGGCTGTAGCTGGTGCATCCACACGAGGCCCCTCCATGTGGCCTGAGCTTCCTCACAACATAGTTCCACCTGCAAGCGCCCCGAGAGAGTGCTAGGTGGAAGCCATATTATCCTTTATGGCCTAGCCTTGGAAGTCATCCTGAGTCACCTCTGCTGCACTCTGTGGTTCAAAGGGAGAGACCGTAAACCCCAGTGGTTGATGGAGGCATGTTAATGTCACATTGTAAGAGCATGTGAGATGGAATATATATATTGGTGCACTTATCTTTGGAAAATACAATCTGCCACAATGTTGAAGAAATTTGGCTGCCCTACTTTTATACCAGAGGGTGGGGATGGGGAGGCGAGGCAAGAGGCAGGGAAATATGGCTGTTGCCACACCTAGGGGAAACTGAAGTACCTGTTCAATTTTATAGTTATATGTACTCTCAGGCCCTTGCTGTCTTAGTCAGTTCTGGCTGCTATAACAAAGCACCATAGACTGAGCGGCTTACAAATAACAGAAATTTATTTCTCAAGTTCAAGGGAAGTCCAAGCCAGCATGGTCAGGGTCTGGTGGAGGTCCTCTTTGGGACTGCAGACTGCCTTCTTCTCATTTTATCCTCACATGGCAGAAAGAGGGCAAGAGAGCTCTCTGTGGTCCGTTTTATAAGGGCTGCTCACCCCATTCATGAGGGTTCCGCACTCAAGACCTGATTACCTCTCAAAGACCTCACCTCCCAATATCTTCACATTGGGGGTCAGCATTTCAACATATGAATTTTGGGGCAACACAAGCATTCAGCCAATTACCCTTTCATTTATTCTGTTCTTTAGACTGTAAGATCTATTGCACACACTTTATATTATAATAACTCACAGTTCTCAGTGTGTCTTCCTGTCCCAACTCCTCCTCCATGCTTCAGCTCACATTTTCCCTCCTTGGCAGAACTGTCCCCTCCTCCCCAGGGAGTACCTCCTGCTTCTGCTCCTCACCTTCCTTGCCAGGCTCACAGAATTCCAGATGTCATTGTTGTAACAGTGAAATGCTTATACGGCTCTCAATCAACAGTAGTTAATATCAACCGTCAGTGGGGCATGATTTGAATAGTTTATTCTCTAATGTTCTTTCAAGCATCTAATATTTAAGTGTAAACTTCCAACTACATCGAGAAGTATGTATCGACTTACTGTAATGCAACCCCAGATGCAGCAAACACACTCAGAAGAGCCTGCCAAAATGTTACTTCTAAGAGCCTATTAAGGAGCTTTAATATTTTATTTTGGACTATGCACATAAAGTTTATAAACAAAGTTGTTAAAAAAATAATGGGGCTGAGAAAGCCTTTCTCTCTCATTCTTCATAGCTGGGTAGAGGGAATAAAATACCACGAGTCTGTCTCCGCCCCTGTGCTCTGCAGACTGATGCAGAGGCTTCCAACCCCACGTGGCTTCTCAGCAGCGACGAACACCCACTGAGTTTACCACATACGGCCACTGTACACACAGCGTCGCACTGGAATCTCAATGATCCTGAAGAGAGGCATCATTATCCCAATTTCGCAGAGCTAGTAAGTGGCAACACTTAAATTTGAACTTGTATCTGCCTAATTCTAAAACTCATGCACTTTCAAGCCCCTCACATGCTCTTGCTGCAGATGCTCTGACAGGTCACATGCAGAGCCTTGTTCAGAGGGGCTGGCAGGGCGCTCGCCAGGGAGGCAGCAATCCCCAACACAGGCTCTCACAGCTTCCCTACTGGGCATAGCAAGATCTCAGTGCACATTGTGGCTCCTCCTTTGTCTGCAACCTTGAACAGCAAGTCTTCTTGAATCTCGTTTATTCTATATTCTCTAAAATAATGTATTTATTGAGTATTTACTATACACCAAGCACTTTGGACTATCTCATTTAATCCTCACATAACCTTATAAATTAGATTCTATTAGTACTCCTATTTTATAGTCTTGGAGCAGTGAGGTGACCTGCCCAAGGTGACAGAACTAGTGTTAGAGCCAGATTAAAACTCAGGTCTGTCTGACTCCACGGCTCAGACTCCTAACCACCCAGCACAGCTGTCTCTACCAACACCTCTGTAAGTTATCTTGTTCTAACAAACAAGAGGACATACGTGCAAGCACTTTGTAAATGTCAAGCATGAAACAAGTGTTAGCAGTTATGATTCTGGTTATGACAGGAAAACCGTGCTGGAAGAGGGCTGGTGATGCTGGGAGTACATGTCCACACAAACAGAGAAGCCAGCATTCTGGAGCCAGCACTACTGTGCTCTCCAGAACCAACAAAGATAGGCAGCCAAGATGCTGTGTTAGGAGATGGTTCCAGTTAGCTCAGCTTTAAGAAAAAGTAAATCACTGTTAAATGTCTTTCCAAACTGCTTTAATTATATATTAGTCTTGTCAATCTTAATAGAATTATGCCTCGTGTTTAGGTTTCTATTTGGAAAGGCACTCAAAAGTAACTACTTTTATTTCTCAAGCATGTCGTTTAAAAAATTCTTATATTCACAGCTTTATCCCTTTAATTCTATTCTTAGACTCCTTTTTAATCTGACTCTGTCTAAAACTAAATCATGGCTCCAAGATATTGAACAGCTTAAACATCACATTAGTGACATAGTCATTGATTTTATATTTCTGTCCAGACTAGAAGACTATAAGCGAAAACAGTGAAGTCCTGGCACCAAAAATGTGCGTTTGCTTCCAAATAATCTGCTTTTATTACATAAGGTGAATTTTTTTTAATTAAGAAATCTTCAAGATTCCCAATACTTGGGAATGCTCTTAACTGATGGTGAACAGCCCTGTCAGATTTTCCTGTGGATTTACTGAAGAAGTGGCACTTGCCTATATTGTGTAAGCAAACCCAGTCTGTGGAAAATTAACCTCTATTAGAGACCCTAGTTCCTCAAAATATTAACTGGGGTTCAGTCAAGAGAAAACAAAAATGGCAGCAGAGGAGTGTGGAGGAGTTCCTTGGTCATGCAAGTTGGGAAAATACTACCTTATATTGTTCCCTCTTAGAAAATCACAATGTACCTTAACGAATTAAAGACTCTGAGAAGTCTTGAAGCAGTGAGGCTCATATAATTTTCTGTAACTGGGCGTTTCCCAAACTTACTTGACCACAAAACCATTTTTCCAAATAACAATAACAACCCATAGAATTCATGCTCTGTGAGACTTTGGGAAAGGCTTTTATAATTGATTCTGAAATAAAAATGACAGGCATGTGACCAAACCACTTGAACTTCCCAAGACAGGTCATACTGAGAATATAGCTACCTAACACTATAATTTTTTACCTTGAGATTAATTTCTAAAGGGAATTTGAAGATACAGAATAACATTGATGGAAAACTGACAACATACTCTAAAAATTCTGCAAATTTAGTATTATGTATTTATGTCACAAATAAATAAAAGAATTTGCTATAACTTGTAACCTGAATATAGATGGCAAAATATGAATAGGGAATCAAAAAATAAATTAAATTAGAAAACCAAGGCTACACTAAAGTAAAAACATAAATATGAGGGGAAAAGAAGGGACCAGCACAAATGTTGTAACTAAACTTTAAATTTAGTTCTGAGCTCCCCAGCCACCAAAGCAAAAAGGGATTCATGGCCGTTTATATAATTGCCGTGATGAAAAAGAAGAAAGCTTTGACAAGTCCATAAGGAAAACAAGGCTTTTTTGGACTGAATCCTAAAAGAAATCATTCAAAAGCGAGAATTTCATAGGAGACCTAATGCCTCCAATCATTTTCCAAATGCAGTAACAAATTTACGTGGTTAAATCTTATAGCATTGCCAATGATAAAGCTCAGGCCAGATGTTCAATTCTACAAAGTTAATGGGCTCCATTTGTCTTTGACTGCTTCAGGAAGACAAGTTACAAATCTAATAAAGCCATGATAACCCTGAAACAAATTAGCTTTGTGCTTCACCATTTTCAGAATGAAACTAACAGGCAAGAAAAAATAATGCACTCTTTTTGGTTAAATAATAACAGCTAACACTTACATAAAGCTCACTATGTGCCAAGCAGTGTTCTAAGCACTTCACACATATTCATTCACGTGATCCACACGACAACTCATGAGGGTGGGATTATCATTCCCTTTATTTTACAGACGAGGAAACGCAGACCAGAGATTAAGTGCCTGGGGTCACACAACAGTACTGACACTACTGTCACCAGCGATTGAGGCCAACTTTTCCACACAGATGGATGAGAGAAATGGGACCAGTCTTAGGCAACAGAGGAGGGACACTACTCCCTTCAAGTTATAAAATCAGAGGAATCATGTAATTTGTTATCTTTGCCCCCCCAGAGCTGGAGAAACTGGTCAAGATCCACCGGAAAAACAAACCATTCTGAGTATTTATTTAAAACAGAGAGAATTAAATACAAGAAATTGGTTACAGAGGGAGCACAAAGAAACCTCCAAGAGATGGTGAAGCAGCCAGAGGATTAGCAGCCATGGGGAGGAGACAGTTGTTTTATGGGAGCCTGCGGGCTGGGCTTTCCCAGAGCAGCCTTGTCCGTGGAGCCATGAAAGAGCTGCCAAACCCTCACCCTTCATCCCCCACCGATCTCCCACTGCCTAAACCCTGCCACAATCCCGGTAACAGGAAAACGCACCCTCTAGGGATCAGCCCTCCTGCAATACAGAGCAGAGCCTGTGATACAGAGCAGAGCTGAAAAGTTTGAGAAGTGGATCCAAAAGCAAAAACACCCAACACTGGCCCAGGTACCAAGAGCATCTATATGAAAATTCTGTCTTGCCTCATGAATTTCCAATAGAGCACAGGCAGGCAAGGAGGAGTCGCATCCAAATAACGAAACAGTAATGGGTGAAGACATGACGTGAGGGCAAGGCATCCTTCAGGTGGGCTTCCCAAAGTAGTCCAAAGGGTGCCAGTACACAGAAAGATGGAAAACCACTGCTCTACAGAAGCACAGACACAAAGTCTAGCCTGAGCTGATGTCTAGAAACCCTAAGATTAAGATATAGACATAACCACCTGAAATATGAGGTAGAAAATGAGACTTGCCACAAATGGCACACAGTGTTAAGGAGACTCCGAGAAGAGAGAAAGAGATGACTTCTAGCTGCAGAAGGTGAATTTGGGGATGGGTAGTATAAGATTTTGGAGAGGAGGTGACATTGGTGCTGCATCTTACATGGTTTTGACCTACAGAGACAGGAAAAGAGAATACCTGGTAGAGGGCATAGCGAAGGGGAAGGGACCACATCTCTAAAGGAGGGGCTTGGCAGCTGCCTCAGGTGTTCCTTTATTGAAGCAAAGGCTGCAGGAAGGAAAGGAGTGGGAAATAAAGATGAAAAGGAAGATGAGACTATACCCAAAAGGTCCGTTGAAAATTCATAGTTGGATAAACTTACAATGAAAATTGTTCAGGGAAATTTCAGACATTTGGGCCATATTCACAATCTTTCAGGCAGTTATTCCATGCCATTTAACGTTGGAAGCAGGATGCTGGGTAGACGGACCACAGCCCTGCCCAGGGACTAATGGCCAGCTCAGAGTCAGTGCCATAGTCCTGTCGCCCAGTAACTAGAAAGTCACCGGCAGGATGCTAAGCAAGATCAAGCACCTCACACTCCATTCCGGTTCACAGAGAACATTCGGAAGGAGGTATTAACAACCAATTGCTCCTTGTAATGAAAGGGAGGCAAGAGTATATACCAGTTTCAAGCTAACATAACAGAGTGCAAAAATGTTTCAAAATTCTTATTTTGTAAGATGAAATAATTTCATGGTGTATGATTTTTCTGCCAATGTGAGCCTTTGGCCTGTGCATCAGCCTACTGACAAATATATTCTAACTTCAACAATCTGACCATTTAAAAAAGCATGAGTGAGAAAGAAATTCATTCAGCAGATATAATTGGAATTCTAATTTCAGATCTTCTAGGCCTCACTAAATATGTCTCATAATATTTATGGTGTGACTTTTATATCTCCAGCAATAAAGAGAAAATTTGTCACGAGAAATTAACTGATAAATTGTTATAAAGCAGAATTTAAATATACAAGGTTGTCATTGATAAATAATATTGTATATTCATTTTGTGTTTCAGAACCCAAGATACACTTATTTTCGCAAGCATATACCATTAGTGTATTGATGAGTATTAGATGGCTTAATTCATGTATAAAGAATGTAATGTAATGAAGGAAGGGAATTTATTTTTTGTTTGCAGAAATGCATACAAAAATAGCTGGTCTGTCACATTATTACCTAAACCATTATTAATGGGTTACCAAAAGTGGCCCCAAAAGTGACAGAAATGAAAGCTTTATTTTCTCAGAAGAATCTTGTATTCGTGGTCTAGAATAGAGCCCAGCTCAGCTCTCAGCCTTTTCCTCACGGCTGGCCTCTTACTGCCTCTGCAGCTGCGGGAGGGAAGCGCAGGGCCTCCGCAAGCCTCCCTCTGACCGGCCTGGGAGCTGCCCGTCCGCGCTCTCCCCTAGGCTTGGGTTCACCAGCCTTGGCTCCCAGTTTCAGCGCTGCCACTAATTTGCACTGTGATTCAGGTGTTCTAACCTCTCTTACCTGGAAAAAAGGATAATAATAACTTCAGCCCGTCTCACAGGAACATGGCAAGGATAAAACAAAGCAATGTGTGTGGAAGTGCTTTGACAAGCTGGAAGCCCAGGCACAAATGCAGAGGTTATTATTTTCATAAGGGCCTGAAAGTCCTCAACCTTTTGTTTCCAACTTCAAGCATGGGAGAAAGATTCTATTTCCTTATGCGTCTAATTTGAACAAAACATACAAACCATTTCACTTTGACTTTTCTCCTACTTCAAGCATTTCTTGAAGACGCCTTTTGTCGGCAAGCTGCCAGCTCATAGAGTTGACAGGAAATCCGAACTCTACTCCAAGTCAGGGATGTGGAGGTGGACAGAACAGGAAACATTTCTGGAACTTTCTGGTCTCCAAGGGGAAACCGAGCAGGCCTGCAGAGGTAACTGTCATCAAACAAGCTGTTACAGACCCCGACAGAGAACCAGGTTTGGTTTAAAACTGAACAAAGGTGGAGTGGCTTCACTCGACGTAGCTAAACTAATCTAGGAGAGAGTCTCAACTGCTGAGGCAGAAATTTACCGGTTTTGCCCCAAGCATGAGAAATGACCTGTGAAGGGTCTTCCCGCCCTAGGAACTTTGTCCCCATGAAGCTTCGTCTGCTGGGAACACACCCTTCCTCTTCACCTTGTCCTTTCTTAAGGAATTCTTTCTTAGGGAGGTCTTTCCAGCTGACCCCCCCATGCCACCCCCCAGATCATGTCCACTGTAAAAACTCAGAGCACCCTGTACTTCTCCTTCATAATCGCTGATCATTGTTTGGATTAGTGATTTATTAATCTGACTGATTAGTGTCTGTTCTCTCTCCTCTCCTCCAATAAGCTCCTTGAGTACAGGGAATGATTTAATTTCATAGTATCCCCACAACAGAGCAGAACGCCTAGCTCAGAGTGGGCCCTTGTTAAATATTTATTAAATGAGTGATGAAAGAAATATGATCTGAAAACAACTTCAAAGCAGATTATTTCAGATCACAAATTCTTTCTAGGTAGGCACATTTATGCAAATATATGCTATTTACAATAAAATTCTTAATTTACTAACGCTCAGGGAGGACATATTGCAAATGAAGGGAAATCAAAAAATGAGGATGTTAAAAAATCAATTTTAATAGCAAGTTAGTAGTTAGGAAATATGCTGCACCCCCGAATGAGGGGTTTTATGGACTGGATGGTTTACAAGGTCCCAGCTGCCTATATTTAGACATTTTGAAGAAGGGACGTGCAAAGGGCTGCGCTATTTCTTCCCAGACTTGAAGGCACCAGCTCACAGTGGGCAGACATCAGGGGGAAGGTCCCTCTGGACCAGGTGACACGTGATAGAACAGAAAGCTGCATGATGGGCCCACCCAGTGCTTCTCAAGCCATCAGGACACTCGCAGAGCACAGGTAACACAGCAGCCCGTGGGGTTGCATTCGGTTTACTTCCTTCTGTTCTGAAAGTTAAAAGTGTGGCTAATTTGGCATTCAGTCATATATGTGTAAATAAATGAGGAAGACAAATTTTCAGAAAATATTATCCTAGCACTACAGCAAGATAAAACAGTTAATGTTCTTAATTTTTATCAAGCTATACTCCAAGAGACCATGCCTTTTGGATACAAGTTGGTCCCCATCCCCCTTCATCGGTTTTTTTTTCTCTTGCACACACTTATTTACACACAATTTGGTGACAATTTTCAACAAAATAAGGTTTCTTTTTAATTTTTATATTGTCATCTTCCTTTATCTTTCAATTATTCTATGGAACATATAATTAAATTCCATCTTCCTAAGTGTCTTGAATTTATGACTTTCTGGGAGCTAAGTCTGCCCCATTCATTTGTGTGTTAAACATAAAGAATAAAGATGCTGCGTAATGAAGATCATGTCTTTTCTTGGGCTTTTAAAGCTATAGGGTTTCTTTTCTTTCCTTCAAAAGGTCGTACACAATAAATTACACTGCAAATACAAATGAATTAAGTGAGACTGAGAGATCAGAGAAGAAACTAAGAAGAGCCAGTTTCTGGAGAGGGTCTTTAACGGATGATGCTTTGGGGCTATCAATTTGGAAAGAAAAAAATCAAATAAAAATCCATTCCATACTTATTTTGCAGACCTCATCCTTTTCTTTGTTTTCATATAAGTAACTCTGCCAATGTTTTATTTTATGTAAGACCTATGTTGTTCTTCTACTGTGTCCTAATATCCTGCATTCTTCTACTGTGTCCTAATATCCTGCAAATACATTCTCACTCCTTAAAGGCAGAGGAAAATTACACAATTTAAATGCTGTTTGTTTAGTAATTTCAAAATACCAGTCAGCAGGGCACTCTCACCTGCAGATCATTACCAGCACAGCTCCCCTTTACCTTTGCCACCGCTCCCACTACCGCTGGCAGCAATCCTAAAAGATCAGATAATAAAAACCCAAAGAGGCTTTTTTTCCAACCTCATACTCAAAGCCCATCTCAAGCTGTGAACTGCCTTCATCCTTGAGATTGTTTGAAACTCATTAATTTTATCTTTCCTTTGGGAAAGTAGGAACAAGTCCTGATCAGAGAGGAGGCTGCCGCCTTTCCCTCTGTGGAATCTCTCCTCCCCTCCATTCAGTGGCAGCTGCAGGCACACCTGGGCTTACTCCATGGTGGGAGGAGTCATCTTTTTCTCACTAATGGTGAGCATCTAGCAGAGTTCTTTGAATATAGAAAATGTTCAATGTAAATCTGGCAAAAGAATGGGTGAATAAAAGAATAATACAATTTTCATTGTTTTAAAATGAATCATTTCCATCCCATTATCTTACCACAGTTTGAAACCCTTTGTTAAATAGGCTTCACACACAAGGTTTAAGGCCTCCCCACAGAGAAATAGGCCATGACACAGGGAAATGTTGTGGCTTGAGGGGAACTCAGAAAGAAGGACTTGTACTCAACCAAGTTTCACATGAACTATCCTGTCCTGACACTTAGGAGCTTCTCCATGAGGAGAAGGGATTGTTTTGGAATGTGAGGCAAAGTAAGATGTTCCCAACAGCAGAAATATTTAAAAGTGTTTTCACTTAGGCAGAGCAATGTCCTGTCTAAATAAAGCCACCACCCTAACCTCGGTCCATCCGGCTATTAGGGAGATATTGTGTGACTCACTCTTTGCTTTTCTCTGACCCAGAGTTGAATCTTGGTTGTCTGTTTTTAATTTTGCTTTTACTTTTTCTCTCAATAACTATGGGATGTCCCGTTGGGTTTCTCTACAGGGACCCTAGTGTTTAAGGGGTGAAGGATGAATGAATCCTAATCCTAAAAAGACGATTGTCTGTTTCAGTCTGCCTTAACAAAAGCGCAGGCTCCTGGCTTCTCCGAGGTGCTGCTCTAAGGGGCTGCTTAAGGCTACCACCCAGCTACTGTGCCTGCGGTCGGGGGCCACGGTACCTGCCACCCCTCCCCTGTGCGCTGAGGGGCTCCCCCAGGAAGTGGTGACTTCGAGGAAACGACTCTGCCCCGTGTGCTAAGTGGGAGCACAGACTCCTTTTAAAGGCAAACTTTGCAAACAAGAATGACCTTGAAAAAGACCCTTTAGTTGCAGATCAATGCTCAAGAACGACTCCCCTTTGACATTTCACAGATGTGTTATTTACGCTGGAGGAGAGACCTTCTACCCCGAAAGCCAAATCCCTGCTCTGTGCCTTGAATGCAGTGGGGGCTTGTCAGATGAGCTGTTGGGGAAACACGCGCCCCCTCTCCTCTTTGTCCAATTCGAGTCACTTTGGCAGAGGGCTCCCCTGCCCCTCTGCGGATACTTCCGTGGTGCCGTGACCTCAGCCCCTCCGGGGAATTCTCTGCGTGTTCTGGAGGTCTCCTGGGGGTGCCGGCTTCACACGCCCCTGCGTCTGCCTGAAAGCACAACCATCTGGCGGTCCCCACAAGCCAAGCTTTGGGGCGGCTACGGGGCTGCGCTAGCCATTAATGGCCATCATCCATCTTTGATCAGAAAGATCGCAGGAAGGAGGGTAAGCGAATCCCATCGCAAGACAATTTCAACAACATTTCTGGGGAAATCCAATCACTTAAGACGGAGACACCTAGGCTAGCAAGAGCCCCTGCCTGTGTGTGTGGGGGGGGAGAGTGCGACGGCTGAATTAATCAAGATCGGGGGGCTCCCGGGTTGGCGCGCAGCGTTAACCCTTCCAAGCCCGAGAGGTAACAGGGCCGATGGAACGGCGCGGCCGGCCGAGGCCAAAATGCCCACGGCAGCCCCGCGCAGGCTGCCTCCGCCCTCTCGGGCGGCTCTGGACGCCCTGCGCCTGACCCGGCGGCTGGGCGCGCGGGGTTAAGGTCAGAGGCTCGGGGAGCTGCTCGGGCTGCGAGGAGCGGCCGCCTCCCGCAGCCTCGGCGCGCCTCGGGCTCCTCCTTCCGCCCGAGCGTGGCCGAGTGAGGACTGCTCCGGCCGCAGGCAGACGAGGCGCGGGAGGCGGCGCGCGGGACCCGAGCGGGGCGCGCGGACAGACGGATCCCCAAGCCCCCGCCTCGGCCATTAGCGACGGTCTGCGCGGGCCATGTGGGGAGCTGGGGTCACAGCCGAGGGCCTGCCGCTGCTGCTGCTGCTGGCGCTGGCGGCGCCCTCGCGGGGCGGCGGGGGCTGCGCGGAGCTGGCGTGCGGGGAGCGGGAGCGCTGTTGCGACGCGGCCAACGCCACGGCCGCGCGCTGCTGCACGCCGCCGCTGCACGCCTTCCTCGACAACGTGGGCTGGTTCGTCCGCAAGCTCTCCGGGCTGCTCATCCTGCTGGTGCTCTTCGCCATCGGCTACTTCCTGCAGCGCATCATCTGCCCCAGCCCGCGCCGGTACGCGCGCGGGCAGGCGCGGCCGGGGCCGCCGGGGGCCGCGGGGCCGCGCGACGACGACGACGACTCGCCCGCGCTCCTGCGCGACGAGGCGGCCGCCGGCTCTCAGGACTCGCTGCTGGACAGTGGCGGCGGGGGCCTGGGCCGGGGCGGCGGCGGGCGCTCAGCCCCCTCCTGCGCCTCGGAGCACGAGCTGCGCGTAGTCCCGCCGGTCTTCCTGCAGCTGCCCAGCTACGAGGAGGTCAAGACCCTGCCGACCTACGAGGAGTCCATGCGGCTGCAGCAGCCAAGCCCCGGGGAGGTCGTGCTGCCCGCGTCAGCGCTCGGCCGCCCGCAAGGCGGCGGCGCCGGGGAGTCCGACGGCGGCGAGGGCTGCTTCCCGCTCATCTGAGCGCCCGGGGACCCTCGAGGACACGCCGACAGAACGGGCTGGGGCTGCGGGGGGACGCAGCGGCCGGGGTGGCCGCGGCCGCTACCAACTGCCTCGGACCCCGCCTGACACCCCGGCCTAATCGCCGGGCGACCGGCTTGGGGTCATCGCCACCCTGCTCTCCCCCTGGATCTTAAGTTTCCCTGCGTGTCGTTCGGTTCAAGGAGACGTTAGTCGCGCGGCGGGGGCGACAGCTGCGGATGCGCCCGGAGCCCAGTTCGAAGGCCGTCCGGCCGTCCGCGTCGCCTCAGATTCTGTTCACCCGTAAGTGCCTGCTTCCCGAATCAGAGCACACGTGAGCCCCTCAGTGCGTCAGGAGAAGGGCAGCATCCTTTAGGGATGAGGGGAAAGGGACGCAGTTCCTCTCCTTTCCCTCTCGCCTGGACTGGTCGCGGTCTCCCAGGACGCGCGCAGGGCGAGGAGCCGGAGGCGGCGTGCTGCGAGGAGCCTGCGCGCGGTCTGGGAGAGCAGCGCCTGGGCATGGTCGAAGCCCTCCCTAGCGGAGACCCCAGAACACCCTCCGTGTCTTCCTGGCCAGGCGTAGTCACAGCTAACGGCGCACAGGATGGTGAGGATGCCCCTGATACCGCTTAGTTGCTGTACCTGTTCAAGATACAGCAATTACGGATATCCAGGACCGTATTCGTAGTAAGGTACAGTTGGACTTTTGATTTTTCAACAACTGAGAAGATATTTATATTTATTTGTATTTTATTTTTATATTTTTACGATGTATTGCACGCATCAGAAGTGCATTTCTGCAATTAATGACAAGATGATCGTCTTACCACCTTTTTTGGGCCTTAATCAGGAAATTGCCCACACTCTGTCATTATTGTTTAATAAATTGTTGGAGATTATTTCATTTACAATGGAAAAAAATAGGCATGGTCAAACAGGTAAACGTGAGAGAAAAAACATGAAGGATACCTTATTTTCACTATTTGAGAAGAATATATTTTATTTTTAGTACTGTCGCATAATACATAACTTTTTATAATAACTGTACATTATGTAGTCTAGGTCTTAACCGTATCATTCCCCACATAGTTACTGTAAACATGATTGATACGTGTATGCCATCCCTTGAAGTCTAACGTTGCGCACTTCCCCTCCATGTTTCATTTGGAATACGTCCACATGATACAGAACATAAGAACCTGTGACTTGTAACTTTTGTTTAAGCCATACTTGTGCAGTAACGTACTACAGAAGAATTCAGTCAACCTATCTTAAGAAAAAAATGTCATTGTATCAGTTCCAATATTCTATGAAATGTTCTTTAAGCAAATGGTAATATAAAATAATATATTAAAATGCATTAGGTATAACATACATGTGCATATTGTCTATGTACAATATACACATTGTATACCATATAATTATTACAGTTTATGATTATCATCAAAGGAAAAGAAGGAAAACAAAAACGGTTTTTCTGCTTGGGGAAGGATGACTGTTGTGTTAAGAAAGATTACGCACATGGACCTCACACATGTCTCTAGAAACATCGTTCTTGTGATTGAAAAAGTCTGACAATCCTGAGAAATTTTAAAATGTCTGAATTGTAATAAAGAGAATGGTTTACTCTAAACTTCTAAAAGCTAATGACCCTGTCATTAAAGAAAAATCATTTGAAGTATTAAAACATAGAAAAACATTAAATCTTTGTGCAAATTCTATCAGACATGTGACTATATGTTAGTGTATTAAAATATGAAATGTGTATCTTTGTCATTTAAAAGCAATTTTAAGCTGTGAATTGGCAAAAGCATCAAGAGTTGAGACATCATTTGAGAATGGTACAAGATTTAATGAAATCACATTATATTGAATAATCACATATATTAATGTTACTCAAACACTGTAAATTTTTGTTTCATGTGGCTATCTATACCACCCACCATTGAAACAAACTGGAAAGTTGCCATATTCTTTTAAATGATTTATCCTTTGACAATACACTGTTGTAGACACTTCTTAAAATTCACTCATAGATGGGGGCCGGGCCTGTGGGGTAGTGGTTAAGTTTGCGCATCCCGCTTTGGCAGCCCGAGGTTCCCAGGTTCGGATCCCAGACGCAGAACTACCCCACTCATCAAGCCACGCTGTGGCAGCATCCCACATATGAAATAGAGGAAGATGGGCACAGATGTTAGCCCAGGGCTAATCTTCCTCAGCAAAAAAAGAGGAGGATTGGCTCTGAGGATTAGCTCAGAGCCAGTCTTCCTCACAAAAAAAATAAAATATATTAACTCATTGCTGAAACATCAACATAAATATCCAAATGCCAGTATATGAAGTATATCCTATATTTTGTTACTACCAACGATTTTAACTTTACAACCAAATGTTTTAAAAATACATTTATGGATCAAATATGTATCTCTTGTATCAACTATGGAATGTTTCCCATATTATAAATATGACACCAATTGTGCAATAAGGTTCTACTGAATTTTAAAATTACAAGTTTCCCACTTGTTTTTTCCCTACACATAACACAAGCTTTTATTCAATCCCCCAGTTCAATAAAAATGAATTTGACTCTACTTTGATTTTTTTTTTTTTGCAGTTCATTGATTTACCAAGCACAATTTTGTTCAGGCATAATTTTGTGGGAAAAAATTCTTAAAAACTATTTTTATTAATGATAAAGGAACATGTCTCATAGTAATACATGTATAACAAACGTACCATGTTAATGCACAGAGAACCTATGTGTTTCATAATGCTAGAATACCTGGATAGAAACATGTTTAAAACACTAAGAGCGGTATCTGGTGTTTAGTTTTACAGATTTCACCTGGAGGTTATTATTATGTAGATAGAACTAGTAGAAAATAGAAATGTAGAAAATAGTTTTTAATATAGAAAAACAGTTATTCTCTCACTTGAAAATAATTCATGATGAGATACCGATTTTGCTTTTTTTTAATATTTTTCTATATATAGTTGTAGGACACAGATTTATGTGTGTGTGTATATATGTGTGTGTGTACATATATATATATATTCATATTCTCTGACTGATACTTTTTGCAAGGTTGTTAAATACAGGCATGTCTTAACCAAACCTACCTAGGACTACCAGGCTCTCTAGTACTAAGTTTTAGCTCCTGGTTTTCAGTTATCAAAGTAATTCACATACTAAAACATTTCAAACATATTTTATTTTCACTGACCTCTCATGAGTAGGGAAATAATGGTCCTGGATATGGTAAGATGGTAAGAATCCATCTGGAATGTGAGAAAACATGACTGATTTTCTAAATCACTAATTTATGGAATCACCAGTTGCTTAAAAGCAATTTGTTATTGGTGTTCAATATCATAACCAAGGGGCAAATGTCTTCTTGAGATAGAATGATAGTTTTAAGAAGCCACATTCTGCAAATGTGAATGTGCTTCAGCCATGGACAATGGCATGGGCAATTATGCCAAAGGGCATGAGGTGTACTATATAAGGAAAAAAGGCCGAAGGGAATAGTAAGGAAATGGCTTCAACAGTTTAAAAGGCAATATGCTAAGTACCTTAATGTTGTACTTTATGTATACTAATGTACTATGTGTACTTGTTTCTCTCAAGCGAAATTAGTAAAGGAAACAATTCAGAGCTGAAATTGGTATGTTATAAACATGAATATGGTGTTCAGATTTATACAATATTCTGCATTGACTTCTGTAAAAATTTCATGAATCATAATAAATTTGGATTTCCAGATTGAGAGGAACAATGAGTTCTTTTACTTTTAGCAGCCTAGCATTAGCCATTTCTGCAAAAGTGTAAGTTGCAGACAACTGATCAGTAATAGAGTACTTGGCGAGTTTGTGTCTGACCTCACTAGTTTACAATTCACTTTTTCATTCTCCTTTCATCCATTGGTGAAAAGGCAAATAACTGATAGGCTAACAGAAGATATTTTATCAACCAAAGAATGAATCAGCAACCAGCTAATTGCAAGAAATTAGGACTTCCTTTCTTCCATAGGGATGGAAAGGATGTCTTAATTCTTTTATTTTGCCTATAAAATAATCAAATGTCAAATAAAGCCACTTTGATTATATTTAAATACAGATAGAGGGGCTGGCCCGGTGGCGTAGTGGTTAAGTTTGCACATTCCACTTCTGCAGCCCGGGTTCGCTGGTTCGGATCCTGGGGCACAGACCTACTCACTGCTCATCAAGCCATGCTGAGGCACCGTCCCCCATAGAAGAGCTACAACTCCACATCTGTGATACACAACTATGTACCGGGGCTTTCGGGAGAAAAAACGGGAAGATGGGTAACAGATGTTAGCCTTGGGCCAATCTTCCTAAAAAAAAAAAAAAAATTGCTTAATTAAAAACAGAGATTTCCATTAAAAAAATACAGATAGAACCTAATTTTATTTATTTATTTCCTTTTACATACAGAATTCATTTTAATTTTATGGCAAAAATTATACTACGGAGAATATTTATGCTTATGTTCTTATCCTCTGCCCATTTTTGGATCAGGTTGTTTGTCTGCCTTTTCCTTAGGCATCGTAAACTATCTCTTGATACCTGTGAGGTTTTTACCTTTTCCATGTTTCCACTTGGGAGATATGGAGTTCTTGTTGCCTTTGCTCTCTGGTTGTATTGCTTGCTTTGGTGTTTTCATAAGCTCTTTGAGGCCTGTCAGATCTTTTTCCACGGAGTCTGCATTTTCCTCAGGTGTCCCCAGCAGTCTCTTGAGTATTCTTAGACTTTTCTACTGGTTCTGCTTTGTGCTTTGGAGTGGTCCTAAGCTTTTTGTGGACATTATCCTCATTTTTCTGTTCCTCTGGTTCTTTTGGTGTTTACAGGAGCTCTCTGATAGCCGCCAGGTCTTCCACGGGTCCTGGTTTTATTTTCAGTGTCTGCAGCATCCCTGTGAGGATTCTCAGCACTTTTGCTGAGTCTGGTTTGGCACAGTGCTAAGCTTTATGTGGATATTATCCCCATGTATTTGTTCCTGGTTCTTTCGGTGTCTGTGGGAGCTCTCTGACACTCGCTGCGTCCTCCACAGGCTCTGCCTTTTCCGCAGGTGTTTGCAGCGGCCTCCTGAGGAGCCTTAGAGCCTCCGCAGCTTCCAGATTCTGCTTGGAGTGCTCCCAAGCTTTTTGTGGACATCTGCTTTTATTGTAATAAACATCTGTAATATGTTTACAGTTAACAATTTCATCAGTTAATTCCTGAGATTTGTAGGACTGTGTTTGAGTTCTGGCAATTCACTTTGATAAGTTAAATAGCATAATGCTATTCTAGCATACGCTGATTTATAATTTGGTAGCAATTTATATTTTAGCCTTTCTTCCAAAGAATAAAATATAAACATGTGCACAACTTTAGATATAAACCTGGCAGTTGCTGTGGGGGTGACACTTTTCATTTGCTATCACTATTAATAATAAGTATAACTCATTGAATGCTCACATACGCCAGGCACTGTGCTGGGCATTGTACATATATTATCTCGTTTAAAATTCACAATAGGATCAGCTATGGATTATTAATCCCATTTTACAGATGAGAAAAGTGCAGCCCAGAGAGGTTGAGTATGTGCCCCGAGTGGCATGGCTGACAAGTAGAAGATGCAGGAGAAAGATCCAGCCTGTCTGACTCCAGAACTGGTACTCTTAACCACTCACCTTCTCAATGTGCAATTAATCTCACCTCACAGAACAGCTTATCATTCCAGCTGTGGCTGTAGCTGCAGAGCATCACATTAGCATTGCTTTTATTTTTTCACAAGCAAAATAAGGTAGCTATTATTTGTTATTTGCTGTTTAAAGGAAACATTATTTAAAATACAGTAGAATCTGGGCCAGGAATCTTTAATGATTCAAAAATTACTTGGGGGGGGCCGGCCCCATGGCTTAGCGGTTAAGTGCTCGAGCTCCACTGCTGGCGGCCCGGGTTCGGATCCCGGGCGCGCACTGACGCACCGCTTCTCCGGCCATGCTGAGGCCACGTCCCACATACAGCAACTAGAAGGATGTGCAGCTATGACATGCAACTATCTACTGGGGCTTTGGGGGGAAAAAATACATAAATAAAATCTTTAAAAAAAAATTACTTGTGGGAATGCAGAACTGTTTCACAGATAAAACCTGAAATGGTCGACATACACGGCTCAGATGCTGGTCCCTCCATTTCCTCAGCCCCTCCTTCCGTGCCAGGTGTGCCTCCTCCTGGTCTGACTTTATTAACTTTAAAAATTGAAAAACTTTTTTTTAAATAGCTGGTAAATCTTGTCCAATATTTTCCAAAAAAAACCAAAATGGTTTTTGTATGCTCAGCATAAAAATGAGAACCATAGATTCTAACATTACAACTAAATACCCAATGCCAGCTAATATCAAAGCAAGGACAAAAATAGCTTCCTCAATTAAGATTCTGGTGCTACTCCTGCGGTGAGACATGATTGTTCGTGAGACTTCATGTAGACTAACACAGTGGTTAGAGCTGGGCTGCCTGGTGAATCTCCAGACTCTGGATGTACCGGTTATGTGATTGTAAGCAAGTTGCTTAACTTCTCTAAGCCCATTTTCTCATCTGTAAAGCGGGGAGCGTGCCTACCTCAGACAGTTGTAATGAATACCGAGATAAGGTATAGAAAGCACTTGACACTGTGCCTGGGACTTAAGAATGTATTTCAAGTGCCAGTATACACATATTGGTTGACAGTGTGTTTTTGGTGTGAAATTCAGATAAAGGTGCGGACATTCAAAAACTTTTCCAGTTAATCATGGGCATTAATGATTTGAATTAAGAATAGAAACACTTTTATGAAAAACAAAAATTAACTTTACTTAAAGAAAAACCTGTCAACTGGTCTTTTTTTTTTTTTTGGTGAGGAAGACCAGCCCTGAGCTAACATCCAATGCCAATCCTCCTCTTTTTTGCTGAGGAAGATTGGCCCTGCACTAACACCCATGCCCATCTTCCTCTACTTTATATGGGATGCCACCACAGCATGGCCTGACAAGCGGTGCGTCGGAGCACAGCCAGGATCTGAACCTGTGAACCCCAGGCGCCGCCAAAGTGCAGTGCGTGCACTTAACTGCTGTGCCACCAGGCCAGCCCCCTGTCAACTGGTCTTAAGGAGGATTTTGGCTGAGGTGATATGTTGTGGGTGAAAAGCTGGGTAGGAAAAGAGGAACGGGGTTGGGGCAGGCAAGGAAGGACTAGGAGTGACAGACTAAGTAAAACAGGCCAGGTGAGAGTATGGGTGTCTAGATGTCAAGGAGCAAGTGCAGTGGGAGAAGGGGAAGAAGAACTAGAAAGACCCATCGTTGGAGTGGGAGATCAGGATCCTGGAGGTGAGACTCCATCGACAGAGAAGCTGTGGGTGAGGACAAGGGTGAGCAGTGGCCTTGTAAGTGTCCTGGAGAGTGGACCTCAGGACTGCAGCAGTAGAGGAGGGTATGGTTGCTGGGGGAAGGAAGTGAAGGCAGCTGTAGAGGAGGCAAGTCCAGCAGTGAGGACAAATGCCTGGGCCAACCGACACTGAAGCCACCTCAGATGTGGTGCAGCTAAGTCTGATATAAAGACATTTCTAGACCATTTCTGATTTCAAACCTGAAGAAGAGACGGCCAAGGGAAAATAACTGTCATTAAATATTTAAAAGGCAAACTTATAGAAATGGAATTAATCTTATTTTACAGGGCTCCAGAAGATAGAACTTAAGGGTAAAAAAAAAAAATCAAACTACAGATACATCAATTATCTCATCCGTCCACCCACTCACCCATGCACCTACTCTTCTAGTCACCAGCCACACTGAAACAGATTTGAGGTCTTTTACAAAAAGGACACACAAAACAAGACCCCTGGAAAGTAAATGAAGAAACCAAGGCAAAGGGGAAACGCAAAGTTGGAAAATAAGGCCATACCTTGGTTCTAAGCTTTATAGCAGGAAATACAAAGAAAAAGCAGATCAGTTAAAGGATTCAGTGTTTGCAAGTAAAAACCAGACCAGCTGCTCGAGAGAAGCACAAATCTTCCTGGTACTGAGATCTGGAAGGAGCTTCTCCTGTGAATTCTCATAAAGAAGACACTGTAATGTCAAGAAAAACATATTCCACCATTTTTACACTAAATATGTTCCATAGGGCTTCTGAAAATGAGATTCTAAATATAGGCCAATGGCATAACATTGTAGCTCATGACAGTTTTTCCAGGGGTCTAAATAATGTAGGTCAGGAACTCACATCCTGATGCTTTTGTCCAACCCCAAACAGGTCATATTCTAGAGGGATGGGTGACTATATAACTTTCAAATTATTCCCCATAAATGTTATTTCTCTCAAGCATTTTTAAAGCCATTTTTGTTCCTTTTTTAAATTACAAAAGTGATATTTAAACACACACACTGACCCTAAAGACTCCAGCAAAAAACCATTAGAACTAATACATGAATTCAGTAAAATTGCAGGACATAAAATCAATATACAAAAATCAGTTGCATTTCTATACACTAAAACACAGTCAGAAAGAGAAATTAAGAAAACAATCCGGTTTACAATTGCATCAAAAAGAATAAAATACCTAGGAATAAATTTAACCAAAGAAGTAAAAGATCTGTACACTGAAAATGATGACATTGATGAAAGAAATTGAAGGGGACACAAATAAATGAAAAGATATTTCATGCTCATTGATTGGAAGAATTAATATTGTTAAAATGTCTGTACTACCCAAAGCAATCCACAGATTCAATGCAATCCCTGTCAAAATTCCCATGGCATTTTTCGTAGAAATAGAATAAATAATCCTAAAATTTGGATGGAATCACAAAAGAACTGAATAGCCAAAGCAATCTTGAGAAAGAAGGACGAAGCTGGGGGCATCACACTTGCTGATTTCAAACTACGTTACAAAGCTATAATAATCAAAATAGTATGGTATTGACATAAAAACAGACACACAGATCAATGGGACAGAATAGAGAGCCCAGAAATAAACCCACACATATATGGTCAATTAATTTACAACAAAGGAGCCAAAAATATACGCTGGGGAAAGAATAGTCTCTTCAATAAATGGTGCTGGGAAAACTGGCAGCCACATGCAAAAGAATGAAACTGGATCCCTATCTTAAACCATACAGAAAAATCAACTCAAAATGGATTGAAGATTTGAACGTAAGACTTGCAACCATAAAACTCCTAGAAGAAAACACAGGCGATAAGCCCTTTGACATCAGTCTTGGTGATGAGTTTTTGGATTTAACACCAAAAGCAAAGGCAACAAAACCAAAAATAAACAAGCGAGACTACATCAAACTAAAAAGCTTCTACACAGCAAAGGAAACCATCAACAAAACGAAAAAGCAACCTTCTGAATGGGAAAAAATATTGGCAAATCGTATATCACTGATAAGGAGTTAATATCTAAAATATATAAAGAACTCATACAAGTCAATAGAAAAAAAAACAATTCTATTTAAAAAATGGGCAGAGGAACTGAATAGACATTTTTCCAATGAAGACATACAGATGGGCAACAGGTACATGCAAAGGTGCTCAACATCACTAATCATCAGGGAGATGCAAACTAAAACCACCATGAGATGTCACCTCATGCCTGTCAGAATGGCTATCTTCCAAAAGACAAGAAATAACAAGTGTTGGAGAGGATGTAGAGAGAAGGGAACCCTTGTAGACCATCGGTGGGAATGTAAATTGGTGCAGCCACTATGGAAAACAGTATGGTTCCTGAAAAAATTAAAAATAGAACTACCATATGATCTGGCAATTCCACTTCTGAGTATTTATCCAACGGAAACAAAATCACTGTCTCGAAAAATGATCTGCACTCCTGTGTTCAGTGCAGCAGCATTTACAATAGCTAAGACATGGAAACAACCTAAGTGTTCATCAATGGATGAATGGATAAAGAAGATGTGATATATATATACAATGGAATATTATTTAGCCATAAAAAAGATGGAAATCCTGCCATTTCTTACAACATGGATGGACCTCGAGGGCATTATGCTAAGTGAAATAAGTCAGACAGAGAAAGACAAATACTATATGATCTCACTTACATGTGGAATCTAACAAAGTCAAACTCATAGATACAGAGAACAGATTGGTGGTTGCCAGAGGTGGATGGGGTGAGGGGCAAAGTGGGTGAAGGCGGTCAAAGGGTACAAACTTCCAGTTATAAGATGGATAAGTCCTGGGGATGGAACATACCGCATGGAGACTATAGTTAACAATACTGTATTGCATATTTGAAAGTTGCTAGGAGAGTAGATCTTAAAAGCCCTCATCACAAGAAATAAATTTTTTTAACTGTGTGGTGAATGGATGTTAACTATATTTATTGTGGTGATCATTTCTCAATATATACGTATATCAAATCATTATATTGTACATATGAAACTAACATGATGTTATATGTCAATTATATCTCAGTTTCAAAAAAAAAGCACTTCCCAAGAAGCAGCGGGCAGTATAGATTCTGGGACCAGGCTGTCGAGGCTCATGACCCCAGAACCACTGCTTGCACGGGGCTGTGATTCAGCTGAATTGCTTAACCTCTCTGTGCCTCCATTTCTTCTTCTGAAAAGGAAGCCAGAAGTAGTACATCAGAGGGTAAGTCTCTTAGATAGAGCCTGGCACCCAGTCAAGACTATACATGAGGTGGTGGCCATGTTACTGCACATGGATGTGAGAGAGGAAAGGTCAAGGCTGACTTTGAGGCCATAAAGAAGGTTTCTGTTTTGAGCTCTGAGGAGCCCCTCAATTCCAGAATGGTCAGAAGCAGACCTTTAGTACTTATCGAAAGCCTTAAAATGTACCGACACTTGATTCAGCAGCTTCCCCCCTGCAAATCCGCCCCCTGGAAAGAATGGAGGTCCTGTGCAAAGATGTGTTGACAGAGGTGCTGTGGAAGCACTGCTCTGACGGTGAAGAGTTGAAAACCACCCAGTCACCCAACAGCAGGATTAAATACATGCTGCTCCAGAATTTGCATTTCCTTAATGGTTGAGATGTTGAACATCTTTTGATGTACATAATTTACCACCTGTAGATCCTCTTTGGTAAAATGTCTGTTTATGTCTCTTGCCCATTTTCTAATTGGATCGTGTGGTTTTTACTGTTCAGATTTGATAGTTCTTTATATATTCTAGTGCAAGTCCTTTGTCAGATATGTGGTTTGCATATTTTCTCCCCCTCAGTCACTTTCTAAGAGTCAGTATTTGTTTTTATCAAAGTTATACCTGCACATATTTAAATGAGCGAATGGTTCAATGAGGCTTGTTGTGAAAAACAGTGGAGCTGGGCTTCTCAGTCCCCCACCCAGAAGCACCACTTTCAGCTCTTTTGGTATTTACTGCCACACCACCAAATAACATGTTTATTATTTTCTAATTTTTCATTTTTGTTTTTTGGCATTATCTATTGCCTTTCCACTACGAAAAATGAAGATTTAGCTCTTCTTTACCCTTCCATTCATCCCCATCCAACATATGCACCCCAGTTCCTCCAAACAAATCTACAATCCCATATCCATAATTCTAAATACCCCAATTTTTTTCATAATTGACCCAAACTGAACTCATTTGGCAGCAAAACCTGATGAGAAAGTACTTCTCATCTTTATTCACATTGCTTAATGTAAATATTCATGTGCTGCACTGCAGAGATATTGATATGTTTGATTAGGGAGTGAGAGCTGAGACTCTTCTGGGGATGTTCTGTAATAAACGTTCTATGCACTGTGTATTACCAAAAAATGTCAAACATCCACTGTATTTCTTTCTTTTTTTTTTTTTTGAGGAAGAATCGCCCTGAGCTAACATCTGTGCCCATCTTCCTCTATTTTGTATGTGGGATGCCACCACAGCATGGCTTGATGAAAGGTGTAGGTCTGCGCCTGGGCTCCGAACCCATGACCCGGGCTGCCTAAGCGGAGTGTGCAGTACCTTAACCACTCGGCCATGGGGCCAGCCCCTCCACTGTGCTTCTTAAATTTGAATTCTGAAACATATTTGGCCCAAAAGTTTCAGATATGGGATTGTGGACCTGAATAATTATAATTTGGTTAGATAAATATTCAGTGTTTACATTATTATGACTATGTGAATAAATCCTATGCACAGGTAAGCCGTGTTATGTATGATGATTACTATTATTGTCAAAACCAGGCAGAATTACTTTTATAGACTAGCCCATTTTAAATTAGGTTAAAGAGGGATAAGGTAAGCTCATGGAATAGGAATTCTCTTGGGTGATTTTCCTGCTGGTGATTTGGCAGAGCTTTGCATCGAGCGTTACCTCCTTGGAGGCTTGCCCAGACTGCATCTTCTGGGCAACACTGGCCCATGACAGCCCATGTAAACTCACATCTCCCCTCGTTTTCCTGTCTCCTCTGTGCTTTGTTATCTGATGTAATACACTCATTAATATCTGAAATACTACATTTGTTGCTTATTTTATTATGGTCTGTCTCCTTCCCATTAAAATATCAGCTTCACCAGAGGGCAGGATAGTTCTCTGCTCTACTCGCCACCATGTCTGTCACCTGCAACAGTGCCCAGGCCACAGCAGGTCCTCAAGAGCGATTAGTTTAAGAAATGAATTGTGCTATTTGAAGTGTAGGTACTCATCAAGAATGAGGAAAAAAGATTCTATTCCAGGAAGACAAGTGCCACAAAAAGGAATTTTGTTGACTTTTAATTATATATTTTTAAATTATTACTGCTTTTCTGACAATTTTGACTGAATAATGTTACTAGACTTAGAAGATAAAAATTTTAGTTTCATTGCAAATACTATCTAGTATTTTCTAAGTCAAGGACAAATTCATTATAGTTCTGAATCCATTGATATAATCCTTTTTAAGATTACATTTTGTGACACAAACGGCCATTCAGAACAGGTAGCAGGTAGCGGGAAAAAAAAATTACATTTTGTGCAGTTCGTGGTGCATATTTGCAGCTACCTTAAAAACACAGAAAATGAAGAGAAATTAATATTATGATAGTGGTAGATATCAAAAGGCAGGGAGAAAAACACAGAAATTGGCAGTAGATTCTACTATTATAGATATATAAAAATTCTAATGTAATCCTCTAGGACTTTATAAATATTACTTAATCTCTATGAGATTACTTTCTAGCATTTAATGTTAAACATATGGAGTGTCTTGGCTTGCAAAGTCTAGTTTATTTTTTTTTTTATTTCATTTTTTTTTTTTTGGCGAGGAAGATTGGCTCTGAGCTGACATCTGTTACCAGTCTTCCTCTATATTTTGTATATGGGACGCTGCCATACCATGGCTTGATGAGTGGTGTGTAGGTTTGCCCCCGGGATCCAAACCAACGAACTCTGGGCTGCCGAAGCAGAGCATGTGAACTTAACCACTAGGCCACCAGGGTGGCCCTGCAAACTCTAGTTTATTAATTTCTTGTAGAAATAAACGTCATTTGTCATTAGCTAAACGAATGACCTCTCTGGTACAGCCCTAGTTGACTTGAGAACAAGAAAATATACTTTAGGTAGATGTTTTATTGCTTCTGGAGTGAGTAATTTTAAACTCTATTTTGGTGATATACTCCCAAAATGGAGATAAACTTACAGCCACTTTATACTTGCCTTATTTCCATAGAACTATAAAGTGTTTTTCCAATTAAAAATCTTAATGTGAATGTTGCTTTACAGTAGAAGATTATCTACAGTAGTAGATAACTGCTACTGTACTAGATATCTACTACTATTACAGTAGTAGCTAATCTAGAACAACTGGAAACATCTGAAAAGTTGAATTGCTCTAAATTGTTTTGAAACATCCTACTTTAGAAACATTTAAAGACTTATGCCTAGTGCGTGGTAAGCATGTGGCGGCCAGGCAGTGATGTCCAGCAGCTCAAGCCAAGCTGTAGGGACAGACTAGCTTTAGGGTAAAGCAGGCAGAAAGAAAAATGACTTTGTTAGAGGCTATAGAAGGTGAAAATCTCATAAATTTTCTCACCTAAAGGTCGTCTACCACTGAGCAGGAGATACTGAAGATACACAGGCTGTGGGCAAGGAGAAGGTACTGACGGGTCTTTCCAAAAGAGGTGCTCCATCACCTTCTCTTTGGCTTCTGCAGATAGTGTTTAAAGAAATCCTGACAAGTGGTTGTGCCACAATACTATCTGCAGATCAACAAATCTGGAGATAAAATAAAATATTCAGAACAAACAAAAATCCATATGCTTTTATTACCGCACATTACCTTTTATGCTGTGTACATTGTAAATTCTGATTTTTTTGGTGTAAGAATTTACAAGGAAAATATGTGTGAGGTATTTATCTAAACAGGATTTATGTAACATACTTTATTTTCAGGAAGATATATATTTTCTATATGTACAAAATGACAGATATTTGAAGACATTCTTCAATTGATATTCATGGTAACGGTTTACTATAGTAAGCCATTTTCTAAAATGTGTTTGCTTTAAAACTTCTTTATTTCTTATCATAAATTATGTTCCATATTGCATACCATACTCTGTGCCAAAACATTTTTGGGGGATCATCATGCCCTAGAAATATCACTAATCTGTAACAGGGCCAGGTCTTAGGCATTCTGTATAAACAATCCTCTCTATTTGATATGTTCCTGAAATATACAAAATATTTATACTTATATACAAAAGCACTAAATTATACCAAACCATATTCTTTATTATATCCCAATATAACTTTCCCAATCATACGGAATATATATTTACATGTTCTTTTGTCTTACACTTTAAAAAATATCTATTATAGAAGCTTTCAGTTGGTTTAACACTAATAATTTTATATCAAACCATCCCAAAATGTATAAAATTGCCCTAACTCCAGATAGTGTCACAGTGAATTGAATTGTGGGATATCTCGTTAGTACCAGAGAATTGTTGTTAGAATGTATCTGTTGTCAAGAAATGTGGGATTTCTAGAATAGCCCTGACTCATGGAAACACATTTGGGAAGAGGAAGGATGAAAGAGCCGGGGTGAGGAACCTTTGGTTTCTAAGTGGCCACCCAGTCGCTCAAGAAACTGCAGCTGTGCTGCATTTACTGAAGTGAGAAGTTACCAAGGAATTTAGAAATGGTAGGAGACTCACCTTCCAAGGAGATAGTTCATTGGCCATGTAAGGAAACTCAAAATAATAAGAAATATACAAAATAATAATAAACATACAATCCCTTGGCTATTATTATCTGTAATTGCTAAAATGAGAGTAAAAGAGAATGCTAGGGTGGATCATGACCCTGAACCAAGCTCAGGGCTACTGCCACTAGCCTCAAACCTGCCCCCAAAGGGAAAGATTATGTGGGGACAATAGAAAGTACCTCCAAGACCAAGAAATTAGTCGAGGCACGGGGAGGGCAAAACCGAGAAACGAATGAAATCAGAAGGTAGAGTGGGAAAGAACTGTCTCATTTTGTGGATAGTTATCATCCACAAAAGCTCCCTGAAGAAGCTTCATTAACATGGATTCTGAGAGGGCCTGCCCCGAGACTTAGCGGTTAAGTGCGTGTGCTCCGCTACTGGCGGCCCGGGTTCAGATCCCGGGCGCGCACAGACGCACCGCTTCTCCGGCCATGCTGAGGCCGCGTCCCACATACAGCAACTAGAAGGATGTGCAGCTATGACATACAACTATCTACTGGGGCTTTGGGGAAAAAAAGGAGGAGGACTGGCAATAGATGTTAGCTCAGAGCTGGTCTTCCTCAGCAAAAAGAGGAGGATTGGCATGGATGTTAGCTCAGGGCTGATCTTCCTCACAAAAAAAAATAAAATAAAATAAAAAACACGGATTCTGAGAGTGACTAATTTAGCGGCAGCATCTTTGGTTTTGAATGCTGAAGACTGGAAGAGCGTGTTTGAGTTGATAAAGGACCCACAGCTCAGTATGGAACAGTCACGGATGGCTAAACATGATTCAGACTCACAGCAGGTTATTCCCAAGGGAACAGCCAGCCTAGTGGACTGAATAAAAGCCACTATAAAGTGTGTTTCCCCTGAGAAGGAGGACTTTCCAACTCCCGCCGTAAACGCCAAGTGGAACACCCCCCTTAAAGCAGCTGATATGCTCTATATACAAACCATGTGGGACTGGCTTTATGATGACTGGGATATTCACCCACTGAATATGCCTGTTACCCATGTCATGATAAATGCTATGATGAAGGGGGCTCCCTATCCACGGGCACCCCATGTAATCTTACTGCTGCAAAATCGAACAGTCTAAGAAGCCTTAGCAGATTTGCTCCCTCAGCTACCTCATACGGGTCTTACAAATACCAAGAACATTAAAGTAACGAGAAAATGGGGAGAGACAGATAGGAGAATCAAGGGACTCATCCCAGTGGGATGGAAATCTTTAGATGGTTAATAAGAAATGGAATGAATAAAATGGACATTGATGAGGCTGAAACAAAAGTCTTAATAGAGCACTTTTGAAATTTGGGTCCTCCTGCTGGACCTCCAACATTAAAGGTCCCCCAAAAAGTCTGGTTTGTTTATCCCAAATTGGAGGAATTTTAAAAACTGGAAGGCAAAGACTACAATGAGAAACTCATCCTCAAAACGCCTGAGCGATAGTCAGGGAGATTATTCAAGATAAGGATTGGGCCTCAGCCCCTTTACTCAACCCCTCACTGGGGACCAAAAGCCTTGTGCACATGAGTGAGTAAAATGGTCAGAAGGTGGAGAAGTTTCCGGGAGGCTTTGACCTGGGATCCCTATGCACTGTTGTACTAAAATCTGTTGGTAAAGTTCTAATGGGAGCCACAAATATATTGAGAGGATATAGAAATGCAAGAGTTGTTGAGATTAAGGCGACAATCTGGAAAAAAACTGGTATATTTGGAGATTTATGTGAAGTAGTTGTGTCTCTTTTACTTGAATGTATTATGAGGATAGATACTGTGTCTGACTGGAGAACATTTCCCCTACTCAGTATGGTAAAGCAGAAGGTATGTAAATCCTTCCTTCAAGCCATATTCATTAGACATGCTAAATGGGAATGAGTAAGATTACCCAGGCCCACACAGTATAGAATAGAGGCTGGAGTGCTGATATGGACAAATTCTCTGTAGAATAGTCTTGTGTGGAGTGTGGACTGCGGCTTACGGCAAAAGCCTGTGAGCACTTCCTAGTGACAACTACTGGAACTTTGGACAAGAGAATTTGGGCAATTACTAGCTTGCTATCAGCATTAATTGAAACTGCCCCTGTGACTGAAGGACATAAAATAATCTTGATGCCTGAATACCCATTACATCTTGGGTGACGTCAGAGAAATGCTCTAATGAGGAGGGCAGTGCCCAGAAGAGTTCCCTAATAAAATGGAAACGGCTTGTGCTGGAACACCCTACCAGGGGAATGCACGGAGCTACACAGTGCGTTCAGGAGCAGGGAGACTCTTCTCCCCTACGACTGTCTTGGGAACCATGTGAGGAGCTGTAGGATTCTATCGTCACTTGGACGGTGCCCTGTACACAGCTCTCCGTGACCAACAAGTAGCTGCTTGGTTTACGGATGGCAGTTTCAACATGAACAGACAACATTCTGTTTGGAAGGCCACCACTCTGATCGAAAAAGGTGAAAACAAATCAGCCGGGGGAACTGCCCTGTACGCCGTTTACCCTATGTTTCTAATTTTACCTTCTCAGAGGCAGTGGCCAATGGCCTGGCCATAAGGTCAGGCAGAAGGGCAATGGAAGACCGGCCTATTAAAGGGAAGCCCTTACGGGGCACGGCCCTATCAACATCACTATGGGAATTTGAGGGGTGCATTAAAGTAAGCCACGTCAATGCCCATCAGAAGAACCCCCTTCTAGTATCAAAGGGTGATTAGAATTGACAAGCAGATACCCTAATGTGCTCACTTGAGGTAGCCACCTGGGTCCAGGAACTGAGTGGACATTGGGGGCTGCAGCAACGCAGAGATGGGCTGAATCTAGACATACTCCTCTTGTGTCCTCTGAGGCACAAAACGCCAACAAGAACTGTTCTGTCTGCCAACAAGAGAGACAGAGACTGCAGATGGTTATGGGAAGAGTCCCTGGGGGTAGTGCTTGCACATGACTGACAAGACAGACTGATGCCGGTAGCCGTGGGGGGCTACGAGTGGGTCCTGACAGGAATACGCACTGACTCTGGACTGGGCTTTGCTTACCCAGCATAGATGCAAATGCTCAGAGTACTATAAAAGAACTGCAGCAGAAGACATTACGCCCATTTGGACCTCTGAGTCACATCTCTTCAGGCCAAGGAACAAACGTTACAGACCATCATGTCCAAGGATGGCAGAGAGATATCTTCCTCAGTGTAATAGTTTGGTAAAAAGTTGGAATGGGCAATTACAGAGTGGTTGTCTAAAATGAGGGGAGAGGGAATACAGGCATGAAGAACTGGCCTACAAGTTCATGAGAGTGTCCTCGCACTCCACACAAAGGGAGTGTCCGCACTAGAGAGATTCCTCTGCATGTCTGGTGGAAATGGGGAAGAGAGGATGTGGGGAGGATGCTAGCGTGACTGTGCAATTGTTCTCATGGAGGGGGGATGCTGATATGACAACTGTGCTTTTTCCTTTCTTTTCCACGTCACCTCAATTTTCTTTTTCCTCCTACCTGATGCAGTGGTCCCTGGACCAAGGATGCAACTACATTGCTGGAAGCAGGAATGATTCCTAAGCAACAAACTATAACTGTTTAAAATCTTGATGTCAGAATCCCTAAGGGCCTGATGGAGTGGGTTGTACTTTCACTCCATCTGGCAATATTGGGGCTAACAATGACCACAGTCATGTTGCCTATTGGTAGAAATAGGCCACTAGTTCTGTGTCTCTGTAAGCCTACTCCATATGAATGGGAGTGGACTGAGGAGGAGGTGCTTGCTAGACTTGTGTTGCTGCCTGCAATCTAGACCAGCAGAGTGGCCGAACCTCACGTCCCTTGCAGAGGTGAAAAGGTTTGGGTGCAAATGGAGAGAAGGAATAGTAGCTAAGGGTAAAGGAATGAATAAATGGATTATGCAATGAGAGAATTCCAATACTAATGCTTGGAAAGAAGCTCAGAGCAAAAAAATGATATTGTCTCTTAGTTCAATTATACCACATGCCTGGAAGTGTGAAGCCATATATTGCTGAGACCACTCCTTTTGAAACCTGACAAGATCGAATGAAAGCCTGAAAACCTAAGTGTCCTCGCCCTGAGAGACATTTTGGTCATATGATATGATGATGGCTTGAGCTAACTGTTAGAGGCTGGGTGGGACTCTAGTAGTGTGCCAGTATCTTTTGACTCTTATTTTTCAGGTTATATCTACCAGAATGTGATATGCTATAACACTGGCATTGTTGGAAAGATTATAATACTGATATTGATGGTCAAATGTATTGGGAAATTGAGTTTAATAGCTTCCTATCCTTACCCCATATTGACTCCTCCAAATGTTGCTGTATTTGTTATGCTCAGTCAGGTAAGTTCGTTTTGGTATAAAAGATCCCGTGGTCAAAAACCAGGTGGTGGCCTATGATGTAATAAAGAATACACCTGGTCTTGAGGGGGGTGCCAGCAAGAGCTTCCAAAACCCTTGCTATTTCCTGCGCGATAGGAGTATCTTTGTTATGCTAATGAGTGGCTGTGTGTGTGTGTGTGTGTGTGTGTGTGTGTGTGTGTGTGTGTGTGTCTTGAGGGGCTAGATAGCTGCAGGATGAGGGCTGGTTACCAGAAAAACTACATAATTAGAAGGCTAAAACTTGCAGCTGCCTGACCTCTAGGTAGACGAAGGGGACTAGAGATTGAGTGACACGGCCAATGATTTATGCCTACATAATAAAACCCTGATGAAAAATTCAGGACAGCAAGGCCTGGGGAAGTTCCCGGTTGGTGAACACAGTGACGCCTGTGAGGATGACGGGCCTGGATTCCACGAGGAGAACAGGTGGAAACTCTGTCTCCCCGCTTCCCCCCAGACCTCTCATTTCTCCTAGACCTTGCTCTACGTGTCTCTTCCATTTGGCTGTTCCTGAGTTGTATCCTTTATAGTAAAATTGTAATCAAAAGTAAGGCATTTTAGTGAATTCAGTGTCATTCTAGCAAATTATCAAACCCAAAGGGGGAGTGGTGGGAACCCCCAAATTTGCAGCCAAGTCAGACAGAAGTATGGGTACCCTGGGGTTCCTACTTGCGACTGGTGACTGAGATGAGGGAGGTGCAGTTGGGGACCTCATCCTGGATCTTGTGGGGCCCGACAGCAACTCCGGGTAACGAGCGTCAGAATTGCACTGAGCTGTGGGACAGCCGGCTGGTGTCAGAGCTGTGGTGAGAATACAAGCACATTTCATCACGCGTGTTGACTGTTGAAATTGTAGTAAAATAAACTTAATATAAAATTCACCCTCTTAACCATTTTCCTTTTTAAACTTTTTATTGAAATGTAACATAATATATAAAACATATATAAGTTTGTAAGTACAACTCATAAGTAAACTGCTCAACAGTATTTCACAAACTGAACACACCCTTGAACCCAGCATCTGGATGAAGAACAGAATATTACAACATTCCAGAAAAGAAAAGGAGTATGTTGAAAAGACAGGAACGTTTTCATAATAAAAACCTAGATATGTTAATTAAACTGGGGGTGAGAGAAGTAATGTCTTTCCCATGCATTTGCATATACCCACTCTATCATATACCATTTCCAAAAATGGCTTCGCGGAAGACTTTCTAAGAAGTATTTGCGTTAATGTTAAAAACTTTTGTGGTAATAATAATTTTGGGACATATTAATTAAGGCTAGTCAAACAGGCTTGTCATTTAAGGAGATTTTCACAAATTCAGACTCCAGGGCCTAGTGCCTGAACATTCTCAAGTCAGGAGAGGAATGAGGAAAATATTTCTTGCCCATTCCAGATATATTTCTAAAATTATGGTAATATATATATAAAAAGATTTACCATTTTAACCATTTTTAAGTGTACAGTTCAGTGGCATAAAGTATGTTGACAATGTTATGCAACCATCACCTCTATCTATTTCCGGAATGTGTTCATCCCAAACAGGAATCCTGAACTCAAACAATAACCTCCTCATTTCCCCTCCTCCCTGGCAACCACTATTCTTTCTGTCTCAATGAACTTGCCGATTCTAGATACCTCATATAAGTGGGATCATACAATATTTGACCTTTTGTGTCTGGCTTATTTCACTTAGCACAGTATTTTCAAGGTTTATCCACGTCGTAGCATATATTAGAATTTCCTTCCTTTTTAAGGCTGACTAATGCTCCACTGTATGTATATATGCGCTTTGTTTATCCATTCATCTGTTGATGGACATCTTTTTTGTCCACCTCTTTACTGTTGTGAATAATGCTGCTCTGAACATTGCTGTGCCAGTATATACATTGTTATATATTTTCATAAAGCCATCCTCATGTATTTTGGTTGTATAAATAAACTTTTGAAGCACTTTATGATTTAGAGGTTAAACAGAACTTGATAACGACATTTTAAAGAGTCCAATGTTT
Source organism: Ceratotherium simum simum (assembly GCF_057802395.1). NCBI lineage: Eukaryota > Metazoa > Chordata > Mammalia > Perissodactyla > Rhinocerotidae > Ceratotherium > Ceratotherium simum. Next base: position 63,255,473 of record NC_141914.1, read on the forward strand.
TATTATCAGCATTAATAGTTGTTCCTGCTGAAGATTCATGGATAAAATAATGGACAGATCACTAGAATGTAAGCAACACTACACAGGTGGATCATAAATATATAGGAATATTTTGCTAAATATTGGATTAAAAAATATAAAAGATGAAATTACATCAATGATTTTGTGCTTAGTCTTTCTGAACATACTTTTTGTATTAAATATACAGCAAGTGCTTATACTTAAAGATTCTGCCTTTTTCTTTAGCAATGAAAACATGCTTATCCTTGGTTAATCAGAATTAGTTTCAAAAGGTAAAACTTCTCAAAGGTGAGCATGATATTTAGCGCTTTACACTGTGTTCTGGCTGGACTGGCTGCTTGATGAGCGCTCGCGTTCTTTGGTAACTTCCATCTCAACTTTGGCTTTGATTTTCTCCCAGTCTATCTGGAGCTGCAATCGAAGAAAAGAAGAAACATGCGTGTGTAGTATAAGACGTTTCGTTTAATCCAAGGTCATCAAGAGTAAATAAAAATAGACTTGTGGGAGTTTATGACTCCCAAAACATTAGAGAAAAAGACGGCATGAAAGAAAAGTTAAGAAATAATGCTCAAAAAAATAGCTTTAAGAATAAGACCAAATAGAACAATTACCACAATAAAAAGCAAAGACTCTCATTGTGATTCAAAAGACCAAAATCTAGCTGTAGCTATTTTATCAAAGGCACAGCTAACAGCCCCGTGGAGCCTTAGGATTCTGCACAGGTGCCTCAGGGACAGGGGAGAGAAGGCGGACTGCTCTCCCCCAAACAAGAGGAAAATGCACAGGGCTCTGGCCACCAGGCCATGTGTCAAATGGGTCAGCTCCTCACCGCTTAGATACTGAGATTCCCATCAGAAGCCTAGCTATGAAGAAAGATAGGGAGCATCTGCTTCCCCTGAGCATATTCCGCAAAAGTGGCTCCTTTGCAACAACTCTTAATGTAATATAAAGACATGGCGGTGGTGGGGACAGTGGTGAAAAGACATTTGAGGAAGCAGTGGGGAAGCAAAGCTGGGAGACACATAAAAAGAGTAACAGAAAAGTGACACCATTTTTATCTGTTTTTTTTTTTTTTTGCTGAGGAAGACTGGCCCTGGGCTAACATCTGTGCCCATCTTCCCGTACTTTGTATGTGGGATGCCGCCACAGCATGGCTTTATGAGCAGTATGCAGGTCTGCACCTGGGATCTGAACCTGTGAACCCCAGGCCGCCGAAGTGCAGTGCACGAACTTAACGAGTGCACCACCGGGCCGGCCCACTTGTTTCCTTTTGATCCACGATGCAGCCCCTCTGCCCCTGCCAGTCCAGCCCTGCCCCTCCCCTAAGCTTATTAGACTTGGTGTTAGAAATGGACTCTGCCCCTGAGCTCCATGGAAAATTTCTTTAGGAAAAAGCATTCTACTGTTCTAAGTAGTTTGGAGATCACTCACTTAGGAATATATGTCCTCTCAGGTAAGATATAGCAAAAACTGGGTCCTAGATTAAACTAACTCAATTTTACTATGTAATAAACCCAAATCCCTGAGACTGAGCCAAAGTGGATAGGTTTCACCTCCATGCAGGGGAGTTGAGTGGAACAAGCAGAGTTAAACCAGACTGAGGTGTGACTTGCTGCTTGAACAGACTTATCCTAAGTAACTGCGAGATTAATTTAACCTTAACAGGACTTCATGCCTCTTTTGTTTTGTGCTGGAAGTTGATGAAATTAAGTATTTGGTTCTTTTTTATTCTAATATCCTTTATCTAAATTTCTATGAAGTAATTTGTGGATATTTTCAGTCACTGTTTTTTTAGATAATAACTCCATATACTTATCTATAACATATAAAATGGATGAATTAAAAGACTCCCTCTTACTCATAGAAGATGAATGTCTGTGCTAAGATACAAGTGACAGCCCATTGAAAGACAGACCAAACATTAGATTATTTGCAAGACCCATTTTTCAATCAGGCCAGAACTTCATATTTTTTAAATGGCAAAACACTCGTTTCTATGTCGAACAAAACATTTGCAAAGAGAAAGACGAAACTTGATGAATGCCTTGGCCTTCTTCCAGCCGTATATTGACTTACACACATTTCTCGCATCAATCACAATAAAACCATATATTGACGGTACACTGAACAACTGTTGCTTTGCTGCACCAGAAGGCCATCAAATAAATTGATGACATCTATATTACTTACCTGTTATAGTACAACTGAGGGTATCAGCTGACAGCTGTCCTACTAAAAATAAATGTTTCACTTTCACTTTGGCATTTATCCAGTTTTAGAACAGTATTCTACTGATAATTTAGTCCTTGGAATAGAGGATTTTGAATAGTGGGTTTTAGATAAGGATGTATTCATGACAGTTGTCAAGTGACTTCTACACTAAAACACATCCTTTCTATCATAGGGAGTGTCAATACTATTTGGCACTTCTTATTTTAGTTCCTAGTAAATTCTTATTCATACAGAAGTAATTTCAAAATCATACCAAATGGCTCTCCATCTTCTACCCCATCTCTCTTATTCTCAGCTAGAAATCAGCTTCCTACCTTACAGAGAATACAGTGGTCATCAAGCATGAATTCACTTAATTTCCTTCCTCACACAAACTTACCTACATCTGTAGCCATCCTTATCTTTTTCCTTTCTGTCTCAGGCCAACCTTTTCACATTAAGTCCTTGATTCCATCTTCTTTGACTCCTCTAGGACATCTGCCTTCAATTATGACTTACATATTCAATTTCCTTCTCTTCACTGGCTGCTCCTCATCATCCTTCCCTCTCTATTCTGTCTCCCTGCAAGCTACCGCCCTCATTCATCTCATTCCTGACTCTCATTCTCTCCCCAGACCACTGTAATGTGACTGTGTTCCCATTACACTTCATAAACTTTTCACTAACGCCACCATCAAGTGTTTTCATTCCTCATCCTATATACCTTTTCTGTATGATTCAATTACTCATTCAACAAGTATTTAGTGTTACTATTCTAGGCGCAAGGATTTAGCAATAAACAAAAAGATAAAAATCACTGTCTTCATAGATAAACAAAGACAAATAATAGTGGAAGGCATATATATAATGTCAGAATATATATATATATAATATATAACGATATATATATAATGACATGATAATGATAATTATACACATATAATGTCAGAAGTGTTAAGAATTTTGGAAACAAGGAAGGCAGATAGTGAGTGCCAGGGCTGAAGTTGGGGGTGGGTGGGTGTTGTATTTCAAACAGCATGATCAGAAAAGGCCTCTTGAAGAAGTTGCCGTTAAGACCTGATGGAGATGAGTGAGTGAATCCATGTGTACATCGGGGAAAGAGCAGGCTGACAAAGAAAAAGGCCCTGACGCATTTCCTGGACCTTGGTGGCCACTGCTCTTTGAACCATCTCTCCCATTAGACTGTATAATACCACTCTCTTCTGGTTTCTACTCTCCCTTCTAAATGTCCTTCTTGGTCTTTTTTTTCCCCCTTTTTCTCCTATGTCCTTTCCCTAGACAACCTCTCAACTGTTCGTATTCACCAGGATCCCAACCACACTTGTTCATACTTTCCCTAGAAGATCACAGCAACTCACACAGCTTCAACTACGCCTAGATGTTCATGACCATCAATTTATTTACCATGCCCTGATTCCTCCTTTGTCAATGTCCTTCCATGTTCACATGTATATTTCCAGTCGTTGGCTAGATAGCTCCACTTGGATACCCCACAGGGCCTTCAAATTCAAAAAATTGTGTATTTTCATTTATTCAAACTCAAAAGGTCTAAAACTTGTATATTCTCATGTTCCTTATCTAGATTAATGGCATCCCCATCTACAGTCACCCACGCTAGAAATGCTCAAGTTGTTCTCAAATGTCTTGCCTTGCCTCACCACCTCTCCTCCCACCCAAACCACAATGTTCTCTTGATTTTACTGCTGAATTTTTTCTTACATTAATCTTACTCTTTCCATCTCCTGGTGGGTCTATTATAGTAATCTCCTAACTGGTCTCCTCATCACCACCCTTACCTCCAATCCATCTTCCATATCAGAAGTTATCTTTCAAGTCATTCTCTTGATTACAAACCTCCAAGTCTTCTCACTGCTTTCATTATGAATTCTATTCTCTTTAACACGGTATTAAAACCCTTCAATATCTGGTCCCAGCCAACATTCCAATCACCCAGGACCAAGAGCAGTCACTAGGGACACCTTCCCCATTCTTTTAAGACTCCATGCATTTGCTCTTATTACTATAGCCTTTAACTAACTAACAAAATCCTACTCAAGATAATTTTGTGTCAAACTCTAAGTTTCCATTTATTTTTAGGAATCAGGATTTTAAAAGGGAAAAGTGATCATGCTACTTCCTTTCAATGAACTCATATAAGTCTTAGGATAAAGTCCAATATCCATAATTTGCCCTATGAAACCCTCAAGTCAATCTCCCTTTTGCTCTTTACTCTTTCCCACTTCAGAGCCTTCCTCTGCCTGGAACATATCCATCCCTACCCCACTCTCACCCCCAGTCAGCTTCTACTATTCATTCTTTAGAGCTCAGCTCAAATATCATTTGCTTTGCTTAGAAAAGTCTTTACTGACCCTTACCCCCCTTGGTCAGGTTCCCCATTTATAAGGCTTTATAGCACCATGTACAACACCTTCAAGGCAATGATCACAATTGAAATTAATAACTAACTGTATTATTAACTATTGCCTCCATTTGAATATAAGCTTCATACGGCTGGAGTCAGTGTCTGCCATGCTTATATATCCTAAGCACCAAGGAGAGTGCATTGTCTGCAGGAAGCCCTCAATAAATATTGAACGAATAAAAGGTAACTATCCAGCAAAAGAGCTATCACCTAACAATCTCCTACTACCTTCTCTCCGGGGTTTTGCATCTCAGGACCTCATAAGATTATAAGGCCTTAAAACCTGCAAGGCACCTTAGGTAGTAGCAATGCCTAAAGTGGTTTGTCTGAACGAGAGTGTTGACTCCTCTGGATCTTCTTCAAAATTCTACACTTTCTGAAATTCTGCTCATGAGGCATTGCTTTGTTTTTCACACTTTCTTTTCCTCCTAGCATAATGTCTTAAACATTTCCTGGTTCTTCTACTTTTCTTCTTGCATAGAGTGTGTATTCAGTAGATTGAATATATTCCTCAAGTGGATTTTATTTGCCAAACTGACAAATTACTTTACAGATATCTACTGAACACCATGGTAGACCAGGTACAATGATTTTAACGGGGTTCTTACAAGACAGTCCACTTGTATGAATCCCAGATTTCTATATTTTAAACTAGAAACACCCAAGTAACATTTCAGGACTCTTAAATACGAATGTATATCAAACTTTTCACTTCTTGTAAACTTTCACGTTATGCATTGTGAGCCCACTAGAATTCACCAGATATCTAGAATAAATTTATCAATTTCAAAAAAATGATCTTTTTCTATTCAACTCAGTTTATATAATCACAATTTTGGCTAAGATAAATAAACACTGAGGAATTTTTAAGTCAAAAATAATTTTTATCTTAAAATACTGCTTTATGATTTCTAGTTAACTTCCAAATTATATTTATGAAGAAAAAAAGTAAGGTACTAGAACATAGTGCCATAGGGAGTAAAAGTAACCTATATAGTTTCAGGATGAAAAGAAAACTAAATACCCAACAAAATCACCTTGTTCTGATTACTCCACTTTGAACATTTCTGCTACTATTCTGATTGAAGTATTACATTTTGCTAACAGTTGAATACATATATAATGAGAAAGGAGATAAGAAGGTTAAGTTTTTGCTGTCTAAAATATAATTTCCCTGAGATTAAGAACTATATTTTCTATGTCCGTCCTCAAAAGCACCTAATGTGAAAATACTGAAGAAAATATTGATAACAAGGACGATGAAGAGGAAGCAGAGTAGTATTAACCTGCTTAAGAATTATACAGTAAAGCAAATTTAAGGTGGGTGCTCAGTGTTAACATATTGTCATGTTTTCAAAACTGTGACAAAGAGATCAGGTGATGTGGCGATTCTCTGGGCTGCCGTCATACTCTGTGAACTCAAGTGTAGTTCTCAGAGGTCCCAGGGACCCTGAGTTTGTCTCAGTAGTACAGCAAGCCCTCATAGCCCAAACTCCCAGAGGATTCATGTCAGTACTAAAGGTGTGAATAAAACAAAAAAAGTTTGTGGAGCTTCCATAAAATATGTCTCTTTCTACAAAGAAACCCACAGCTTGCGTCTATCTTGGATCCAGATGTTGAAGTTGTGTGGCAGAACTCTAAGAAGGGCCCCAAAGTCTTCACTACCCTAAAAACTGTCCTGAAGTCCAAAGATGTAGATCATGACACTCAGATTCTAAATATGATGAGACATAATAGAAAATATGCATATTAGTCTCTGTCCTGGTTCCTGGCACAGGGCTCCTGAAACCCTGACAATTCCCTAAGAGATAAGAGCACTAGGAGCATCTTTGTTCTAATATTTGGTCTTTGACCCCAGTTCCTGACACTGGGCTCCCAAAACCCTTATAATTTCCTGGGTGATAGGAGGGTCTTTTTTTTTAATGAGGCAACTCTGGGTGGGCTAACGGAGGGGGGCTGGTCACCCAAAAGACCATGCCATGATTAGAAGCTTGGAAATTTCAGCCCCACACCCCATTCTCTTGAGAAGGGAAAAGGGCTGAAAATGGAGTTAATGCTTGATCATGCCTACATGATGAAGCCTCCATAAAATCCCAAGAGTGCGGGGTTCAGAGAGAGCTTCCAGGCTGGTGAACACATCCACACTGGGAGGGGGATGCACTCCAACTTCATAGGGACAGAAGCTCCTGTGCTGGGGACCCTCCCAGACCTCGCCCTGTGTATCTCTTCATCTGGCTGTTCATCTGTATCCTTTAATATCCTTTGTAATAAATCAGTAATCTAGTGAGTAAACAGGTTTCCTTGAGTTCTGTGAGCCATTCTAGCAAATTAATCGAACCTGAGGAGGGGACCAGGGGAACCTCTGATTGGTCAGAAGCACAGGTAACAACCTGGACTTGCAACTGGCATCTGAAACCCAAGGTTGGGGTCATTGGAACCTCCGATCTATAGCCGGTAGGTCAGATGCACAGGTGATAACCTGGGCTTGCGACTGGCGTCTGAAGTGGAGGTGGAGGTTGGGGGCAGGGAGTAATCTCGTGGAACTGAGCCCTTTACTTGTGGAATCTGATGCTATCTCCAGGTAGATAGTGTCAAAACTGAGTTAAATTGTAGGATGCCCAGCTGGTGCTGGAGAATTGCTTGTTGGCATGGGGAAAAACCTCCACACATTTGGTGACCGGAAGTGAAGTGTTTTGTGTGAACAGTCAAGGAGACTCACAGGTGAAACTCATAGTAGGGAAGAACTGGGTTTTCCCAACACAGTAGGGGAAAGACTGAGTTTTTCAAATCATATGGTAAATGGATAATGGTGGCTTTAGCAGGAATTGTAGGTGCCTTCTCCTACTTTCTTTCCTCTTCCCAAGGTTCCTCTAATTTATCCTGCCCCCTAGGATGGAGCAGGATATTCCATTGTCTTCTTTTTTTTTTTTTTTTTTTTTTTTTTTTTTTTAAAGATTTTATTTATTTATTTTTTCCCCCAAAGCCCCAGCAGATAGTTGTATGTCATAGCTGCACATCCTTCTAGTTGCTGTATGTGGGACACGGCCTCAGCATGGCCGGAGAAGCGGTGCGTCGGTGCACGCCCGGGATCCGAACCCGGGCCGCCAGCAGCGGAGCGCGTGCACTTAACCGCTAAGCCACCGGGCCGGCCCTCCATTGTCTTCTATCCCCAAGAAGGAGCACTCCCACACCGTCTATAAGATCCACAAAGGCAGATGCCATATCTGATTCAACACATTGTACATTAGTGTGTACCTGGCCCAGAGTGAGTACTCATAAACATTTTTTGAATGAATGAATAAACATTTTTTGAATGAATAAAAGGCTAAGGAAATCAACTGGTTCACAGAGCTGGGAGCAAGGTCAGCCCTGTCTTGGGATCACAAATCTCTTGGATCTGCATGGCTAGAGGTGAACTCTATTTCTGCAGTCTGAGCCTAGAAGGATCTGAGCAAGTGACCACAATCAGTTCTGCTCTAGGCACTTGGGCAAACTCTCTTGTTCTGGCTCTCCTTGTGGGCTGACATGTACTGGAATGACTTTCTTCTAATTGAAATGATAAAACCTGAGATTCTAGTAGAAATTTGAGAGGCAAAGGTTTAGCCTTCTTTGGTTCTAGTTGGTGAAGTCCACTGAAGCTAGGTCCCTCTTGAGGTGCAACTAGACTCCCTAATTCTGCAAAGTGACAAAGTATCTATTTTCTGGCCAGTGCCCTTTGTGCTTATATATCTCCCCTGGAGCAAAAAAGGCAGCTGATAGAAGACAAAATTCAGGAGTTAAAAGCCTTTATCCCAGGCATTTATATTGTTTATCTAAAAATATCAATTAGTACCCAAACGTAACACAAATTGAATATGATGAAAACAGATTTGAGTTAATCAAAACATGGCTGTAAGATTCCAGAAAAAAAATTTAGTAATATAACTATATAATCAAAATAAGACTACAACATAATAAGAGACAAGGTAATTTTTTCAGAGATTATGGTGTGAATTATTCAAATTTTGTCTAATTAAGATGAATATTATATATACTTACAAAAATATACATTATATAAAATATTGTATAATACTTACACCTTCTGCATACTGCAAGTATCGTTTATTAGTTTCCTGTTTACCAAACGTCTCTAAAAACTTTTGACGGTAAGCAAGAACTGTATCAACATGTGTTTTGTATTTTACAGCCAATTCAAGTGCCCTAAAACGAGAAATAAAACAGATTATCAGCATTGCTTGTATTACCCTCTCTGGGCAATAGAGTTTTGGGGTGAGAGGGTGGGACAAATGGTCTATGTTGTTCCCTCCACTCATTCCTCAATATGGAATATCATTCCCTACCTCATCCATCTTGCAAAGTCCTATTTATACTTCAAGGTACAGATCAAACACAATCTCTTCTCCCTGACCAGCGCCCCTTGTAGAAATAAATGACCATCTTTTTATCTGTGCTCTATAACATTTTATACATACTATTATTACAGCACTACTTACAGTATATTATAATCATTATTTGTGAGTCTGTTTCCTCCACTAACCTATATATGTATTGAAGGGAGATCTGGATTTCATTTCTCTTTGGTGAGTACTACAGAGTATATATATAGTAAATGTTCATTGAAAAATTCATTGAAATCATAATAAAATTCAAGTGAATGAACTTATCCCCAACATAAGTGGTTCAACTATCTTGACCATTTTTCTAAGTCTATAACAAATTTGTTCTGTTCAATATTCAATTAAATACTGATATCCTTTATTATTTTTAAGGTAATATTTTATTTGAATAGCAGACGAGAACTAAATGAATTTTTGGAAATCGGTAGTATAACACCAAAGACACAAAATCTACATACTGCTAATTTGGAGGGAAATAAAAAGATTACTCCACAGTTCCAGGCCTATTTTTGTATGTAGGATTTGGACTGCATCTCAGCCTGTGATCCTGTGCTGAACTCATATTAGCTGAGTCAGGAACAATCCTGTGGAGTAGAGCTCTCCTACACTGTCCACTGTCATCTTGTTTTAAAGTATGGGAAACGGCCATCATTATAGTCAAGTATATTATTTCTCAAGTTCTCTTGCTCTCTAATATGACATGACTTCTGAATAGGCCAGTCATGATTTATCAGAGCCAGCTACCATAAATGTGTTGTTTTATTATTGTTTATTTTTATTTTTATTTATTTATTTTTTCCCCCAAAGCCCCAGTAGATAGTTGTATGTCATAGTTGCACAGCCTTCTAGTTGCTGTATGTGGGACTCGGCCTCAGCATGGCCAGAGAAGTGGTGCGTCGGTGCGCCCCCAGGATCCGAACCTGGGCCACCAGCAGCAGAGCACGCGCACTTAACCGCTAAGCCACGGGGCAGGCTCTAAATGTGTTGTTTTAGACAAGACTGACTACTGACTAGATTTCTGCAATGTGTGACTCTTCAGAAGGAAAATCTGTTTCATTCTTAGCATGCTTTGGTTTGACCTAAACTAAATAGTCACTTTAAAAAGTATTTTAGATATGCTGTGTGTATTGACAATTGATAGACAATTGAGAGAGATATTACAGACTTAAAATGAAAAAATAATGAATGTAAGTCATGTATAATACAAATGATAATACCAAAATTCAGCACACTGATTTCTTATAAAAAATATATAGGCATAAATCATATTGCTAAATCCAAGGTTCAGTATTTGCTACCCATCACAAACTCCTCACAAAGTTCCCTCATTCCTCTGTGACTTTAAGTCTTTCAGAGAAAAAGAGGATACACAGAAAAGAATATAGAGGTACTGGAATATAGAGGAACAAAAGTGGAAAATAAGAGAAGGCAAAAAACAATTCACAGAGGCTCAAAAGATGAGAAATAGAAATAAAGATGCCTTAACCCTTCCAAGCCTTTCCCGTATCACCCCCTACATACCCCTCAGGTTCTAATTCCAGTGGTGTACGGGTGAGTGGAGACTCCAGTGAACTACCTCTTTGGCACCTTAGAAGTTCCATTTCCCATTCTTTCTTTATGATTGTACATGATGGGGGAAAGAGTTCTTGATTTCAATAAAACTAGAGGTATTCACAGTGGGGAGTACATAAGTATCTACTCTGGGTTGGGGCTTTTCAAAAATTCCAAAGAGATACTTTGTTATGGAACATCAAAGGATTATATAATATATGTAGAAATTATATAGAAAGGATAGAATATGATGTCTATACTGCATTTAGATACTAGATACTAAGTATTATCTATCACTACAGTTATTATTATAAAATATGTATCAATTATCTGATTGAAGAGCAATGGCTAAAGGTAAACATTCAAATGATATGTGCTATTTTAAATGTTCTCTAAAAGTGCACATTGGGTAAGAAATATTTCCTTACCACATTGAGAAGAGAATTCACTCCAAATTATATAAGCGTTATGGGAACAGTATGTTTCTAGCTTTAAAATGGTTATTTGGCAACCAAACAAATGTGACACTAGAATAAATCAATGTACTTCTCTGATTTTAAATAGAAACAAGTTATATAAAAAGATGTTATAACTTCAAAATATGATTTTTTACATAACTTGAATGAAGCAAAAATCACTTTACATAACTGATAGAAGTAGAGAAATCATTTTTATTAATACTTACATAAAGGATCACTATGTATATCTGGAGTTTCTAGTTTCTACCTCTTTTAACTTCAGTTTTTGAGAACACACTATCACCAAATATCTAAGTGAATGTCAAGTAGATAACTTGCTTCCCTATAACTCTTCAAAGGCTGCATCTTATTAGGTTGCAGGCAATTTTCAACTCAAATATAAATGACAGAAGCACAAACCAGCAAGACTGTGCTTTTCAAGTTAACAAAATAAAATCTGTTCCCTTCTAAAGGATTTAAACAAATATAGAAATTCAGGGATCTTAAAAGCAATCTAATAAATTTATCATCCAATACTTAAATTCTATCCTTCTAGAATTCTAGAAGGATAGAATTAGAATATCACCATAATTAATTAATGGATCTGGGCAATGATCATCAATGGCTGCTGACATCACAAAAAGATAGACAACCAGTCACTATGTAAACATATACAACACTGCCTCTGATGGAGCCTCACCAAAAGGAAAAAAAACAAATTAAGCCTAAATCTAATCAAGTTTCTAGATTCAACACCAATTTATAGCTAATTCAGGGAGCAGAGAGACATGTTAAATGACAACATAAAGATGCAATCAACAAAGTCCAGACTATGGGAAATCCTATAGGCAGTTTCTGCAATGGGAAAACTGCAGGAAAACACAAAAAAGAAATAGGAGACCCTACGGATTAAAAGAAACTTCAGAACGGATCAACCAATCACAATATATGAATCTTTTTTTGGATCCTGAATCAAACAAAACAAAACAAAGCATTCATGAGACAATCAGAGAAATAAGAACACCAAATAGAATTATTGTTAACTCTTTAAAGTGTGATCATGGTATCGTGGCTAGATTTAAAAAACCTTTGAGATACATACTGAAATGTTTACAGATAAAATGATACGATGACTGGGATCTGCTTGAAGAAAATGGTGGGAGAGGGGTGGGGGTGTGGTAGAGATTATTCACAAATTTATAACAGTTGAAGCTGAGTGATGGTACATGGGCATTCATTACTCTATTCTCTCTACTTCTGTATATGTTCGAAATTTTCCATAATAAATAGTTTTTAAATTTCCATCTTTTTGGTCCCTCCTGATCTCCTTTGCTGAATTCTCCTCTTAAACCAGACCATTAAATGTTGGATTTCAGGAGAGATCTGCCTGCTGCCCTCTTTTCTTTTTCATTCTTTAAATTCTCATAAGTAATCTTAGCCATACTCATGGCCTCAACCACTCCTAAAGGCTGATAATTCCCTCAGTGGCTTTCCCTCAATGTCTAGGACTTCTCCTAATTTCACACCTGTATATCCCACTCCCTGCTGAACCTCACGAACTGGACAGATAAAGGTAATGAAAATTCAATAAATCCAAATTGTCAGACAGCTTAATCACCATCCCTACACACAAAAAATCTACCACCAGTAGAACCTTGGTCTACACAGATACCAAATGTGGGCTTACCCTGCTGCCACCAGACACAAACTCAAGCCCTGCCAGCCTTTCCTGGGATACACACAATATCAAAATTAAAAAAAGGAAAAACACTATTTGATAATATAAGCCAGTTCTGGAAGTCTGAGTTTATGAGAATGATTACATACTCACTCCCAGGAGAAAAGGGAAATACATGTGAAGAAAAAATAAGATTTTTTTTTTTTTTAATGAGGAAGATTGGCCCTGGGCTAACATCTGTGCCCATCTTCTTCCACTTTATATGGGATGCCACCACAGCATGGCTCGACAAGCGGTGCACTGGTCCGCACCCGGGATCCAAACCTGCGAACCCTGGGCCACCGAAGTAGAGCGCGTGAACTTAACCACTACACCACCAGGCCAGCCCCAAAGAGGATCTTTTTTTAAAAGACCATTGTCTATATAGATGCAAGAAGTCTATTAATTAATTAATCGATCACATAATTTTATCATTCATCCTATGTTTGAATATCTTTGCAGATGTGGATTATTCGACTCTCTAAGCAGACCATATTTGGATTATGCTGTTTTAAGTTGATTCTTATATTGAATCCAAATATCTATGCCTGTTACTTCTACCTTTTTATCTTAGCCACAGAATTTAGAATCAAAACTGTCATCAAGGAACTTTGTCCGTTTTGTTCATTGCTGTATCCCCAGTGCCTCACACCTGGCACAAGAGAGACACTTAAAAAATATTTAAAATATGAATAACAGCTACCATTTAGTGAAGGCTTACTCTGTGTCAGGCAGTATGCTAAGATATTTCCACACACTATTTTTTCAATCCTGCCAATAAACATGAGGTTATTGTTATTATCACCATTTTAAACATAAGAACTGAGGCTTATAGAGCCTTGGTAACCTGTCCAAGATCACAGAACCAGAAATCAAACCCAGGTCTGATTCCAAAGCTCTCATTCTATTTTTTTTTTTTTTTTCTATTGAGGTCACTTTGGTTTATAACATTTTATAAATTTCAGTTGTACATCATTATATTTCGACTTCTGTATAGATTGCATTGTGCTCATCACCAATAGTCTAGTTTTTATCCATCACCATACACATGTGCCCCTTTACTCCTTTCACCCTCCCTCCACCCCCTTCCCCTCTGGTAACCACTAATCTGTTCTCTTTATCCATGTGTTTGTTTATCTTCCACATGAGTGAAGTCATATGGTAATCGTCTTTCTCCCTATGACTTATTTCGCTTAGCATAATACTCTCAAGGTCCATCCACGTTGTCACAGATGGCACGATTTTGTCTTTTTTATGGTTGAGTAGTATTCCATTGTATATGTATACCATCACATCTTCTTTATCCATTCTTCCATTGATGGGCACTTAGTTGCTTCCACATCTTGGCTATTGTGAATAATGCTGCAATGAACGTAGCGGTGCACATGTCTTTTTAAATTAGTGTTGGCATGTTCTTTGAATAAATACCCAGAAGTGGAATAGCTGGATCATATGGTATTTCTATTTTTAATTTTTTGAGGAATCTCCACACTGTTTTCCATAGTGGCCGCACCAATTTATATTCCAGCAGTGTATGAGAATTCCCTTTCCCCACATCCTCTCCAACACTTGTTATTTATGTCTGGTTAATTATAGCCATTCTAATTGGTGTGAGGTGATATCTCATTGTAGTTTTGATTTGCATTTCCCTAAAACTTAGTGAAGTTGAACATCTTTTCATGTGCCTGTTGACCATCTGTATATCTTCTTTGGAAAAATGTCTGTTCATATCCTCTGCCTATTTTTTGATCAAGTTGTTAGTTTTTGTGTTGTTGAGTTGTATGAATTCTTTATCTATTTTGGATATTAACCCCTTACTGGATATATGATTTGCAAATATCTTCTCCCAGTTGGTGGGTTGTTTTTTAGTTTTGTTGATCGTTTCCTTTACCATGCAGAAGACTTTTAGTTTGATGTAGTCCCATTTGTTTATTTTTTCTTTTGTTTCCCTTGCCTGAGGAGATATGATATTCAAAAAGATACTGCTAAGACCTATGCCAAAGAGTATACTGCCTATGTTTTCTTCTAGAAGTTTTATGGTCTCAGGTCTTCAATTCAAGTCTTTAAGCCATTTTGAGTTAATTTTTGTGTATGCTATAAGATAATGGTCTACTTTCATTCTTTTGCATGTGGCTGTCCAGTTTTCCAAACACCACCTATTAAAAAGACTTTCCTTTCTCCCTTGTATGGTCTTGGCTCCTTTTTTGAAGATTAGCTGTCAACAGACGTGTGGGTTTATTTCTGGGCTCTTGATTCTGTTCTGTTGATTTGTGTCTGTTTTTGTGGCAGTACCATGCTGTTTTGATTACTATAGCTTTGTGGTATATTTTGAAATCAGGGTGTGTGACACCTCCAGCTTTATTCTTTTTTCTCAGGATTCCTTTGGCTGTTTGGGGTCTTTTGCTGTTCCATATAAATTTTAGGACTCTGTTCTATTTCTATGAAAAATGTAATTGGGGCTTTGATAGGGATTTCACTGAATTTGTAGATTGCTTTAGGGAGTATGGACATTTAAACTATGTTAATTCCTTCCAATTTATGAGCATGGAATATCCGTCCATTTCCTTGTCTTGATTTCTTTCAACAATGTCTTATAGTTTTCAGTGTATAGGTCTTTCACCTCTTTAATTAAATTTATTCCTAGGTATTTTATTCCTTTTGTTGCAATTGTAAGTGGGATTGTATTCTTGATTTCTCTTTCTGCTAGTTCATTATTAGTGTATAGAAATGCGATGGATTTTTGTATGTTGATTATATACCCTGCAACTTGACTGTATTTGTTAATTATTTCTAATAGTTTTTTGGTGGATTCTTTAGAGGGTTCTATATATAGAATCATGTCATCCACAAATAGTGACAGTTTTACTTCTTCCTTTCCAATTTGGATCTCTTTTATTTCATTTTCTTGCCTAATTGTTCTGGCTAAAACTTCCAATACTATGTTAAGAGTGGCAGAAGTGGGCATCCTTGTCTTGTTCCTGTTCTTAGAGGGGTAGCTTTCAGTGTTTTACCATTGAGTATGATGTTAGCTGTGGGTGTGTCATATATGGCCTTCATTATGTTGAGGTACTTTCCTTCTATACCCATTTTATTGAGAGTTTTTATCATAAATGGATGCTGTATCTTGTCAAATGCTTTTTCTGCATCCATTGAGACGACCATGTGATTTTTATTCTTCATTTTGTTAATGTGGTGTATCACATCGACTGATTTGCAGATGCTGAGCCATCCCTGCATCCCTGCTATAAATCCCCCTTGATCATGGTATATGATTACTTTAATGTATTGTTGTATGTGATTTGCTAATATTTTGTTGAGGATTTTTGCATCCGTGTTCATGAGCAATATTGGCCTGTAATTTCCTTTTATTCCTGTTATCCCTGTCTGGTTTTGGTATCAGGGTAATGTTGGTCTCGTAGAATGAGTTAGAAAGCATCCCCTCCTCTTCAATTATTTGGAAGAGTTTGAGAAGGACAGGTATTAAAACTTCTTTGAATGATTGGTAGAATTCACCAAGGAAGCCCTCTGGTCCTAGACATTTGCTTAGGGGGAAGTTTTTGATTACTGTTTTGATCTCCTTACTATTGATCTGTCCATTCAGATTCTCTATGTCTTCTTCTTTATTTTTTTTTTTTTGTGAGGAAGATCAGCCCTGAGCTAACATCCATGCTAATCCTCCTCTTTTTGCTGAGGAAGACTGGCTCTGAGCTAACATCTATTGCCAATCCTCCTCCATTTTTTTTTTCCCAAAGCCCCAGTAGATAGTTGTATGTCATAGTTGCACATCCTTCTAGTTGCTGTATGTGGGACGCAGCCTCAGCATGGCTGGAGAAGCGGTGCATCGGTGCGCGCCCAAGATCCGAACCCCGGCCACCAGTAGCGGAGCATGCGCACTTAA
Source organism: Ceratotherium simum simum (assembly GCF_057802395.1). Taxonomy (NCBI): domain Eukaryota; kingdom Metazoa; phylum Chordata; class Mammalia; order Perissodactyla; family Rhinocerotidae; genus Ceratotherium; species Ceratotherium simum. The sequence continues at coordinate 63,272,169 of NC_141914.1, forward strand.
CCGCTAAGCCACGGGGCCAGCCCTCTCTCTGTCTTCTTGATTCAATTTTGGAAGGTTGTATAATTCTAAGAATTTATCCATTTCTTCTAGATTATCCAATTTGTTGGAATATAGCTTTTCATGGTATTCTCTTATAATCCTTCATATTTCTCTGGTATTCATTGTAATTTCTCCTCTTTCATTTCTGATTTTATTTGAGCCCTCTTGTTTTCTCGGTGAATCTAGCTAGAGGTTTGTCAATTTTGTTTATCTTTTCAAAGAACCAACTCTTAGTTTCATTGATCCTTTCTATTGTCTTTTTAGTCTCTATTTCATTTATTTTCACGCTTTTATTATTTTCTTCCTTCTGACTTTGGGCTTCATTTGTTCTTATTTTTCTAGTTCTTTTAGGTATAGTGTTAGATTGTTTATTTGATATTTTTCTTGTTTCTTAAGATAGGCCTGGGGGGCCAGACCTGTGGCATAGTGGTTAAGTTTGGCACGCTTCGCTTCAGCAACTGGGGTTCAAGGGGTTTGGATCTGGGCACAGACCTACACCACTCGCCAGTCATGCTATGGTTGCGACCCACATACAAAATAGAGGAAGATTGGCACAGATGTTAGCTCAGGCCTATCTTCCTCAGCAAAAAAAAAAAAAAAAAGATAGGCCTGTATTGCTATATACTTCCCCTTTACTGCCGATTTTGCTGCATCTCATAAGTTTTGGTATGTTGTGTTTTCATTTTCATTTGTCTCCAGGTACTTTTTGATTTCTCCTTTGATTTCTTCATCGATCCAATGGTTGTTCAGTAGCATGTTGTTTAGTCTCCACATATTTATGAACTTTCCAGCTCTCTTCTTGTAGTTGATTTCTACCATTGTGGTCAGAAAAGATGCTTGATATGAATTCAATCTTCTTAAATTTATTGAGACTTGTTTTGCTTCCCAACATATGGTCTATCTTTGAGAATGTTCCATGTACTCTTGAGAAGAATGGGTATTTTGCTGCTTTGGAATGGAATGTTCTATACATATCTATTAAGTTCACCTGGTCCAGTGTTTCATTTAAGGCCAATGTTTCCTTGTTGACTTTCTGTCTGGATGATCTATTCATTGTTGTAAGTGGGGTGTTAAAGTCCCCTACTATTATTGTGTTGCTATCAATTTCTCTCTTTAGGTCTATTAATAGCTGCTTTATATACTTTGGTGCTCCTATGTTAGATGCACATATATTAATAAGTGTTACTTCTTCTTGGGGGAATCTCCCTTTTATTATTATAGAATGTCCATCTTTGTCTTTTGTTATCTTTTTTGGCTTGAAGTCTGTTTTGTCTGATATAATTATGTCTACACCTGCTTTCTTTTGTTTGCCATGGGCTGGCCCCGTGGCATAGTGGTTAAGTGCGTGCACTCCACTGCTGGCGGCCCAGGTTCAGATCCCGGGTGCGCACTGAGGCACCACTTGTCAGGCCATGCTGTTGCGACATCCCATATAAAGTGGAGGAAGACAGGCACAGATGTTAGCCCAGCGCCAGTCTTCCTCAGCAAAAAGAGGAGGATTGGCATGGATGTTAGCTCAGGGCTGATCTTCCTCACAAAAAAAAAAAAAATTTTATTCCTGAGGTCATTGAACTGTCTCTCTGAGTTTTCTTGTAACTCACTGAGTTTCTTCATGTCAGCTATTTTGAATTCTCTGTCAGTTAGATCGCAATCTTCTGTGACTTCAAGTTTGGTCTTGGGAGAGTGGTCATTTTTTTTGTGTTCTACCATGTTACTATAGTTCTTCGTGGTGTTTGATGAGTTGATCCTCTGCTGGTGCATTTGTGGTAGTAATCCCCTTTCTTATTTGGGTAAGGCTTTGTTTACTTTGATTCTGAGCTGCTTCTGGTAGTATTTGAGAGCCTGCACTTTCCACCCTCCACGGCCTCTGCCAGAGGCATCTCAGTGCCCTCTTGTGCTGCTTGTGCCTCCAAGGTTGCTGCTGCCTTGCTGCTTACGATGTCACTGCAGTCGTAGGTGTTGCCACCAGGGTCACCACATTGGGAGCACTTCTGCTGCTTCTGGGGTTGCCTGAGTCTCGTGTTCTCCCACTGCTCTCTGTGGGCTCAGGTGCTGCTGCCACCTGCACCACCTTCACTGCTGCTCCCGGGTTATCTGAGGGGTGCTGGCAGTACTGCTGCCAGGGGTTCTGGGTTTATGGGTGTTGCTGCACTGACAGGGTCCCAGGGTCTTGTATGCGGCCCCTGCTGTTGGTAGGGCTGATTTGGGAGTGCCACCAATGGAGGCTGGGTTACAGGTACTGCTGTGGCTCCTGAAGCCTCAGGTCACAGGTGCCACCTGCTACTGCTGGGGGAGGGGCAGAGGCTGAGCCATGAACATCACTGCTACTCCTGCAGCCTCTGGTTTCTGGCTCCGATGCACTTTTTGAAACCTCAGGTCAGGGCACCACCATCCCTGCCAGAATATCTCTGTTTTAGATGCAGCTCCTGCTGTTGGAAAGACTGGGGTTGGAGTTGCTGCTGCCTGGAGGGGCTGGGTTGCTGGCACCACGGTGTTTCCTGAAGTCTCAGGTCGTGGGTGCCACCCACCACCCCTGGGGGAGGAGCAGAGGCTAAGCCACAAGTGCCATTGCTGCTCCTACAGCCTCTGGTTCCCAGCACCGGTGTGCTTTTAGAAACCTCAGGGCAGGGCACCACCACCACTGCTGGGGGTATCTGTGTTTTGGATCACCACCGCACCCCTAGTTCCACTGCCTCCCAGAGGTCCGGTCCACCACCTTCAGATGATAGATGCATGCTTCTCTCAGGTGTTCTGCTGTGCTGTGCAGGGAGTCTTTTGCTGGTGAGTGGATTTCCAACTGGTTGTAACTTAGAGGGGAGAGACAAAGGGAACGACTCACTCCACCATGATGCTGATGTCACCTCCAAAGGTGCCCCCATTCTTAACCACTACATTCTTAACCACGACATTTGCCCTTTTCCCATTCAACAGCCCTTTCGAACAAGTACATTTAAAATGACTAGACATTTCACCAAAAGGCTGTTTGTTGTTTTCTAAGCAGATCTCCATGTAATATCTAAATACACCTGGTATGGCAGACACTCAATAAATATCTGCTGAATGAATGAATATGCAATAGGAACAAATATTCCAAATGGTTCCAGAAATACATATCTGTAGAATTTGGAAATGAAAGCAATACATAAAAGTTTCCTAAGAGTTTCTTAGCAGTTATAATTACTTCTTTTGATTATTTGAAGTTATTTCTTATCTAGCCCTTGATATTTATGCTAAAAGAAATGGGAAACTATAGGTTTCATTTAAGTGAGTCAGAGGCCAAGAGTGACATGATCAGATTTCCATTGTGAAAAGACCATTATGACTACAGTGTGAAGAACGGATGAGTGAGGGACAGAGTAGATGTAGAGAGATCAGTGATGATGTTATACCAAGAAAAACTTCGATCAGCTTAGACAAGTAGTGAAGTAGATGAGTGTCAGAGGTATTTGGGAAGGAAAATGGCTGGTAATTGGGGTGGGGGGGAAGGAGGGTAAGGAAAATATCAAAAGTAACTCCTAAATTTCCAGCTTTGTGTAGACTGAAAAGATAAGATAGATTACTCTGGAAGAGGACCAAGTTTATGAAGGAATACATATAAATTGGAACTCAAACATATGAAACATCCAATGAAAATGTTTAGTAGGCAGGTGGATAATTGGGTTCTGGAAGCAAATATGGGCAGAGGGTTAGAAAAGAAATGCATACTTGGAAGTCTTAAGTGTGTAAACAGTAATCAGAATCCTGGAACAATGCTCCTGGATCTTTACCATCTTATCAGGTAGACATAGAGGTCTACCAGTACTTTACCAACCCATTGCTTTATAGTTTAGATGAGAAGCAAGAAGCATAGGAAAAGGAGATGCCAGGTAGACAGGAAGAATGGAAGAGCACCCACTGCTCATTCCCTTTCCCCATTACATCCTCTTTCCCCTTCTTGTTTTGCTTCTCCCTGAGATCTAACATCTTAAGGTAAGGTCATTTGCCGAAAATTGGAGGTGACGGGATGCAAGCAGCAGCATATAGGGATAATAGGGAAGATCTGAAGTTACAGCAGAGAGTAAATATGGTCACATGCCATCAGCCTCAAAGGATTGGAGATTTTGTAAGAGAAGTACAGAGGGGGGAGGTGAAAAGGACACCAACTCTACTCACATCTAGATCCTAAGGAATGTGGAGTTGGAAAGAATAAATTAACCCCATTTGAGATGACTGATAGAGAGGGAGCCTCCTCTGGCAAGACGTAATTTTCACTTAGGTAAAGGAGGTACAAGAAATGTTCAGAGGGCTGTATTATAGGCCATCAATAGAAGCCATCAGGGGCAAACCGCCTCATCTTCCTGCTATGACACCTACACATTGTATGTATCTACCCAGTGTTTGTAGAGGAGGAGCACTATGAGAGTATTGCACAAAGATTGAGAATATGACTATTAAATACCTGCCATATATAAACAATATAAAATGCTTCTGTCCTTCAAGAAGTATATAATCTGAAACGGGAAAGATGATGTAAATATCTACAAAGATAAATAATGAAAGAGATAAACGGCAATAAAACAATGTAAATAGTGGTACCAGTAGTAAATATTTAATTGCTTGATAATACTAGAAAATTCAGGGCTTCTTTGATATTAGAAGGTTCCAGTTCAAATCCTAGCTCTGCCACGTACTTATAAATAAGCCTCAACTGTCTCATTTGTGAAATGCTGTGATGACCAAATGAGATGACATATGGAAAGTGTTTAGCACAATTCCTGCACATGATAAGCACTCAATAAATAGAGGCTTTACTATTACTAATGACAATAAAATGGAATTCCTAACTAGGTTGTAAGCTTTTTAAGATAAAGATCATTAAAAAAGTGTTTGTTATATTGTACAGTGTTCAGACTGCTATATAAATAGTAGTGTCTAACATTTATCAACATAAATATTTTCTCAAAAATATTGGTTGTAAATATGCTGTATTCTTCCCTCTTTCTCATGGAACTCATAGCTTGGTAATGGTATATACAACTTTCTATTAGTTATTTAATATAGAGTTTTAAAAATATTATTCATACTGTCTCTTTCCAAACTAGTTACTTTAAAATTTCTGAATCATGAATAAATTGAAGACAAGGACAATGGCTTATTCTTGTTTATAAAACCAAACACATCTTTCATGATCCTTTGTACAGCTAAACAATGACAATGAATTTATGTAAATAAAGGAAAAAAACAGAACGGCTGAATTGTATGAAGTGTATAGATCATTAGTGCATAAATTAAAGAGACTATAGTATGTCAATGACAAAATTAAGCATTTGCCATTCTTGTTACTTCTATTCAAGGGAAAGACAGAAATAGGATATCTATAAAAATTCTAATCTAAGGGAATTATAAATAAGGGCCCTATAATTGGAAGATCCATGGGTTATACTTGAGCCCAGAGAGACACAGATGATGAAAGATATTTCGAACCTGGAAAAATCAGCATGTCGATTTTACAACATAGAAACTTCAGGTGTATATAAGCACTACAACCTTGTTCACTGAGAGAGACATATCTGAGAGAGTGAATACAGAAACCTAATACGTCATAGAGAAGAGCAGCATGCCACTCTGTCTCAGAAAGCAATCTGTCCCAAAGCCTCATGGAGAGGGGAGAGTTACTACTGACTACTCCTCATTACAAATCCTTTCATCTTTCTTCCTTAGCATCACAAATCTCTCTTTGCTCTTCTCTCTGCTCGTCTGACTGCTTTATCTCAATCTTTCAGCAGATTTCTCTTCTTTCACCCATCCCATAAATGTAGTTAATGTCTTCTCACTCCATACGTACCCCAGGCAATTGCATCTATTCTCCAGGCTTTAACTACCATCCATTTGCTGATGACTCTTAAATCTACATCTCCAGTTGAAATTTCTCATGAGCTCCAGCTCTGTTAATCAACTACATATTATTACATATTTCTTCACTAATATCTCAAATCCAACATGCCTAAAACTGAACTCATTATATTCTCTTCCAAATCTGCTAACATTAGTACCACCATCTATCCAGTTACTGAAATCAGAAATTTGGGACACATCCTAGACTCTCTTTTCTTCTTTACACCCCAACTACCAATCAATTACAAGCAAGTTCAAAGAAGGTATAAATCTTTAATGGCAAACTATTCACAAATATAAACGTGAATAAATTTTTCTGTGATATTATGAAACTATTAAGTACAGTGGAAAATGTAATTTACTAAGTGGTAGACAGAAGCATACATTAAGATCAATCAGGTTTTAGAATTGATGAAAAATATTTTTATTACCTTTCCCAGTTGTAGAGATTAATATTGATCTGGATAGCTTGATAAACAAGACCAGCCTGAAGAAGTACTATTTCAGCCTCCTGTATGTTCCCACTAAACATTAATATGTGGGCCATTTTTGATTCTTTAGATGGAAGATCTTTTATAAAATTGATGTATTGAACTTTATCAATCTAAAAAAAAATATTTGAAGTGGATAGTAACAAAAATAAATACAACAAATTATGGTAAGAAAAACACACAAACATATACACATGAGTAAATATCATTTACTTCACCAATCGCTGCGTAGGCTATTTCTGCAGTAGTCATATCTCGATTAGCAAGTGCCATAGCAGCTAGGCAAGCCCACATGGTTTGCTCCTAAAGTGAAATATGAGAACAATTGTTTTAACTACATAGCTGAAATGCCTTAAAATAAACAGTGATTTAAAATACAATAAAATTATATTTTAATGAAAAATAAAAAATTACTGATCATGGCACTGAAAAAACTAATAATTTAATAAATCAATGATGTGCAAATTTCATTGTGGCTACTTTGTTAAAATACATAGAGAACTTCTTTTGAATAAAATTTTTTGAAAATTTTTATTTCTAATTACCAAAGATTTATTTCTGAACTTACGATATACTTTTAGGATAACTAAAAGTTATAACTCTCCAGTCTTTTTGACGAGATATGAAAGAATGTAATTCACAGGGAACCAGAAAAATAGTGAGGTTCTCAGTCAATGTTATTATAGCAAATTGCCGTCAACAACCCATTGTAAGGAAAAGCATCTAGAAGTCATTTCACAAATGTGTATTCTAAGGGATGTTAACCAATGTAAAATAAAACAGTTCTGTGGTCAAATATGTTTGGAAAAAACTGTATTCACCAAGTTGGGAAATGCTGACCTAAAGTATAGATTCTTAACCTTGGCTGTACAAATCATCTAAGGAACTTAAAAAATATTCCCAGCCTCATCCCAGATCTAATAAATTAGAATCTCTGTGAGGGTAGAACTTGGGAATCTGACTTTTAAAAAAAGTTCCACACAAGATTTTTATATGAGCCAGTATGGAGAAACAACTCATTTAAATTATAGCTTCTTCAGAGAATAAATCACACAGCAACATCTATCCCCCTGTACTGCTCATGTCTTCACTTACTAAAAAAAAGGTGATCCCATTTGCAATTTTTCCAGCCCTTAGCTGGTATCATTTCTCATCTTGCACAAAGATATTGTGTAAACTAATACACAATACACAACTATGGATCTGAAATGTAAAGTACCTTAACAAAGCGACAAAGTCTTACGGCATCTTCCCATTTTGAACTGCTTACGTATTCATGGAGGATGGCAGGATATGGTGATATGCTGATGTGAAACAGCGAGCCATCAGCTCTTCTTATAGTTACCTGATTTCCAACAAAACTCACAATATGGGGATTTTTACTAAATTCACTGTTGAAAAAAAGCAAAGTGCAATTTATATTCTGAGTAAAACTTTTCATATGTATTAAATTTGGGGAATTGACTCCTGACATACATATGAAGTCTCCAACCTCCAAAATGCACCCCCAGAAAAGTTAACTCCAGGGAGAATGTATATATTCAAATAAACATCTGAATCTAACTTGCTATACACACTTGGAGCAAAATATACAGTTTAACATGGCGAAAATTATTACGTCTTTGAGAACTATGCCTAAAAGCATTTGAAACGTCCTTTTTTCCTAAGTCTTAAGGCAAATCACACAAATGATTAAATCACTTAGCTTCAGCTTTTAAAAGTATGAACACTGAAAATTAAGCTGATTCCAAGATTATTTTCTCATAATAAAAAAGAGTTGAACTTTAAGTAAAGAGATTAACTTCTCTTCATTAAATTAAATACTTTTAAATTGATGCCTCTGGTTTTGCTAAGGTTGTGAACTTGAATATTAAAAATGAACTCAAAGTATATTTGAAAGTTAAGCTAAGGTTTGGAGTTGAGAAGCCTTTGTATTCCTATTTTGTCAAGGGTAAGAGATCTCCTTGCTATTTCTTAGAGAATTTAGGAACATAAATGCATTTAATATTCTGAAGAATATAAAATTTTTTTTAAAAACTTTTCAGCAACCTTATATATATTTTTTCTATCTTTAATATTAATGTAATAATTCAACTCTAGAGACACATACATTCCTGAAAGTCTTAGGGTCAATGATAATCTGGGACAGAATAAAGGTTGTCATAAGGTGGTGTATCACTGAAAAAATTTAAGAGTGCCTGTATTAAAATCACTAAACCATATTGAAAAAAACTACCTGAGTTACCATTAAACAACATTAACCTTGAAAACTATGTTCATATAAGAAAAATTGTATTAATATAAGGAACAAATAAATAAATATAATAGTATTATACGACACTTTCAACTTGATTCCATCACTTAAATCTCATTAAGCTAGCTTTAGCTGAACAGTTTACTTAGTTGACTGAGTAAAGTGCAAGATACCTTGCAGGACTGAAAGGAGAGGCAAAAACACGACACTCTATTAGAGTTTTAGTTACCACAATAAACAATTCTATGCAGTAAAATGTTACCTTGCATCCCTTTCATATAATGTTTTAGGCAAAATGTCTCTGTCCACATAAACTGTATTAGGGTAATACCACACTGTAAATCGAGTATCTTGAAGTCCACAAAGGATGTTGCATGTATCACTCCACGCCAAAGTATGCACCATTGCTCCTTATTTTAAAAAGAATGTTAATGTACTCTTAGTTCCACTATAAAAGTATTAAAAACACATATTTTAAATCAGCTGACATAGAAGACCCCACCTAATTTCTGGTAGGTATGAGTCTATTTTCTGATCGGATAATGGTGAAAACACATGCAAAAACTCACATAAGATTTTATGGAAATATCTGAATATTTTACCCAGAACTATTATATTTTTAATTTGCAAGTCTTTCTTTCAATGCCAATTTAGCTGTAGCAGCTAAAGACTTGCTATTAAAATGGAGTTAAGTAGCTAAGAAATGTTATGAGACCAAAGCATTATTCACAGATTCATTCAAGCAAGTAAGCTATTTAGTATAATATATGACAGATCTAAGAAAACTGAAAGTAATCAAAATTTTAAATATATTACAATTACTTTACCAAGTTTGGTAATTTGTTCTTCCTTCCCAAATCGTTTCACTGAAGTGATAAAGAGATCTCTATTTTTATCAATGAAAGCAATTTTTCTATCATTGGTAAGTCCCTTTTGATCCAGAGCAATTTCTAAAACTTCATTCTAAAATTTTAAAAAATGAAAATACTGGATTAGTTTTAGCTCTTGACATCAGATCATTTTAATTATAAGAATATTTATTTATTAAGGATCAATTAAGTATCACTCCCCAACTTACAATGATGAAATGTCCCTGTTAAATAATTTTAAACTGCTAATATACTAATAATTCAAAAGCCAGAGTATAGTTACTTTTTTTTTTATTTACAGGGGAAAGATGCCCCTTAAAACACTATAAAATAATGTATATTTTTGAACTCTGTAAGCTGAGAACCACTTCCATCTGTCTTCCTGTCCTTCCGGTAGTAGACAGGGTGAAAAGGATGAGTCAAATCTGGGTATCACATGAGAGATCTACTTTGATTAATAAGTTCCTCATGCCAAAATTTATTCTAAGTAGATTGCCTGTATTTTAAAGATCTGTAAGAATAGATTTATCTTAGGGACTATCTTATGTTTTTAGAGCCTTAAATTTTACAGATTCTTTCACATTCATTTCCTATGAAACCAGGAAACAATCTTGTGAGGTAGGTATTATTATACTTACTCTGCAGATGTTAAGACTGAGATCCATAGCCATTAAGTAATTTTGCTCAGAAAAAGATGGTAACAAGCATATCTAGAATTTACAACCCAGACTTCTGACCACAAATTAGTGCTCTCTCCACAATAACAAAGTATTTTTGGCATATTGCATTAATCTGTTACACTATTATACTAGCTAGTGAAATAAATTTCTTTATAACTTGGAAATGGTTCAGTGTGGATTCATTTCAATTCAATCCAAGAGGGATTTATTTACTGCTTACTATGTCTGAAGACTTGCTAGGATCTGTGAATTCAACAAAAATCGTGATCATACCACCAAGTTATTGTATCTAAGTGTACTATCACAATACCTTTAAAATAAAAAAACAAAACACACATATACCTTTATCCAAGTTGATGGATCAGGATCAGCCATATACCAGTTCATAACACATTTTAAAAAAAATTCTTCTCTACGGTATTACAGAACACCATAATTTGTATTTTAAGGAAAAAAAGAATTTTGTTCCATCTATATCAAGGTATGAAAGAAATATAACCATAGGTATTTTCTTTATTTTATTTTATTTTATTTTTTTGTGTGCGGAAGATCAGCCCTGAGCTAACATCCGTGCTAATCCTCCTCTTTTTGCTGTGGAAGACCAGCCCTGAGCTAACATCTATTGCCAATCCTCCCCCTTTTTTTTTTTCTCCCCAAAGCCCCAGTGGATAGTCGTGTGTCATAGCTGCACATCCTTCTAGTTGCTGTATGTGGGATGCGGCCTCAGCATGGCCGGAGAAGCGGTGCATTGGTGCGCGCCCGGGATACGAACACGGGCCGCCAATAGCCGAGTGCACACACTTAACCGCTAAGCCACGGGGCCGGCCCTCTAGGTATTTTCAAAATGGAAACTTTTCAGAGAAACTGATCTTTACAATAAAGAACTGCTTATCACCACCATCAAAAGTACCTAGCATATTTTGTTAAACACTGTTAAACAGACAGGATTCTCCTCTCTAAGAAATTCAAAATCAAAGATGGACAATAATAATGCCTATGTACATAGTGGGGCAGAGTTTTCCTCCTTCCCATTCCCTCTTCAGTCAGCAGGGACTCCCCACTTTCCTCTTGTCCAGTTCTACCATGTCCACTTCTGTTCTGCTCCTTCTGGGTCACTCACTGCAACAGGACATGAAAGCAGCTTCAAGTTCATGTGAGCCTTCTTCCTTGCCTTACACTAATATTCATTTAATGAAAGACAAACTTGAGTTCCAGTTTTGGCTCTGTTATTCACTTGGGAAGACCTTGGGTTTTAGTATCTTCATATATAAAATAAAATAGATTAAGTGATTTTTTTCTATTATTCTACAGAATGTGAAATTTTAAAATCCTTTTTATTATATACAAGGAAAAGAGATAAAAATGTCCTGTGTAGCTGAGTGAAGTGTGAGACGATGAAGTCACCTCCATTCTTATAATAATGAAATTGTAAATTTCTTACATTTAGGAAAAGTGTTCTGGAAAAAGAATGATCATATTAAAAGAAATGTTTATTAAATGACTCCCATTTCAATCCTACTAACAAAAATAATGACTGCATCTTAAAAAGCTGAGAAATTTATTGCCTTTTATATGCTTAATCCTACTGAAAAAGAAAAATTCTGCTTACATAGCCTTGATTTTTAAATGATTATAATGGAGAGATTGTGGAGAAACAGGCATCTCATGTGTTACTAGTGGGAACATAAATTGATACAATCTCTTTGTAAGAGAACTTGACAACACTTATTAAAATTACAAATGCTCATATCCTTTGACCCTGCAACATTTCAAGAATTTATCCCACAGATACGGTAACACATGTGCAAGAAGATATACATGCAAGGTAAGTCATCTTGGCAATAATGTAACAGCAAAAGACTGGAAACAACTTAAATGTCCATCATTCGGGCACAGGCTGAATAAATTCTGATAGATCCATAAAATGTTGTACTATATGGTGGGGGGGGAATAAAGGACTGGGAAAGTACTTTATGTACTGATAGGGAAAAAAGTCTCCAGAAATAGAGTGTTGTTGTGTGAGAAAAGCAAGGTACAGAGTTGTATGTTACATTTTTGAAAAGAGGGAGAAAAGAACATGTATGGATTTTGTTCATATATGCAGTAAAAATCTCTGGAAAGATACAAAGAGATTAATAATGGTGGTTACTTATTTGGTGGAAAGGAACTGTACTGATGAGGAACAGATATAGTAGGGAGACTTTCCACTGTATACATTTCTATGCTTTTTCATTTCTGAACCACATGAATGTATTATTATTCAAATTTAAACTAATAATTACAAAAGAAGATTAATTACAAAAAGAAGAAAATAAAATATAAAGTAATACTTTACTAGCAGCACTGAACAATAAAGTTAAATGCATCTTTAGACCATAATATATCACTTATTAGAAGGATAATTCAATACAATGGGCTCCTTTATTTTAAAGATTTTATTTATTTTATCTTTTCCCCCCAAAGCCCCAGTGGATAGTTGTATGTCATAGCTGCACATCCTTCTAGTTGCTGTATGTGGGACTCGGCCCCAGGATGAACGGAGAAGCGGTGCCTCAGTGCGCGCCCGGGATCCGAACCCGGGCCGCCAGCATCGGAGCGCGCTCACTTAACCACCAAGCCACGGGGCCGGCCCTGGGCTCCTTTATTTTAAGGCTAAAAATCAGAAACCAATAAACAATTCACAATTCAGGGTCTTTTTGTGCTTCTATAGAATTTTTTTTTTTCAGTTTAACTACAGTCTTAAAACCTAAAGAAAATGCTGGCTAAGAACAGGTCAGTGGGAAAACTGCAACCTGTTTAGAAACATAAATATAAATATAAACACATTTTTATTTATTAATAGGTGCTAAAAGTTTAACCAAGATAGAACATTATATTGAAAAGCATTATAGAGCCTGGAGAATAGATATATGAGTCAGATTCTTTATTCAATTAATTTCCAAATATAGCTTCCTATGACAGAGTTTACTAGTGCTTAGTCTTTAATTATGACATTTTTAGGTAAAATACGCTCTGTAGAATGCACACTTGTTTTAAATTAAAACTAATTTCTATGTTTTCCTCCTTACAATGAAAACATTAATTTTAAAAATGAAGTAAATAAATAGTGGCTATTTATATTACAAATAGCTAATGTCCATTACCTTATGAGAAAGAAGCTTCCCATCACCTAATGGTTTTCCAGTTGATGCCTCAAAAAGAAAGATTACTTGAAAAAAAAGTAAAGCATTAGTTAATGTATTATATTAGAATTTTTATTGGTAAATTTCAATGGAATTATCATAATCCTAATGAAAACATACAATTACAATTGTTATTAATGGTATGGCCTCAATACTCCATAGGATCAACAATGGCAAGTTCAAATCTGGATGTAATTTGTAATTTTCATAACTCTGATTTAGACCAATATAACATTACAGACAATCATATTTTACAAAGGAAAAATGTGTCGAGTGCCTACTATAATACCAGGCAACGTGTTATGTACTGTTCAGTTCTCTGTGGTCAGTACACTACTGTGGTATAATAAATAATTTGTCTGATCTTTGTCCTGGGTTCCTGGCAAGGACTTCAACACCAGTGGAATTTCCTGAGTGACAGGAGTGTCTTTGTTATGGTAATGGGGAGAATCTGGGTGGGCCCCTAGATAGCTTCAGGATCTGGGCTGGTCACCAGATCACCAGAAAGACCAAGCATGTGATTAGAGAGTTTGGACTTTCAGTTCCCTGACCTCTGAGGATGGGAGGGGGCTGGAAATTGAGTTCATCATGTGGTCAATGATTTAATTAATCATGCCTATGTAATAAAACCCCACAAAAACTTGACACCAAAGCTGGGTGGTGCTTCCTCACTGGTGAACACATTGATGTGCCGGGAGGGTGATATGCCCTGATTTCATGAGGAGAGTGCACAGAAGTTCTGTATTGCTTCCCAGGCCTCACCCTATGTGTATTCTTTATAATAAAACCATAATCATAAGTATAGCGCCTTCCTGAGATCTGTGAGTCATTCTAGCAAATTACCCAACTTGAGGGGTCCATGGGAATCCCTGAATTTGTAGCCAGTCAATCAATCCCCAGGTGGCCTGGGGACTCCCTGAGACTTGTGGCTAGTGTCTGAAGTGAGGGACGTCTTGTGGAAGACTTTGCCCTTAAGCTTTGGGGTCTGTGCTAACTTCAGGTTGTTAGTGTTAGAAATTAACTGCAGTGCACTCAGTTGGAGTAAAAATGGAATAGTTGGTGTCAGGAAACTTGGGATTCAATAGACCAACCCTAATCCCCTGAAACATGTGGTTTGGGAAGAGAAAGGATGAAAGGGCAGGGGATGAGGAACCTTTGAGTCTTGAGATGCCACAGGGTCATCCATGGTACGAAACAGCAGCTAAGTTGTAATTGTAACCACAGGCCCTCTAAGACCAGTTCAACTGACCCCATCTTATCAACAGAGTAATTGAGAGTGGTTTTTCAGGAACTGAGAATCGACCCACTGTCCAGTTCAGGCCGGTTGAGACCACCAACCCATCAACTGGGCCTGTGTGAATGCCTGATAAGTGACCCTTTTGATGTCAGGGGGCCGAAAATTCCACCCTTAGATCATACTAACACCACCATTTTGTGAACATACGTCCTATGAAGAGCCATGGAGCTTGACTACACACGTGCAGATCATCAATTACCTCACTTCTCCTCACCTCCAATCATCTATCTCTACACTTCAAACAGCCTTGCCCTTTTATCCCATAAATTTTGCTGCATGCCCTGGATGGGGGAGACAGATTTGAAAGCTTTTGCCTTCTGTCACCTTGCAGGTCAACCTTGCAATAAAGCCTTTTCTCTTCTCAAAAGCTGCTGCTGTAATGACTGGCTTTTTTTTTTATGTGCAGCAGGCACAGAACCTCCTCTTTGTACAGTAACATAATCAGCTGATGAAGGTAAAAGCTACCTATGGAATTTTGAGATGATGGCTCTATCTCCCAGGACGGTGGCTCACTAGATGCATAAGAAAATGCAAAATAATAAGGAAAAAGAGAAATATGCAATCCTTTGGTTATTATTATCTGTAATATCTAAAATGAAAGTAAGAGATGGGACAAATATAGATTCTGGCCAGTCTGAATTACAGCCTCTAGTCTCAGGGCCCCTGCTGAAGGAATGTGTTAGAGAAGATCCTGATTCTGGTTGGCCTGAGGTACAGCCACTATCCTCAGAGCCATTTCTAAAGGAAAAAGTTACACTGAAACAAATCATGAAAAAGGCTAACATAATTCCCAAGAGAATGGGGATAGACAAAGGGGACCATCAAGGCACTCATCCCAGTAGGGTGGAAATCTTTAAGTGGTTACTAAGAAATGGGATGAATAAAGCAAACATGGATGAGGTAAAAGCACAGAGCTTGGGTGGACTGATGGAAGTCCCTGCTGGTTCCCCAATATTGGAGGGCTCTAAACAAATCTGCTTTACTCATCCTAGTTTGGAGGAATTTAGAAAGCTGCAAGGCAAAATAGCAAAGAGAAACCTCACCTCCAACTGCCTGGGGCTACAGTGCCCCAATTTAATCAAGATACAGATTGAGAAAAGGACCAGGATTCCCCGGCTCAACACCCTGCTGGGGACCCAAGGTCTCACGCACAGGAGTGGGCAAAAAGCCAGGGGGTGGAGAAGTTTCTAGGACTCAGTGACATGGGAGTCTCATGCACTACGGTACCAAAACCCATTGGTGAAACCCTAACGGAGGCTACAATTAATTTGAGGGAATACAGAAATCCAAGGGTTAATGCAAGTTGGAGTGTTGAAACAAGCTTTATGTGAAAAGACTGTCTCCACCTGAATGTTTTATGGGACAGGATATTATGTCTGACTGGGGAACACTTCCCCTAACTAGTATTGTAAAACTAAAACCTGTTGGCAAAGTCGTAATGGCAGCCAATTAGATTGAGAGGATAAAGAAATGCAAGAGTTGATGGGATGGGCCAGCCCCATGGCTTAGCGGTTAAGTGCGCACGCTCCGCTGCTGGCAGCCCGGGTTTGGATTCCAGGCACGCACCGACTCACCGCTTCTCCAGCCATGCTGAGGCCACATCCCACATACAGCAACTAGAACGATGTACAGCTATGACATACAACTACCTACTGGGGCTTTGGGGGAAAAAAATAAAAAAAAAAATAAAAGAGTTGATGGGATTAAGGTGAAAGTTTGAATGAAAATTGGTATGTTTAACAAGCTTTATGTGAAGTGGTTGTGTCTCTTTTACTTGAATGTATTATGACGATGGATATTGTGTCTAGCTCGGGAACGTTTCTCTTATCAAGTACTGTAAAACAGAAAGTATGAAAAATCTGTCCTTCAAACAATATTAATTGGACATGCAAAATAGGAACCAATGAGATTTCACAAACACACATAGGCCTTTAATATCAGACAGTATAGAATAAAGGCTGGAGTGCTGATACGGACAAATTCTCTGTAGAATAGTCTTGTGTGGAGTGTGGACTGCGGCTTACAGCAAAAGCCTGTGAGCACTTCCTAGTGACAACTACCGGAACTTTGGACAAGAGAATTTCCATTTGAGGGGCAATTACTAGCTTGTTATCAGCATTAATTGAAAATGCCCCTGTGACTGAAGGACATAAAATAATCTTGATGCCTGAATACCCATTACGTCTTGGGTGACGTCAGAGAAATGCTCTAATGAGGAAGGCAGTGCCCAGAAGAGTTCCCTAATAAAATGGAAACGGTGTGTGCTGGAACACCCTACCAGGGGAATGCACAGAGCTACACAGTGCGTTCAGGAGCAGGGAGACTCTTCTCCCCTACGACTGTCTTGGGAACCATGTGAGGAGCTGTAGGATTCTATCGTCACTTGGACGGTGCCCTGTACACAGCTCTCCGTGACCAACAAGTAGCTGCTTGGTTTACGGATGGCAGTTTCAACATGAACAGACAACATTCTGTTTGGAAGGCCACCACTCTGATCGAAAAAGGTGAAAACAAATCAGCCGGGGGAACTGCCCTGTACGCCGTTTACCCTATGTTTCTAATTTTACCTTCTCAGAGGCAGTGGCCAATGGCCTGGCCATAAGGTCAGGCAGAAGGGCAATGGAAGACCGGCCTATTAAAGGGAAGCCCTTACGGGGCACAGCCCTATCAACATCACAAACTCCCACACAGAGGACTCAGAACTGCTAGGGGGTACATCAACATCTGAGTACCCCAGGAGAGCGCATAACGAAGGGCGAGCCAGAAGCCCCCGTGCCAGGGACCCAGAGGGCAAAAGAGAGAGCGCCACCCCCAACAGGCCAGACACTGCAGCTCAGCCGACGAGACCAGACCAAGCGGCCGGCGGGTCGCAGCGAACAGCCGGGACAGAGCACAGGGGGCTCAGATTACACAGCCCTTAACCCCCACACGGTGGCGGTGGATGGAAATTACAACCAGGTATTTCCAGGATGAGGAAAAATAAAGCCAATACAGGAACCACAATGCAAAGGTACATGAAATCACCAGACCAGAAGGAAAATGACAAGCACCCAGAAACCAACCCTGAAGACACAGAAATCCATAACCTAAACAACAGAGATTTCAAAATAGCTATCATAAAAACACTCAACGAAATACGAGACAACACAGACAAACAATTCAATGAGATTAGGAGTTTCTTCACAAAAGATATTGAAATCATAAAGAAAAACCAATCAGTACTGATGGAGATGAAGAACACAATGGAGGAGATAAAGGAGAATCTGGAATCTTTAAAGAACAGAGCTGACAATATGGAGGAAAGAATTAGCATTACAGAGGATAGGAATACAGATATGGTCCAGATGGAAGAGGAGAGAGAACTAAGACTAAAAAGAAATGAAGAAAGTCTCCAAGAAATATCTGACTCTATTAGGAAATGTAACATAAGAATTATAGGTATTCCTGAGGGAGAAGAGAGGGAAAGAGGAACAGAGAGCCTGTTCAAGGAAATAATAGCTGAGAACTTCCCAAATCTGGGGAAGGAGCAGGAAATACCAGTAAGTGAAGCCAATAGGTCACCTAAATACGTCAACAGGCAAAGGCCCACTCCACGACATGTAGTGGTAAGGCTGCCCAAAGTCAATGACAAAGAAACAATATTAAGGGCAGCTAGACAAAAACAAAAAATAACATACAAAGGAACTCCCATCAGGCTCTCCACGGATTTATCAACAGAAACTTTACAGGCTACGAGAGACTGGAAAGATATATTCAAAATACTGAAAGACAAAAACTTTCAGCCAAGAATCTTCTATCCAGCAAAAATATCCTTCAAATATTATGGAGAAATAGTAACTTTCCCAGATAAACAAAAGCTAAGGGAGTTCATGGCCACGAGACCCCCACTACAAGAAATACTCAAGAAGGCCCTCAGGCCTGAAAAAAAGAAGAGAAAGGGAATACAAAGCTTGGAGCAAGGAGAAAAATAGGTAGACAAAATCAGAAAAATAGTAGATCTTTACCGGAATAGGTTAGCAACCACTTAAATACCAAAATCAAAGATCAAAGGAAGGAATTCACCAAAAATAAATATAACCTCATCACTGTAAACACACACTCACAACACAAGATAGAATAGGTATAAAAAGAATGACTTAGAAGGGGAAGAGGAAAGTGATTGAATTGACTTAGTGTAAGGAAATAAGAGGCCATCAGATATCGGACTATCTCATACATAAGATTTTTTATACAAACCTCAAGGTAACCATTAAACAAATAATCAAAACAAAATCACATACGATAAACAAAGAGAAAACTAGAAGAGTCATAAGATAGAACAACCAAACTGAATTGGCAGTCCGAAACAGATGGGACAAGAAACAAAGGAAATGCAAAAGAACCGGAAAATAAGTGACAAAACAGCAACATTAAGCCCTCATATATCAATAATTACCCTAAATGTAAATGGATTGAACTCTCCAATCAAAAGATACAGAGCGGCAGGATGGATTAAAAAGCAAGACCCAACAATATGCTGCCTCCAGGAAACACATCTCAGCTCTAAAGACAAGCACAGGCTCAGAGTGAAAGGATGGAAGACAATACTCCAAGCTAATGGCAAACAAAAGAAAGCAGGTGTTGCCACACTCATATCAGACAAAGTAGACTTCAAGATAAAACAGGTAATGAGAGACAAAGAAGGGAAATGTATAATGATAAAAGGGACACTCCACCAAGAAGACTTATCACTTATAAATATATATGCACCTAACACAGGAGCACCAATGTACATAAAGCAACTATTAACAAAACTAAAAGGAGATATTAACAACAACACAATAATAGTAGGGGATCTTAATACCCCACTTACATCAAAGGATAGATCATCCAAACAAAAAGTCAATAAAGAAATAGTAGACTTAAATGAAAAACTGGACGAGATGGACCTAGTAGACATATACAGAGCACTGCATCCAAAAACATCTGACTACACATTCTTCTCAAGCATGCATGGAACATTCTCAAGGACAGACCATATGTTGGGAAACAAAGCAAGCCTCAATAAATTTAAGAAGATTGAAATCACAACAAGCATCTTTTCAGACCATAATGCTATGAAACTGGAAATCAACCACAAAAAAAAACTGGGAAAGTGACAAAAATGTGGAGATTAAACAACATGCTACTGAACAACCAATGGATCATTGATGAAATTAAAGGACATTTCACTTCATTTGGTAATGAAAATATGCCATACCAAATCATATGGGATGCAGCAAAAGCGGTCCTGAGAGGGAAACTCATAGCGATACAAGCCCACCCTAACAAACAAGAAAAAGCCCAAATAAGCAACCTTAAATTACACCTAACAGAATTAGAAAAAGAAGAACAAACAAAGCCCAAAGTCAGCAGAGGAGAGAAATAATAAAAATCAGAGCAGAAATAAATGAAATTGAGACCAAAATAATAGTAGAAAGGATTAATTAAACAAAGAGGTGGTTCTTTGAGAAGGTAAACAAAATTGACAAACCCTTAGCCAGACTTACTAAGAAAAAAAGAGAAAAGACTCAAGTAAATAAAATTAGAAATGAAAGAGGTGAAATTACAATGGATACCACGGAAATACAAAGGATTATAAGAGAATACTATGAGAAATTATATGCCAATGAATTGGACAATCTAGAAGAAATGGATAAATTCTTAGACTCATACAACCTCCCAAAACTGAACCAAGAAGAAATGGAGAATCTGAATAGACCAATCACAAGTAAAGAGATTGAAATAGTAATCAAAAACCTCCCCAAAAATAAAAGTCCAGGACCAGATGGCTTCTCCAGTGAATTTTACCAAACATTCAAAGGAGAGTTAATATCCATCTTTCTCAAACTATTCCAAAAAATAGAGGAAGATGGAACACTTCCTAAATCATTCTACGAGGCCAACATCACCCTGATACCAAAGCCAGACAAAGACAATACAAAGAAGGAAAATTACAGGCCAATATCGCTGATGAACATAGATGCAAAAATCCTCAACAAAATATTGGCAAATCGAATACAGCAATACACTAAAAAGATCATACACCATGATTAAGTGGGATTTATACCAGGGACGCAGGGATGGTTCAACATCCGCAAATCAATCAACGTGATACACCACATCAACAAAACAAAGAATAAGAACCACATGGTCATCTGAATAGATGCTGAGAAGGCATTTGACAAGATACAACATCCATTTATGACAAAAACTCTCAACAAAATGGGTATAGAAGGAAAGTACCTCAACATAATAAAGGCTATTTATGACAAACCCACAGCCAACATCATATTCAATGGGGAAAGACTGAAAGCCATTCCTCTGAGAACAGGAACGAGGCAGGGCTGCCCACTCTCACCACTCCTATTCAACATAGTACTGGAGGTTTTGGCCAGAGCAATTAGGCAAGAAAAAGGAATAAAAGGAATCCAAATAGGCAACAAAGAAGTGAAACTCTCACTATTTGCAGATGACATGATTTTATATATAGAAAACCCTAAAGAATCCATTCGAAAACTATTAGAAATAATCAACAACTACAGCAAAGTCTTAGGGTACAAAATCAATCTACAAAAATCAGTTGCATTTCTATATGCTAATAATGAACTAATAGAAAGAGAGCTCAAAAAGATAATACCATTTACAATTGCATCAAAAAGAATAAAATATCTAGGAATAAATCTTACCAAGGAGGTGAAAGACCTATACAATGAAAACTACAAGACACTATTGAAAGAAATCAATGATGACATAAAGAAAAGGAAAGACATCCCATGCACATGGATTGGAAGAATAAACATAGTTAAAATGTCTATACTACCTAAAGCAATCTACAGATTCAATGCAATCCCAATCAGAATCCCAATGACATTCTTCACGGAAATAGAAGAAAGAATACTAAAATTCATATGGGGCAACAAAAGACCCCAAATAGCTAAAGCAATCCTAAGAAAAAAGAACAAAGCTGGAGGCATCACAATCCCTGACTTCAAAACATACTACAAAGCAATAGTAATCAAAACAGCATGGTACTGGTACAAAAACAGACACACAGATCAATGGAACAGAATTGAAAGCCCAGAAATAAAACCACACATATACAGGCAGCTAATTTTCCACAAAGGAGCTAAGAACATACAATGGAGAAAGGAAAGTCTCTTCAATAAATGGTGTTGGGAAAACTGGACAGCCACATGCAAAAGAATGAAAGTGGACCATCTGCTATCGCCATTCACAAAAATTAACTCAAAATGGATCAAAGACCGGAAGGTGAGACCTGAAACCATAAAACTCATAGACGAAAATATAGACAACACACTATTTGACATTGGTCATAAAGGAATCTTTTCGGATGACATGCCTACCCAGACTAGAGAAACTAAAGAAAAAATAAGCAAGTGGAACTTTATCAGATTAAAGAGCTTCTACAAGACAAACAAAACCAGAATCAAGATGAACAGACAACCCACCAGCTGGGAGAAAATATTTGCAAAACATATATCTGACAAGGGGTTAATCTTCATAATATATAAAGAACTCACACAACTGAACAACAAAAAAACAAACAACCCGATCAAAAAATGGGCAGAGGAAATGAGTAGACACTTCTCCAAAGAAGATATATAGATGGCCAAACATGAAAAGATGTTCAACATCACTAATCATCAGGGAAATGCAAATCAAAACAACACTAAGATATCACCTCACCCCCATTAGAATGGCTATAATCACCAAGACAAAAAACAACAAATGTTGGAGAGGATGTGGAGAAACAGGAACCCTCATACACAGCTGGTGGGAATGCAAACTGGTGCAGACTCTATGGAAAACGGTATGGACATTACTCAAAGAAGTAAAAATAGACATACCCTATGATCCAGCTATCCCATTACTGGGAATCTATCCAACGAACCTGAAATCAACAATCCAAAGAGGCTTATGCACCCCTATGTTCACTGCAGCATTATTCACTATAGCCAAGAAGTGGAAGCAACCTAAGTGTCCCTCGACTGACGACTGGATCAAGAAGATGTGGTATATATATACAATGGAATACTACCCAGCCATGAAAAAAGACAAAATCGTCCCATTTGCAAGAACATGGATAGGCCTGGAGGGTATTATGTTAAGCGAAATAAGCCAGAAAGAGAAAGACAAACACTGTATGATCACTCACTCATATGTGGAATATAAATCAACACATGGACATAGAAAAATGTACTGTGGTTACCAGGGGCAATGGGGGTAGGGGGTGGGTACAAGGGGTGAAGGGAGACATATATATGGCAATGGACAAACAAAAATGTACAACCCAAAATTTCACAATGTTATAAACTATTAAAACATCAATAAAAAAAATTAAAAAAAAAAAGATTGTTGGTGGGGAGAGAGGGAGATTGTTGGAATGTTTTGGTGATTCTCTTTAAGTAATTTCCAAATTACTCCAGCCTGAGATTCATCCCCATGGAGTAATTTTATATGACTGAACATACACATAGGATTACAAAACTGAAAAGACAGAAGTGGCACAGGTAGTCAGCAAAAAAATTGGATATTTATACAGATACTAAAAGTGCTAAAATACGTATAATATGATATTTAAAATCCAGAGGATCACACTTGTAGTATATTGATATTGATTATTAGCTATTAGTAAATCTTAGGATGTTAAGTTTGAGGTCACTGGCTATATTCACAGAGGAAATCCTGTCATAACAATAAGTTATGTTCTAAAATTGCTGAGAAAAATGAAAAAGAAAAAATCCTGTAACAGAATTTTTAATTAGGTATAGAAACAAAAATTAGAAAATTTTAGTTTCACTTAGATAAAATGCTTTGGGCTTGGCTAAACCCAGTTATTTTCATAGTGATACAAACTAACATTTTTTTTTTTTTTTAATAAAAGCCTTCCACCCTTTTCCTGACTGCACATATTACAAAGAGCTGGAGGTACAGGGATGACCTTGTCTACTTCTTTCCACAACTGTAAGTGGTCCTGATCTACGGGAGGCTGTACCTGTATTTTAGTGTTAGGATGTAACAGAAACTAGCAGAAAGAACAATTAAGGAGCTGGCAGCTGAAAGAGTTGCTTTTAAACATAAGTAACTGCTCTCTAACTTCTACTGCCCCAATACCCAGACATTTGTTTCAAATAATCACCCACACTAATATCATAGTTGATCTGTGCAAGGTGGATGGGGAGAAGAAGGAAGTCAAAAGCAGTACCTCTACTACTTAATCAAGCACCCAAAGAGCTATTCAAATCCATTTAACCTGTACTTATTGAGCACCTACTATAATATAGAGTACTGTGCTTGGTACAAGAATCCTGCCCATAAAGGAGCTCCCAATTAGGAAGGAATCACTGATTTCAGACGTGGATGGTCCCCTTGAAAGGAAATTTTTCATATTAAAGATTCCAGGTACTTCAATTGTGTTTTCTATTGTTAGCATATATCTCAATTTAGCCATCAATGAATACTAGTTTCTTTATAAAGGAACATAAGGAAAATATCTTCCCCCTCATTTTATATCAGTTCTACAATAATTTTATTTTAGTCCCTTTGATTTTTCTGTTTACAGCAAAATGGAATTATATGATTATCTTGTTCAACAATCAAAATTTACGTAAGTTAAACAGATAATTTATTGGCAGATAAATCCATATTTCTGAAAATGTTCCTAATTCTCTTTAGCTCTAAAATTCTATGAAATATCAAAGAATTAAAGAATAATGAAATATGTTTCAGATGTGAATTAACTATAGAAAAATTCAGAATAACGTATATTCAGTGGGAAGAATACATGCTTTATTATAGCTTCAATCTAAAATATGCGGTGTTGAATAATAAAAGTATAGACAACTTAGTGATCACTGGGATTTTCAAATTTAAGTTTATTGAAGACAAAAATCTGACTTCCAAATTATTAACAGTTACACAGCCATCTTAAATTTGCTATCTAGATACTATTTTATTTCATTCTCTTTTCCTATTTTTTAGCCAGAAAGGAAGTCCTTCAAAATCAAAACAGTTACCAAATGTCCTCTCTCAGAGAAGGCCTAAGGCATGAAGAGACAGCTCTATTTAGGAGAATTCTATTTCCTACCAGTATGAAAGGTGATGCCATCTGAAAGTACTGAAAAGTGAAAAGTTGCACAGTGCTCCAGCTCCTGAATTAGGTCTTCTGTGGTGTGAACTAACAAAATTAACGGTCAGGTCATAGTTTTTTTTGTAACGTGTCACAGTAATGAACAATGTTTAGCAATATGTATTAACAGAGAAAAACAATGACTTCCTATTTTTCCACTAGGCTTTAAGGATAACTCCCTCTCACTCTCACCTCACTGGCTCCTCCTCCTCTTACTCACCTCTGAATATTGATGTGCTCAGTCTTTGGTCTTCTTCTCTGTCTATACTCCCTTCCTAGGGGATTCCATTCTTTGCCATGATACCACCTGTACACCAATGACTCCCAAATTTATATCTCTAGTCCCCCACTGTCTCCTGAGCCCTGGACTTGTTTATCCTATTATTTGCTCTCCATTCCTACTTGGACATCTAAAAAGTATTTAAACTCACCATGACCAAAATAGAACTCTTGGTTTGTGGACCTCCTCTAAACTTCCTCCCTCCCCTTCTTCCATCTCATTCATTCAGGATAAAAACATAGGACAATATGCTCGCCTCCTCTCTTTCTCTCATGCCAACATCCTTACCATGGCCAAGTCTTTACATGATCTGCCTCCTG
The DNA here is from genome assembly GCF_057802395.1 of Ceratotherium simum simum. Classification (NCBI taxonomy): domain Eukaryota; kingdom Metazoa; phylum Chordata; class Mammalia; order Perissodactyla; family Rhinocerotidae; genus Ceratotherium; species Ceratotherium simum. Next base: position 63,297,626 of record NC_141914.1, read on the forward strand.
CTTATCTCTCTGTCCTCTCCTACACTCTCTGCCTAGCTCAAATTGACCTAGTTCCATGGCCTTCCGGCAGTTTCTTTTACATGTCTATCATTCCCACTTCAGAAGCCTTGCACTTCCTTGTCCTATAGTCATTCCCCTGCCCCACCTCCAGAATTCTCTATTCCCTCACCCAGGTTTAACGTTCTTCACAGCATATATCATTAGCCAACTACTTATTATATATTTGTTTATTTGTCTGCCTTATTCACTGTTTTTTGTTTTTACTTATTTATTTATTTCCCCCAAAGCCCCAGTAGATAGTTGTATGTCACAGTTGCACATCCTTCTAGTTGCTGTACGTGGGACGCGGCCTCAGCATGGCCAGAGAAGCGGTGCGTCGGTGCGTGCCGGGGATCCGAACCCTGGCCGCCAGCATCGGAGCGTGCGCACTTAACCGCTAAGCCACGGGGCCCGCCCGCCTTATTCACTATTGTATCCTCAACTTCTAGAAAAGTACTTGGCATATAGTAAGTACTCAATAATATTTGTTTTTAAAATGTTGTTGTGATATAGCCATACCTTAATAAAAAGGTTTCACTGTACAATGGAATTCCAAAACACCTGACATACTTATATTTATTTATAAATAGTAATGTGGTCTAGATTTTTATATGAAAATTTAAAATTATTCATAACTTTATTCTACTTCATTAATTACAAATATATATGAACATACAAATATTTATATAAATATATACAAGCAAAACAAATAGTACAATGAAGCACAATATTTACTGTTAGCAAAAGAGGAAAAAAAGAATATTAAAAAAGATCAATAAACTTAAAAAACTAAAATACATTTTTAGGACTCACAACCTTGAATTCAAACTCTCTACCAACAGCTACTGAATATATAAAGATTTATTCCTTACCACTAAGCTTTGATGTTGTGATATCTAATTATTCCATCAATTGAGTATAACATGACAACTTTAGTTCCTTAATTAATTCATGCTTAGGACAAATTAGGAGGCTCTTAATTGTTTCATATAAAGTTAACGCATTAATAGATGAGGAAACGAAAGTTAATTTAAGAAAATTTTACAGTGTTAACAAATTTCATGGAAATGTGACATGGAAAATTATAAAAATGCACTTACTTTTTTCATCAGCTTTGTCTTTTATTGCTATGGTATCATTACTCAAAGAGACAGTCTGTGCATTCAGAATATCTGTTCTCATTCCAGGAAATTTTGGAGAAGAAATGAAGCGCCCTTCATAAGAATATAAATAAATACCACCACCATCTACAAGAAGAAAATGTCTAAAAAATAAAGAATAAAAATATATTCTCAAATAGTTTACCATATTTTCATTTTTACGTTAGAGAATTTTATCCTTTATCCATATACAAAGAATGAAACATAAAACAACCGGAAAAGTCAACATTGGCTGTTTTGGTTTGTTTTCTAGGTTTTTGTTTTGTGGTGGAGGTAGGAGAAGAAAAATGAAGATGTCCATAATAACCAGCCTATATACTAAAACTTTGACTCCTTTTATACTATACTTGCAATTCATTTCCTTTCCTAAAGAAGCATCTCTATACAAAGGCAATAAAAGAAATCTTATAATTTACAATTTGGTGATTTTAATGCCAGATACTATTTGTTTCATGAAACAGTATTAATATATATTTCACAACTAAAGATTATGCTAAAGATAATTAAAGATTAAATACTGGTCAAAGTCTAAAACAGTGAAAATGATTCAAAAATTAACATCAGGACCAGCATTTAGTAAAATAAGATGCCTTGATTTTAAAATAATATGATAACTATCAGTAAATGTATTCATATCTAAAAACACATTTCTTTACAGCAGGGACTCAGGTTCATTTGCTGTGTTGACAGCTATATTAAAGGCATAGGGTTCTGTATAGTCAATTTCTTATTAAGTCAAAATGTAAATATTTTATGGCTGTTATTTTTTCCTTTGAAAATTTATGAACATTGCAAAAAACAATTCAAACAATACAGAGAAAGCAAAAGATCTCTTGCAATCCCACCTCCATAGAGATGACTTATGGCAAAGTATGGATACACTGTAACTCTTATGGCAAAGTATGGATATACTGTAACTTTACTTAACTCATTCCTGATGGACATTTATTTTAAATTATTCACTGTTTTAAAGAACGTCTAGAGTGTATACACATCTCTGTATGTCTACCTTATTTCCTTAATATAACTTTTAGAAATGCAATAATTGGATCAAAGGGCATATACTTTAAAAAATTTAATAGATATTGTTAAACTGCCCTTTGAAAGGTTGTAATGATTTACACTCATTACCTCTATACTGGAGCGCATGGTTCCTCAATCCTCATTCCTCATATTATTACTTTTTAAAATCTTATGTTCAAGGTTTTAATATCCTTGATTCAGAACTACTTTTTTTTTTTTTTTTTTTTTGTGAGGAGATCAGCCCTGTGCTAACATCCGCCAATCCTCCTCTTTTTTTGCTGAGGAAGACGGCCCTGAGCTAACATCTGTGCCCATCTTTCTCCACTTTATATGGGACGCTGCCACAGCATGGCTTGCCCAGCAGTGCATCGGTGCGCGCCCGGGATCCGAACCAGTGAACCCCGGGCCACCGCAGCGGAGCGCGCGCACCTAACCACTTGCGCCACCGGGCCGGCCCCGATTCAGAACTACTTTTTGATTCACGAAGTGCTAATTGTTCTTTCTTGCTATGGAAACAAATAGGAAATAAACACTAAAACCATTGAAAAGTTAGTATATAACAAATACCAAATATATACACTTTAATTAAATTGATACTTGAGTATTGGTGTGTAGTTTGTTTAATTGAAGGGTCTGGCCCTTACACATTAGTGTATGAAAACAGTATTTGCTCATGTTGACTAAGTGACACATCATATTAGTATATATTCTTTGTCTCAGTACTAAAAGCATTTTCTCTTCTAAACAAAACAGTATAGCTTTTAACCTCCTTGTGAGTGAACACCGTGTTTCAAGGGGCAATCATTTCTGTATGTACTAAGACCAGCAATAGGTAGTAAGTAAAATATTCTTTAAATACCTAATCATTTATGCCATTAACATATGCCTGTACTAACAGCATATTCAATAACTATATTTATAAATAATGCGTAAATAAATTTATTTGGAACTGTTTGAATAAGAAGAATGTCAGAAATACGTTTTTGTGGATAGCTGACATCTACTGTTTAAGTAGCAAAGATGTCTTTTTGTTTTAAAAATTTATGATATAACTAAATAAATAAATCATATTTCAACTTCATTAAACCGATGATACAAAATTTGACACAATTTTTTTCTTAATCACTCAAGGTCATTGATATGATGCTCATACTCTTCAGTAACTGTTTAACTGATCGCTTTGATACTCATGAGAATCTGTTGGTACATCAGAATAATCATGCTCCCGGGCTACACAGTCCTGTGCTTTCAGTTTTCTCTGTGCTCCCTTGCCAGGCAGTCACTTTTCTCCCTGTCGTTGTGCCAGCGTCTAACAGCCCACCAGCATTCCTCTTCTGGTTTGCTATTTATAAAAGGCTGTGGGCTAGAAAATCTTATCATAACACTGTTAACAGCTGCCTAGGTGGTGAGTAAAGGGATGAAGAATAAAGTACATGGTTTTAGTGCAAAGATTTCATGGCTAGATAGTTTAGGTAATTGTTGATTATATTCTTATACTTTATTCCAGGTTTCCTTGGGTTGCAGCTTTCAAAGTCTGACCTCTGATTCAGTAGGCTATCACTGTATTTGATAAATTGCTTGTTTTCAGGGAAAAGTATGGGTTCCTGAGTAACAGCTATTCCTACTTTACTCCAGTTAATTGGCCTGGAGTTTCTTAGTCCTGTATACACTGAAAGTCTTGGTAGAGAATATTATTTTTCAAACTTCAGGTCACAGCCTAGTAGTGGCTCATAATATCAATGAGTTTCAACCAATATTTAAAAACAAAAACAAAAACAGAACAGAATAAAAATATGGGACCATGAGGTCAAAACTACTTCATAGTAATTTGCCTGTTTCACTCTCATTCTCTCATTTCATTAGTCTGATGTTTACTGGTAATAAGTTTATTCTCATCGTTTTTAATAAATTAATACCTTTTAAATTTCTCAATTTTAACTTCTATTATAGTAAATGCTGATAAATATAACCCACATATAACCCTCAAGAAAGATGAGGAAGAGGGACCTGGTCACCCACTTCTGAAAAAATTGGCCATGTAAACTCTATGAATAGCAGTGGAGCATCGTCTGATGTAGTGCCGGAAGGCGAGGATGGCACAAAAAGACCGGGCAGCATTCTGCTCTGCTGTCCACAGGCTCGCTAGGAGTTGGAATCAACTCAATGTCACGCACAGCAACAATAACCCTCAACAACTTTTTAAGAATGTAAAGAAATTCTGAGACTAAAAAGTTTCAGAACCACTTATCTAAGAGCTTATTCTCTTACTTTTTTCTTTAAAAATAAATAGTAGAAACTGTTTGATTCCAAATGACTCATGTACCATTCTGTAAACAGGCATGCTCTAAAGAGTGCCTTACCGCAATTTGAAATATTTTAACCCCAAATTCAATAGTCAAACATGATAAACAAATTTACCTTTCTGCCTGCAGAATTAAACTAACAGTTCCTTCTTTGAGATCAAATATAAGTGGTGTATTCCAGTTCTTCGTACTAAAAGACAAGTAAAATGGAAATTTATTAACATTTAAAATGCCAAATACTTTTTAATAAGTAGATAGATACTCATTTTAAACAGTGTCTTCAGTTTTACAGTAACTTTGTACATATTTCTATTACAGCACTTGGCAGATTGTTCTGAAATTATTCACTTACATGTCTGTATTCCTGACTAGAAAGCAGACCATGTCCCCAGCACTTAGCACATAGTAAGCATTCAATAAATGTTTATTCTAGGTATCACAATATGTGAATTGAGAAATGCTAAGTTCAAGTTCGGTCATTTATTATATCTATGATTTGGGCAAGTCATCTAATGTTTCCCATGTGAAGATCAGCCATATGATCTTAAAAAGTTTAAACTCCTAAGCATCAGTTTCCTTACTTGTAAAATGGAGATAATGACAACGTACCTAAAGTGTCTAGCTAACTGCCTGTTACATAGCAGATATTCAACACACAGAAACTATAATAACAATAACATGATGAACATGATTATTTTTCCTACAGGTCTCCCAGTGTTACTGTTGGGTTGAATGAAGATTTCTGTGAAACATTCTGTAAACTGTAAAATACAATACAAATGTAAGCTATGACCATGCTTATTGAATTAATGGATGAATAAATGAACAAACACCTCCTTTGGTTTTTATAGTATAGTGATTCAAAGATAGGGATGGGTGGAGAGAAAATTTACAAACTGAAAAACCCATCCTCAAATAATCAAAGTTATTTTACAGTTTAAAATATGTTTTATTACTCCTATGTATTCTGAATTTCTCTCAATTACTTTCATAGAACCAATTCTTTAAATCAGATTAAATCTCCTATTCAGAAAGATGGGGGAGGTGGCAGCTTGCAGTAAATAGGCACACTGGCGGGAAATTAATCTTGGCTAATGCAGAGTCTGATACCCATTTCAATAAGTAAATGCATGCATGAAGCAAAACAATGAATAAATTGCTATTACTAATTAGTAAGTCTGGGGTTCACAGGTATGATAAAGATATGTGCTTTTGTACTTCAGAAAAAATATCACAGCATGCTTCATTTATGCATTCATTAGAATTAACCTTCATTCTTTGTCAAGAGAGCTGATAAGAACACTGATTGCGAGGTTTTTTAAATGTCTCCTTAAAAAATATCTGAAATTTCTGACAACTGAGATACACACACACACACACACACACACACACACACACACACGCCACGGGAATATAAACTCCCTAAACCACAATGTTGAATAGAACAAGAGTATTTTCTATACAATTATTTGAAAAATCAAATGAAAATTTAACACAGAATACTTACATATTATTTCCTTTTTCTGGAACTTCTTTTCATGTAAACCAGCATATTGCTTGCATGGTTTTTTTTTAATTATATTTTTATTATTTTATTATAACAGAAACTATAATAACAATAAATGCCCTTTTTATTATAAAAGGGGCAACAGTTACTAAATCCCAGATCTTCCCTTAGTAAAGAAGTAATTTGACCTAGGGCGAGTTACTTACTTTCTGTGTCCTTTAGTTTCTTTACCTTGTAAAATGGGAATACTACTACTACTACTCAATACACAGGGTAAATTAGATCATGAACATAAATGATAGTATAATAGTGCTCAATAAATGATAGCTAGTATTACCTAAAACACTAGCAGGTTTTTTCATTTAATGAAATAGATTTTGGTGGTGATAGGTCTCAGCACTACTGCTGCCTGGTATTTCACTTTAATAAATATTTTGTACCTTAAGAAATGTCTTGACAACAAGAGAGGAGACAAGGTTAAGTCAGAAAAGAAGAAAATCAATCTTATATCTTGCCACATATTAACTGGTATGGGAAAGTAGAGTGGCAAAAAAAAATTAACAGCTACTAAACTTTTGGTAAATATTTTAACAAGCAACCTCTCTAATACAAGTAACACATAATGATACTAATCCTACAGGTTCAAACATTATGCCCTTGCCACTAAAACTAGTAGAATAAATCCCTCATGTATGGAAATTAAGAGCCCTAAAGTAAAGAGATCTTCTCTATCTTCCTCAAACCCATGAAAATTAATTATTCAAATACCTATGTGCACTAAGTGGTTGTGAGATTTCCTCACATTCTATAATCTCTTCCTTATAGCTCAACTGTTTAACTTGATATCTTTCTGGAATCTTCCCAAAGTCTTACTGTTACTCCTTCTCTTTCGTGTAAGAAAAAAAATTTAACATAAAATTGAGCTGCTTGTGTCTTTATCCCTCTCTCCTGTACTTCTCCCATGTCGTTCCTCCAGGTGTGGCTGTTATCCTGAGTCGCAGATTCTGATTAGTAGCAAATTTACACACAGTGAGTGAGAATTTTTAATATATAATTGTAGCAATTGTTATTGTTAATTAAATTGTATACCTTTGTGTTATGTATTACTGGGCTTTAGGATACCAAAATAACACTACACTTTACGTTTTTCAATTCATTTATTCACCCAAAAATATTTATTTATTAAGTGCCTACTATATATTGGGCAGTGTGCCAGGTACTGGGCATATAGTGGTGAATAAGATACACATAATCTAGATGCTTGATTTTATAGTCAATGATTAAACTATAACCACATAATGTTATAAATACAAGCATAAAGTGTAAAAAAAATCCTTAACTATTCACAACTCTTTTTCTTTTGTTTTTCCCCAAAGCCCCAGTGCATAGTTGTGTATTCTAATTATAGGTTTTGCTAGCTCTTCTCTGTGGGACGCTGCCTCAGCATGGCTTGATGAGCGGCAAGTAGGTCCATGCCTAGGAGCAGAACCAGTGAACCCTGGGCTGCCAAAGAGGAGCGCGCGAATTTAACCACTATGCCCCTGGGTCGTCCCCCTGTTCACAACTCTTGACAGTGTCATAGTGGTTACTTGAGTTTTTTGGATAGTGGAGAAGTCAACTAGTGGCATGCTACAGCCAGCTTGTACCAATTGTTATATATTCAGGAACTTTGCAAGGCAACTGTAAAGTAAAGCTATTATTTAAAATTAAATTATATGAACTTATAATTAAGCAAGTTACATTCAAAACAAAACTAATAAATACTCAAAATTTATCACTTCCAGATTATTTTATTACATTTTACTATTATCTATGCACTTGAGATTATTTAAATCTATACAATATCTATATTGTATCTATATGGCAATTCCATATAATGGTTTGCTACTGTGCATCTCTTCTCAGTTCTGCTCTCAGTGACATCATGTTGGTAGCCTGAAATCAGCCATGGTAGAAGTATTTACATCATAGAACTCAGCAAACATGGCAAATCAGGTTGGTTTGTTTCCAGAAAGCCAGTTCAACATTTACTAGCACACACCAAGTTATGCTTTGAAAAATACCAAGTACGTTTTTAAAGTTTTAGGTTCAAGTTTCTTGGATGTTATTGAATCATTCCCTGCTTTCTAATATAAAATATACTGAATACATTTTCTTTTGTTTTTTCTGGACAACTCTGGATTATCAACATGAACATCCATGATTACCTGGGCTATGATATTAAGCCTAAATATCTCCTTGTGTCCTTACTGAATATCTTTCAGCCTGTTGTCAGGCGGTTAGCTGTCTCCTCTTCCAGTGGTTAGGTGATTCCCTTTCCCATCATTTATCAGCTGCTCCTAATCTTCTCTGGGCTTTGAAATCAAATTATACTAAATTCCCTAGAACAGTGAGTAAAGTAAGAATAAACACTATATCAGAGAAGATATTTTCTATTATAAAAGTGATTATTAACCCTTGATGCACAAACTTTATTAGATCTATTTTCACTGCTCCTAGCTCACTTTTTATCACTTCTTGACTGGGAGTAAGTTCAGGATAGCTGAGGTTTTGAGAAAGTTAAGTTTAAACCAAATCATGTTGATGTGAAAGCTTGAAAATAAATTCCTCATCACAGACAAAACTCTGGATTTTTAAGAAATGCAAGATGCTTACGAGAACACATAGCATTGAAGAGACGTTGAAACAACTAAGTGTGCATAGTTCAAAGATGCTTTAATGACTCTGTCACGGAATTCCAGTAAATCCACTGCATCATTAAGAACGTTACGAACCTAAACAAGGAAAAATGACATAGCAACAAACAACATTAAAATACATCAAACTTTTAATCAGATGTTAGCACACAAAAAAATTCAATGCACTCTTGATTACCTAACCACATAAAAAAGAAAAATTCAATAGGAACCAGGCATAAGATGACATATTTGGGTATAAAAATCAACCAACAATAGTATAGACATAGAAAACGTCTTAGAAATAAGTAGAAAAAGACCTATAGAGATGTCTACCCTGAAAGCCAGTCTGAATGGTGTAGCAATGAAGCAATAAGGTGAAAAATGCTATAACACTGAGACATAGTCAAAGGAGTATGACAGAGTTAGAAAGAGACTATATGATTTCTGCCCAAAACAATATCTATTTTTAGGGTTAGGTTTTACTTTAAAATTTAAATTCTATAAAAAGACATATAATAACTTTAAAAATCTAAAGTGGAGGGGCCGGCCTGGTGGCGCAAGCGGTTAAGTGCGCGCGCTCCGCTGCGGCGGCTCGGGGTTCGCCGGTTCCAATCTCGGGCGTGCACAGACACCGCTTGTTAAGCCACGCTGTGGCGGTGTCCCATATAAAGTAGAGGAGGATGGGCATGGATGTTAGCCCAGGGCCAGTCTTCCTGAGCAAAAAAGAGGAGGATTGGCACTGGATGTTAGCACAGGGCTGGTCCGCCTCACAAAAAAAAAAAAAAAAAAAAATCAAAAGTGGAGTAGGAGGTATTAGTAAAGAAACCAACTGCATTGTGAAGAAGCCAAGCTGCACAGAGGGGAGAAAGTATTTCCATATGTAAAAACACACAGATAATATATAAGACGGCTAAAGCATCAACTAACAAATGGAGATTGGTCTAAAAATAGTCAAATTTGCTATAAGAGTTTGTAACAGAATAAAGGTCGCGAGGATTTTAACACTTGGCAGTATCAGCCAAAAATCTTCAAGTTGATAGACAATCTGCAATAAATTAAGAAAAATGTTGGGCAAGTTAAAGTTATCTAATCTCTGGTCAATACTAGAATGGGTAAAACACTATAGTAAGAGGTGAAAAATAGAGAAAAAGAGATTAATTGTATGTAGAAGTAAATATTTCTTTAAATTCTCCTCAAAATGTTATCGTCTTTCTAAATATAATGTGACAATTATAGTCTTAATGAAGAATGAAAAGGTATGGAAAAAAAGATAGGAAGATAAAATCAAACTTCTTATAAGTACTCCTTCTAAGTACTTACACCTATAAGGAATATTATATTTTATTATCTGCTCCTCAACTCTCATCCTCACCAAACTATTATCAATCATCATGACAAGTGATAGCAAAATTACATATACATGTATATCCTTGACCCAGTGATCTCACTTCTTCAATTCTATCCCAAAGATAAGCAAGCAAAACTATGAAATACACACAAGGCTACATATAGCACTATTGGTAATAGCAAAAGACTGGAAATAGCCCAAACATCTATCAATAGGGAATAGGTTGAACAAACTATGGTACATTCACAAAGTGGGGAATACTACACAGCTATAAAAAGGAATGAGGAAGATCTATGGAGTGATCTCCAAGACACATTGTAAAGCAAAAAATGAGAGATGCAAAACAGTGTGTATAGTATGATATCTTTTATCTAAAAAAGGGGAAGATACATGGATTTGTTTATATTAAAAAAACAAAACGAGAAATCGAAAACAGTACTAACATGTTATTAGAATAATATTGATATTGTTATTTTTCAGCTATATTTTAGGATATATATGTATATAGGACCATTAATGTCTCTAGGAACCAAAATTTTCTTATAAAAGAAAAGAGTTGCAAGTAAAAAATCAAGAGTAAACTCTGTAGTCTTAAATTTGAATTTGAAACCTCATGAATTTGAAACACTCATGACATATTTTTACTTGTCAAAAACACATTTTATCCAGAAGTAATGATCAAACCAGCAGCAATGTGCACACCTAACACCTGGATCACGGTCCCTTAAATAAAATTTCTCTCCGAAAGGAAAAAGGTGTTCTTGGAAAAATGGCTGATTCCAAGTCTGGGACAGGAAATATATAAGAGGAGCCTAGACCATCTTGTCAGAAATGCAAACAAGCTATTGAAATCATCTCAAAAGAACACAGGAGTCAACTGGCCAAAGATAGGACCACTTGAGCCTTAAAGAAAATAATGACTGCAATGGATTGAAAAACATCAAAATGTTAAAAACTGCAAGTTTATAATGATAGCATCAACAAGAACAACAAAAAAGAAACCCACTGGGCATGCTAGGAAATCATCTCATTATTTGAAAACTGGTAAATAAAGGAAAATAATTCAGAACTTGTCTCACCTCAGAGTAACCAAATAGTTGATGATGCAGGTGAGGACTTAAATCGGCATGATAAACTTGCCCATTGTTAACTATGCTGTTTAGGCAATATGCTATCTGACTCCCACTAGGTTCCTATAGATGACGTCTCCCTGGATCCTGGATTATAATGTACCTAGTTATTCTGAATCTAGTGACCATATTATTCAAATTAAAAAATCTGGATACTTAGGCTAAAGAATATCTGAATAGACCCGTCCAAGAAATCACAAGATATATGCTTCCAAATTTTTATAGTAATTATAATAACCTGAATTCTGAATATCGAAGATAGAGGCAACTGATACAGACAAGGGGAAAAAGAAGAAAAGGGTATAGGCTTTGGCAGAGGGTTTGCCATCAGCATACTGTTTCTGGCCTCCTCCTCTTACCTTTTGTCAACTAACTTTTAAAATATTTGTTGAAGGCTTATTATATGCAAGGCACTGGGCTAGGCCCTATAGGGGAGATAAAGAAGAGTGAAATATAGTACAGTGCGCTTAAGAAGCTTACAGTTGAATAAATAACCCCTCCCACTGATGTTCTCTGACTTGTAAAACATTGCCCCCCCACCTCCCATTGCCACATCCCAATCTTCCTGTCTTAATCTACAAAGTATTTCACTCCAGAAGTACCTGTTTTTCTTCCTAACTCCCAATAAGATCTTCCTACCATTTTCCCACTTTGGCTTAGCTTAGGTAATTCTCAAAAGGAAAAAAAAAATTTTAATCACATTAAATAAACTCATACAATTATAAATAAATAAGATAATGTAACCCTGACAGTGACTAGCAGGTTAGGCCTGTGTTGGAGTCTGCTCCAGGATTTAAATCTAACATGTCATAGCTTCTCCCCTCCTTCCTCAGCTGAATCCACATATTCCCTAAATGCTTCAAGTTTTACTATTCCTGCCTCAACCCATAACTGTAGTAGCTGTGGGAACTCAGGTTCTATATCAGGGAAAGGGTCTTATCTTATGTCATGAAAAAGTCACTAATGGTATAGTTAAAATATTTCTTATATGACTGAATTTTTATAAACTTGATTTAAATATAATGAAGATAATTCCATATTCTGTATAGTGAACTAATGTGAAAAGAGGCAGGTTTAATCAACCACGGAACATAATCATACCTGCATGGTCCTTCTTTTAGTTAATGTAACTTGAAAATTTTTCCACTCCCAACGTTGCTCCACCACATGTGCAAAAACAACATGTCCATTTCCGCAGGCTCCAGCGACCTGAGTGCCATCAGTTGACCACGCAATATTAAAGATGCTGCCAGTGTTGGGCTTTTCTAACGCATATGACCACTAGGGAAGAAACAACAAAAGAAAAATCGATTTATTAAAAAAAAAATTTAAGGAAGTTTAAAATTGAGTGTACATTAACATATTAAGATAATTTTTAAAAGAACGTGTCTTTACTCTAGAATTATTAAGAGTATTTTTCTTAATAAAATTATAGTGTACTGAACGGAAGACTTAGATGTAATTTTTAAAGTAGACAGTAGAATAACATGATACAAGTGTATGAAATCTCTCAAGAACTACAAAACACCCACACCATTTCGATTCACATTACTACTTTTAAGTAATAATACTGAATGGGTAAATAAAATACAAAGATTCTGTAGAAAAAACAAAGACATCTTCCTCTTAATTCTTAAGCATCTCTACAGTCTCTACATCTAAAAATTTGATTACAGTATTTCAATAATGTCACTACAAACTGAAACTGAACACACAATGTAACTGAAACATCTCTGATATACATCGTAAATCATGAAAGTATAAGTAAATGAATCTTTTTTATTTCTCATAGTGCAGTAAGTATAACTTCTTCTAGAATCCATCTGTTTGAGAAAGTTATCTAGAGATATCAATAAGCATCAACTGGGACAAAAGAGATTCTTGTGTGTATGTGTGTGGATAAGACAGTAAGAAAAAAACCAAACTTTCTGAAAGATGGTATTACATGTATTTTCTTTCATTTTTCAGATGTAACATATGTATTTGCTAGAAGGATGATTTATTTATTTTACTAAATGTGTATACATTCTCTTTCCATTCTTCCAACCTACAGCCTATAGTCAAATTAAGTCTTGATTTTTTTCTTGCTGATTGTTTTGTTGCTCTTGGGTGGGTATTTAGTTTTGTTCTACATCATCATCATCATCATTATTATTATTATTGTTTTTGGTGAGGAAGATTGGCCCTGAGTGAACATCTGTTGCCAATCTTCCTCTTTTTGCTTGAGGAAGATTGGCCCTGAGGTAACCTCTGTGCCAATCTTCCTCTATTTTGTATGTGGGATGCGGCCACATCATGGCTTGATGAGCAGTGTGTAGGTCTGTGCCTGGGATCAGAACCCACAAACTCTGGGCCACTGAAGCAAAGCACACAAACTTAACCACTAACTTAACCACTAAACCAGTGGGCTGGCCCCACTACATTATTATTTTTTTAAAAAATATTCAGTATTAGCTGTGGGATTATTGACAAAAAATTTGGAAAAAATGTAGAAAGCATTCACTAATTGACACTACTATAAAACAAGACTTTAAATTCCCAATAAAAGTTCACATATACCATAAAAATGCTAAAGGGCTCTTCCACTCACTGACACTTTTTTTCAACCTCCTCCCACTCCCCTTCAAACCTCTAACTGTTGCTTAAGTAACAGGCCCTATAATAAAGTTATCAAACAGGAGGTAATGAACAAACTATAAGCTTTGCTTCATCACCAGCACGAAAAAATATTAGAAACCTCATTTTCTGAAATTAAGAAGAAAAAGTTCAAAACAGGAATATATAACCAGTAACATATAACATATACATTATATATAATATAACACTTGAGGTCATCTTTTGAAAAATAAGTATAAAAGACTAGGAACTTCAAGGATATAAATAATCTGCTTCTGGCAATAAAATGAAATTAACTCACTTGTGTTTGACAAACAGGAATTATGAAATACTACATGACCACTATTTTACATACAGATTAAAAGTGGTTGGTATAGACAAATGAGACTCTATTTGTTAATATATAATACTTAATGGCTTGGACCAGGCTTATGGCAAATCTCTTTCATTCTAAATCTAGTCTACTCTCATGGTGTAGATGAAATAGAGATCTTATTTTAAATTGTATTTTAAAACCATAGATTCATATTTTAAAACTGTTTACTTTAAAGCGTGATTTGAAAATACCCAAAGAACCAAATCAGCCAGAAAGAAACATCTTACCAAAATTAAACATCGAAATATTTATCCAAGAACTCATGGATGCCTGATCCTAACCAAGAAGAGAAAATGTTAAGAAATGTTTAGATAATATTATCATCATTCTATATTCCTCTGATTTCTTTCACAGTCCACATGAACCAACAAAAATAAAATCTGTAACATGCAACTTATTTCCTAAAACCAAATTTCAAAGAATATAACAGTATTCTGATGCCCAAGTTATATTAAATTCCTACATTTTTTTAAATTAAGAAGTGATTTCTCTATCTTTTAGATTACTCTAGTAATAAAAAAATACAAGCACAAGCAAATCATCAGAGAATGGGTGTTTAAGTTACTAAATTTGGGGAGACAGGGTTATATTTTGTCCAATCAGTAAACTTAATAATTTTTATTGGTAAGTCAAAAAGATCTACTTATCATTTGTGCTTTTCAAGAGACTTTTAACACTATAAGTCTCTTCTCTTTCCCAGATATGCCATGGAATTCACATTTGCATTTCTAACCTCTAGAAAGAAATGAGGCAGCCTCCCGGGATGTAATTTAGGAGTACTAACAGTAAGAATCCTCCAGAAGATAAATTTTTAAATATCCCTCTCACTTATGCTTATCTCTTTCTTTAACCAAACTATCCCTTACTTTAGGATAGTCTTACTCAAAATGTGCTCAGGCCAGCAGCATCTATATCCCCTGTGATCTCATTGGAAATGCAAATTAATGGGCCCCAGCCCATCCTATTGAATCTGACCCTCCAGGGGATGAGGACCAGAAAACTTTTAATGAGCTGTTCGAGAGATTCTTGAGCACTGTCAAGTTAGGACACTGGTTCTCAACTCAGGTTGCATATTAGAATCATCTGGGAAGATTTAAAAAAATATCAAAATCCAGGAATCCAACTAATTAAATCCAGAATTCTTGGGGTGAGGTCTGGTTATGTTTCTAAAAATTCTTTAGGTGATTTTAATGTAGAGCCACTGTTCTCAGAGAAACTCAAAATCTGTGATTTGGTTTAAGACTACCCTTAGCAGCTGGCTGACGGTTAATACCTTGCCAATGCATCTAACTCTTGAAAAAACTACATGACCTTTGTCTTAGCCTCTACTCCAGCTTCTCATAGTTATGTGTCATTTTGGTTTCTTACATTCATCAACCTAATTTTTTTCTTTTTCACTTTTTATTATTAAAATTTCAAACACAAACTAAAATAAGAAGAATAACATAAAGCAGTGGTTCTCAAACTTCAGTGTGCATCAGAATTACCTGGAGGTATTTTTTTTTTAAAGATTTTATTTATTTATTTTTTCCCCCCAAAGCCCCAGTAGATAGTTGTATGTCATAGCTGCACATCCACCTAGTTGCTGTATGTGGGACGCGGCCTCGCATGGCCGGAGAAGCGGTGCACGTCCGGGCCGCCAGCAGCGGAGCGCGTGCACTTAACCACTAAGCCACAGGGCCGGCCCTGGAGGGACTGTTAAAATAAATTGCTGGACCCCACCCCAGTCTCTCGGATATAGTAGATCTAGGGTGGGGCCAAATAATTTGCTTTCTAACAAGTTCCCAGGTGGTGCACAAGCTTCTGGTCCAGCGACCACTTTCAGAATGACTGGTGTAATGAACCTCTATCCTCCAGCTTCCAACAACTATCAACTCATGGCTGGTTCTTATCTCATCTGCACCACCATGTACTTCTCACAGCCCAGATCATTTTGAGCAAATCCCTGCCATCATATCATTACATCACTAAATATATCAGTATATATCACTAAAAACACAAAGCCTTTTTTTAACCTAAGCTCAATACCAGTGTTAAACCTAAAAACAATTAACAATAATTCCTTAATATTATCAAGTATCCAGTCACTGTTCAAATTTTTCCACTTGTCTTTTTTTTTCAGTTTGTTGAAATTAAGATGCAAATAAGGTACAATCATTGTGATTAGTGGATAAGTCTCTTAGCTCTCTTTTGATCTATAAGTTTCCCTTCCACTTCTTTTTCCCCTTAGAATTTTCTGTAGTTGAAGAAACTGGGTCATGTCCAGTAGTTTCCCACAGTCTGGACTTTGCCGTCTACATTCTCACTGTGTCATTCAGCATGTTGCTCTGTCCTCTTTATTTCCTGTAAGTTGGTAAACTGATCTAGAGTCTTGATCAGATTCAGGTTTGATTTTTTTGGCACAAAAACTTCATAGGTGATATTGTGTACTTCCAGCAGGAAGCATTTAGTGTCTGATTATCTCTCTTCTTATGCTGTTAGCAAATGATAATCATTGGCTAGGTTTACTAATTCACTTACAGGTGCAAAATGGTAATACTCTAATCATTCTTTCTTCACTTACTAACTGCAATAGTTCTACAAAAAGAAACAGCTCCCCAACTACAGTTACCCTGGGGTATAGTTCATAAATCAAAGGCAAGATAAATTCTTGATTATTTCCCTTTAATTATTAGCTTTCAAAAATATAAATTTGAACAGTGACTGGATACTTGATAATATTAAGGAGTTATTGTTAATTGTTTTTACGTTTAACAATGGTATTGAGGTTGGTTAAAAAAAGTCTTTGTGCTTTTAGTGATATATACGGAAATATTTAGTGATGAAATGATATGATGTCAGAGATTCGCTCAAAATAATCTGGGCCATGAGTGAAACCGGCAAACAGTTAGCCATTGATGATTAAGCAGCTAGTAACTATGGGGGATTGGAACTGGCCACCTCAAAATATGTCTCTGCCTGAAAGACATTTTGGCCCCCACGCCCACTAACCGACCAAAAGAGTTTGGTATGGGACGCCTGTCCCCAGGACAGGCCATCACCATAGACATCTCTGGGTATCTGGGAGGGTCCTTGCTAAGCCAATTCTTAGTTCTGGTTACCCTTTGTAAGAGACATTTACATTTGTAAAGGAAATCTCCATTTGTAAGGATGCCTTCTTCCCTGTACCAGGAAGAAGGAGGGGATGGCTATACCTAGAAACTTATCAGAATGGAAGGCGAGGACTTAAATCTGCATGATAAACTTGGCCACTGTTAACTATGCTGTTTAGGCAATATGCTATCTGACTCCCACTAGGTTCCTATAGATGACGTCTCCCTGGATCCTGGGTCACCAAGGTAATGGGTGTTTGAGCTATTTTTTTCAGGAATTGGAAGCCTTGTCCACTTCAGGCCGGATTGAGACCACCAACCCATCAACTGGGCCCACGCAGATATGTGTCCGATAAGCGACCTTTTGACGTCAAGAGGTTAGAAGTCCACCCTCAGGGCATGCTAACGCTGCCATTCTGTGAACATGCGTCCAGAGAAGAAGCATGACGCCTGACTAGGCTTGCACACATCGTCAATTACCTCGTCCCTCCTCACCTCCAATCATTTCAGACCACCTTGCTCCTCTACCCCATAAATATCCCTGAGTCCCTATTTTCGGGGAAACAGATTTGAGATTCATTCTCCCATTTCCACACTTGGTGCCTTGTGATTAATAAGCCCTCTTTCTGCTGCAATCTCGTCATCTTGGTGATTGGCTTTCTGGGCGGTGGGCAAAAACGGACCTGGTGCGGTAACATAAGAGGGATATGGTGGTGCAGATGAAATAAGAATTAGCCGTTAGTTGATAATCGTTGGAAGCTGGGTAATAGGTAAATGGGGATTCATTATACCAGTTGGTTCCCTTGTAACCTCCAATTGCAACCAATAAATGTTATTGTTTAGTATCATGAGCTCATTAATTTTAACATAATTTGACGTGTTTCGATAAATATACAGTAATGCTCAAATTAGCCCAATTTTAGCCTGTGGGACCCCCTTCAAGTTGGTTCTTTAGTCTTAATCTTGTAGTCTTTGACCATGTTGGGGAGCAGAATTTGCCACCCCAAAATGTGTCTCTTTGGCTTGATTATTTTTCAGAGCAAAAGACTCAGGAAGAAACTTTGACCTTCCCCCTAACTGCCTAAAAGAACTGAAGATAGGTCTGTTCCAGGAAGGAGCTCTCACCATAGATAACTACAGTATAATATGAACTATGTGTGGTAGACAGAGGGGCCCATAGCAAGGCCCATTTGATCAAAGTCCTCTCCATCTCTCATTGTCTCTGCAAGGCATGGCAAACATCTGTTTACCAAACATTTGCTTTTCCATCTCCGTGTGAATTGCCTTCCTCCTCTTTGAAGTCCCAAACCACTTCCCACAACATCCTCCTTTGTCTTTAGCTGAAGATGGTATTTAAGGTGGTGGCTTCACCCATTTTGGCGAGTTACTCAGTTTTCCTGTGTTTCTCCCATGTATACACGTTATTAAACTTTTCTGATTTTCTCCTTTTAATTTGTCTCATGTCAATTTAATTCTTAGACCAGCCAGAAGAACCTAGAAGGGTAGAGGAATATTTCTTCCTCCCCTATAATCACTTCTCTTGTTTTCTAGTATGACAAAATGTTTCAGATTCATTCTTGACCCACACCCGGCACCAGCCTTTTCTTCAGCGAGACTTGGTTCCTTCTAAAGAAACATGGAAAATGGTATTGAGAGAAAACCCAAAAGTCCTAGGGGTGTTCACTGTTACTCAGTTGATCATTGCTTTTGTAGGCTTTTTTAATGGACAGAACTAGGAAATTTTTTCATCAACTCAAACTGAAACTTCCAATTCAAATACAGGAACTACAGGATTTTTATTTACCCTTAATCAATCTTACCTCAGTATCTCCTTTCACCTAGCCAAAAATCCCAGTTGTTAAGAGCACCAATATAAATATGCAGAATAACAATATCAACACCACAAACAAATGGTTACAAAAGAATTTAGATTTTTTTTCACTTTTTTGCTCTTAAGCCTATTTCCTTTTTTTTAAATGACAACTTCATTGATATATATTTTACATATTATAAAATTTACCCTTTTAAAGTCTAGAATTCAGTGGTTTTTAGTATAGTCAAAATTGTGCAACCATCACCACTATCTAACTTCAGAACATTTTTATCACCACAAAAAGAAACCCATACCCACTAGAAGTCATTCCCTTTCCCCTTACCCGCTAGCTCCTGCCAACCACTAATCTACTTTCATTTTCTATTCTGGCCATTTCATACAAATGGACTAATACATTATGTGGCCTTTTGTGACTGACTTCTTTCAGTTAGTATAATGTTTTCAAGGTTTATACATGTTCAGTACTTCTTTCCTTTTTATTGCCAACTAGTATTGTATTGCATGGATATAACATATTTTATTTCACCATTCATCATTTGATGGGCATTTGGGATTTGCAGCTTTTTGGCTATTATGAATAATGCTGCTATGAACATTTGTGTACAGGTTTTTGTGGAGACATGTCTTCATTTCTTTTGGGTACATACTTAGAGGAGTATGTAGGAGTGGAAGTATGTAGGAGTATGTAGTACTTACGAGTGGAATTGCTGGGTCAATGCTAACTCAATGTTTAACATTTCTAAGAACTGCCAAACTGTTTTCCAAGCGGCAGGGTAATTTTCTATTGAGTCTCTACTGTAAGCCAGACAATCAAATCATTTAAAGTCATTTGGAATAGTTCCTCTCTGAGTAGGTATACAAACAACAACAAAGGCATCATTAGGTTCATTTGTTTCATTTACTTTTGAGTTTTAGGAATTGCCTTCTAAAAATTTAATTTTGTTTTACAATTACGTAAAATATTTATGTGGTTCCAAAGTTAAATTTACCAAAAAAATATATAAAACATGGTATGGTCAAAGAAGTCTAACTTCTATCTCTTTTCCCTCCCCCCATTCTCTCCTTTCTCGTATAGATAACTATTTTTTACTTCATGTTTTATCTTTACACCTTTCTTCAATATGCGTGCATGTGTGTGTGTGTGTGTGTGAGAGTGTGTGTGTGTTGGCACCAGCATTTACCTAAGAAAGGAGTAGGAGTAGTGATACAAATGTGTCTAACAATATGTTGCAGACATTATCTATTATAGTACATGGATATATACATTCTTTCATAGCCATTGATAGTATGATCAATATGTTTTCATGTAATATGTGTGTGTATACATGTGTGGCTTTCATGTAGCCCTTCACATGTGTTCTATTTTATTTGCTCTCCCTCTTTTTTGGAATATATTTTAGTATTCAGGAAGGTTTTTAATCTTAATCTAATAACTACCTTTACATTAATCACTTTTATAAAAATACCCTTTTCCCCATGCCACCTTTCTGGACGTTTTTCTCTTGGTTGTCCAATAGAAGCAAAATGAAAATCAGGAAATATCCTTCCCCTCTCCTTTTCCCTATATATGATTTTAAGTAATATCCTTTTATTCCCAGTTAAGACCTATAAGGCAACCAGCAAGTTTATTCTACTTTTCACATACTTTCTCATTCTCCCCCCATTTTTGCAATGTTGGTGCCTATAATCAATACATACTATACTGTATTCTTCATCGACATCATTTTGTCTTAGTTCTGCAGATAAATATATACCTAGTGCTCACAATCAGTATTTATTTCACTATGTCCCTAGTCATATTGTTAATCTGAAGCTAATTCTCCAGTAGACTTCTCAAAACACTCACGGGAACAACATTCCTTGAGTTCTTGCATCTTTATAGCAGTTTGCTTATGATCTTTATACTTAAAGGTCAGCATGGCTGAATATAAAATATTTGGCTCACTTATTCTTTCTTTGAGTATCCCATGTTAACCTATTGTTTTCCAGCACAAAGTGCTGCTATAGAAGTCTGATGACATTCTGATTTTCCTCCCTTTCTGAGTGACTTGGTCTCTTCCTTGGATGCCCATAGCACTTTATTCTTTTTCTTTAAACTTCTACAGTTTTATTAGCATATATCTGGGTATTGGCCATCTGGCTCAATTTTTGTAGGTATCTGGTATGCTTTTTCAATATCAATTATGAATCTCTTATGTTTGAGGAAATCTTTCTTTAATGGTAGCTTTTAGTATTTGTTCTGTTCATTGCTTTGGGCTTCTCCTCTGAAGACTCCTATTACACATACTTCAGATCATCTCTGCCTATCTTTTGTATATATCATTTTCTATCAAAACCTTATACCTCTTTAGCCATTTCCTTGCTTCCATTTCACATTCTATTTACCTCAAGGCATTATCTATTGTGTTTATTTGCTCTTCTATTCCTTCTAGTTTGGTCTTCACTTCTGTAATAATTTTTCCCTTTTTTATAATTTCCTCCTAAGTTCTGTCACCTCTCCTTAAAAATCTCCCTTTCTCCTGTCACCTTGTTTCTCAATTTTCCTAGTTCTGATTTATATGGTTATTTCAAAGCTTTTGTCATATTTTTAACATCCTCCAACTTGTTTTGAATTATTTGATGGCAGTGCTTGTCTGTTTATGGCATGCTTTTGTTGTCTTTGGCAACATTACGTAATTTGATGGTGATCCTGTTCTGCTGCTCAATTTTAAGTGAAATGGGTTTTGTTGTTTTGGAGAGGGAAGGACGTTCCACCAGGATAGCAACAGAGCTCTCTCTCCTGTTGTTTTCTCATTGTGATTTAAAAAAAAAAAAGGAGTGCACACGGAGTGACATCAGCATCATAGTGGGGTGAGTTGCTCCCATTGTCCCTCCCATTTAAGTTACAACTAAATGGTCATTCATTGACCAGCAGAGGACTCCCTGCACAGCACAACAGGATGTCTGAGAGATCCACGCGGCTGTGCATCTGAAGGTGGGTGGACTGGATCCCTGGGAGGCAGTGGAACTAGGTGAGCACACCCATCCCCCACCCTGGTAGCACCGATCCAGGTCGCAGATCCTCACACAGCGGCCGGCGTGATGATAAGAGGAGGCGGGGGCAGCCTGGCCTGCGCAAATGCTTTTGGAGTTGTAGCCCAGCCCATGAGAATGCTCACAATGCTGCAGCGGCCCAGCCCGTGGGAACGCTCCACACCGAGTGGCATAGCTCAGCCCCCGCAAAGGAGCCCCAACCAAGAGCAGCAGTTCAGCGTGAGTGCTGCTTTACATTAAGTGCAGAGTCAGCCTGCATGCAAAAGAAAGCATCCCTCTCCTCCCACCTAGCGCACCAGCGCAGCCAGTCCCTGCCGAGTGCAGTGATCCTGCACCAGAGAGACCCACTGGCAGAGCACAGAGGCCCCACGTGCTTGTGCATGCATGACCCACCAAGCGGCTGCAGCCAGCCCGTGCAAACACAGAGAAGTCCTACCAGCACAACTTCCAGCAGACAGGGTGGGATCAGAAAACACAGCTCCTGCACCCACCCCAGCGGTGGCAGGTGCAGTCTGTGACCTGATACTACCACAAATGCACCGGCAAAGGATCACGTCATCAAACACCAGGAAGACCTACAGTAACACTTCAGAGCAGAAAGAAAATGACAAGTCTCCAGAAACCAACCCTGAACTCACAGAAATTTACAATCTAAATGACAGAGAATTCAAAATAGTTAGCAAATGAAACTCAATGAGTTACGAGAAAACTCAGAAAGACAGTTCAATGAGCTCAGGAATAAAATTAATGAGCAGAAGGAATACATCAAAGAGATTGAAACTCTAAAAAAAAAACCCAACAGAAAACCTGGATATGAAGAACACAATTAATGAGATAAAAAATAATCTAGAATCCACAAAAAAAATAGATCTGATGTTATGGAGGACAGAACTAGTGATTTAGAGGATAGAAATATAAGAATGCTTCAGGTGGAGGGGGAGAGAGAACTAAGCATTTAAAAAAGCAAAGAAATTCTTTGAGAAATATCCAACTCAATTAGGAAAAGCAACATAAGGATTATAAATATTCCAGAGGGAGAAGAGCGGGAGAAAGGAGCAGAGAGCTTCTTCAAAGAAATAATAGCTGAGAACTTCCCAAACCTGGGGAAGGAATTGGACATAGAAGTACATGAAGCCAATAGAACTCCTAAATACATCAATGCAGAAAGACCTTCTCCAAGGCATATAACAGCAAAACTGGCAAAAGTCAATGACAAAGAAAAAATATTAAGGGTAGCAAGGCAGAAGAAAATAACCTACAAAGGAACCCCTATCAGGCTTTCAGTGGATTTCTCAGCAGAAACCTTACAGGCTGGGAGAGAATGGAATGATATATTAAAATACTGAAAGACAAAAACTTTCAGCCAAGAATACTCTATCCAGTGAAACTATCCCTCAGATAGAATGGAGAAATAAAAGCTTTCCCAGATAAACAAAAACTGAGGGAGTTCATCGCCACTAGGCTTGCCTTACAAGAAATGTCGAAAATGAAAAAGGAGAAATTAGGGCCGGCCCTGTGGCTTAGCGGTTAAGTGCGCGCGCTCTGCTGCTGGTGGCCCCAGTTCGGATCCCGGGCGCGCACCGACGCACCGCTTCTCCGGCCATGCTGAGGCTGCGTCCCACATACAGCAACTAGAAGGATGTGCAGCTATGACGTACAACTATCTACTGGGGCTTAGGAGGGAAAAAAATAAATAAATAAAATTATTAAAAAAGAAAAAGGAGAAATTAAAATGGATACCACAGAAATACAAAGGATTATAAGAAAATACTACAGAAAACTATATGCCAGCAAACTGGACTATACCTAACAGAACTAGAAAATGAAGAATAAAGGAAGCCCAAAGTCAGCAGGAGGGAAATGATAAAAATTAGAGCAGAAACAAATGAAATAGAGACTAAAAAAAAAAATAGAAAGGATCAATGAAACTAAAAAGCAAAGGCTTATGAAACCTTGAGGAAGGAGATAAATAGAAAGATAGAATCAGAAAATTGCAGCTGTATATCAGAATAGGTTACTATACAATTATAACATAAAAGACAAAGTAAAGGAAAGCATCAAAAATAAATATAAACACTTCAATTGAGTCACAAATTCACAACACAGAAAAGAACAATTTGTAACAACAATAACTCAGAAGGGGAAGAGGAGAGGGATGGAACCTACTTAGGCTAATGCAGAAAAGAAGCTAATCAGAAAATGGACTATCTCATCTATGAGATCTTTTATACAAACTTCATGGTAACCACTAAACAAAAAATCAGAGCAGAGCCACAAACCATAAATAAAGAGAAAACTGAGAAAACCATCAGAGAAAACCACCAAATTGAAATGGCAGTCAGAAATACAAGGGGAAAGAAACAATGGAAATATAGAACAACTGGAAAACAAGAGATAAAATGACAGTATTAAGCTCTCATATATCAATTATCACTTTAAATGTAAACGGATTGAATTCTCTAATCAAAAGACACGGAATGGCTAGATGGATTAAAAAACAAGACCTAAGCCAGTCCTGATGGCCTAGTGGTTAAAGTTCTTCACTTTCACGGAACCATACCACTCGTCTGTCAGTAGCCATGCTGTGGCAGCAGCTCACATAAAAGAACTGGATGGACCTACAACTAGAATATACAACTATGTACTGGGGCTTTGGGGAGGAAACAAAAAACCATACCCAAGAATGTGTTGCCTCCAGGAAACACATCACAGTTCTAAAGACAAACATAGGCTCAGAGTAAAGGGATGGAAGATGATATTCCAAGCAAATGGCAAGCAAAAGAAAGCAGGTTTTGCCATACTTATATCAGACAAGGCAAACTTCAAGATAAAAAAGAAAATGAGAGACAAACAGGGGCTGTATATAGTGATAAAAGGAACATTCCACCAAGAGCACATAACACTTATGAATATATATGCACCTAACACAGAAGCACCAAAGTATATAAAGCAACTATTAACAGACCTAAAGGGAGAAATTGATAGCAACACAATAATAGTAGCAGACCTGAACACCCCACTTACATCAATGGATAGATCATCCAGACAGAAAGTCAACAAGAAAATAGTGGCCTTAAATGAAATACTAGACCAGATGGACTTAATAGATATATATAGAACATTCATCCAAAAACAGCAGAATACACATTCTTCTCAAGTGCACGTGGAACATTCTCAAAGATAGACCATATGTTGGGAAACAAGGCAAGCCTCAATAAATTTAAGAAGATTGAAATCATGTCAAGTATCTTTTCCAACCACAATGCTAAGAAACTAGAAATCAACTACAAGAAAAATGCTGGCAAAGTCACAAATATGTGGAGACTAAACAAACAACATGCTACTGAACAACCATTGGATTAATAAAGAAATTAAAGTAGAAATCAAAAAATACCAGGAGACAAATGAAAATGAAAACACAACATATCAACTCTTATGGGATGCAGCAAAAAGAGGTCCTAAGAGGGAAATTATAGCAATACAGGCCTACCTCAACAAAGAAGAAAAATCTCAAATAAGTAATCTTAAACTACACCTAACAGAACTAGAAAAAGAAGAACAAACAAAGCCCAAAGTCAGCTGAGGGAGGGAAATAATAAAAATTAGACCAGAAATAAATGATACAGAGACAAAAAAAAAACAAAAGAAAGGATCAATGAAATTAAAAGCTGGTTCTTTGAGAAGATAAACAAAATTGACGAACCCTTAGCCAGACTCACTAAGAAAAAAGAGAGAAGGATCAAATAAATAAAATTAAAAATGCAAGAGGAGAAATTAAAACTGATACCACAGAAATACAAAGGATTATAAGAGAATACTACAGAAAACTATATGCCAACAAACTGGACAACCTCGGAGAAATGGATAAATTCTTAGACCCATAAAACCTCCCAAAAGTGAATCAAGAAGAAATAGAGACTCTGAATAGACCAATCACAAGTAAAGAGACTGAAATAGTAATCAAAAACCTCCCAAAAAACAAAAGTCCAGGACCAGACGGCTTCTCTGGAGAATTCTACCAAACATCCAAAGAAGATTTAATACCTATCCTTCTCAAACTATTCTGAAAATTGAAGAAGATAGAATGCTTCCCAATTCATTCTATGAGGCCAACATCACCCTGATACCAAAACAAGACAAGGACAACAGAAAGAAGGAAAATTACAGGCTAATATCGCTGATGAACATAGATGCAAAAATCCTCAACAAAATATTGGCAAATTGAATACAGCAATACATTAAAAGGATCATACACCATGATCAAGTGGGATTTATACTAGGGATGCAGGATGGTTCAACATCTGCAGAGCAATCAATGTGATACACCACATTAACAAAATGAGGAATAAAAATCACACGATCATCTCAACAGACGCAGAGAAGGCATTTGACAAGATACAACATCCATTTACGATAAAAACTCTCAACAAAATGGGTATAGAAGGAAAGTACCTTAACATAATAAAGGCCATATATGACAAACCCACAGCCAACATGATACTTAACAGGAAAAAACTGAAAGCCCTCCCTCTGAGAACAGGAACATGACAAGGGTGCCCACTCTTGCCACTCCTATTCAACACAGTACTGGAGGTTTTGGCCAGAGAAATTAGGCAAGAAAAAGAAATAAAGGTATCCAAACTGGAAAGGAAAAAGTGAAACTCTCACTGTTTGTGGACAACATGATTTTATATACAGAAAACCCTAAAGAATCCATCAGAAAACTATTAGAAATAATCAACAACTACAACAGAGTTTCAGGGTACAAAATCAATTTACAAAAAATCAGTTGTGTTTCTATACACTAATAACAAACTAGCAGAAAGAGAAATCAAGAATACAATCCCATTTACAATTGCAACAAAAAGAATAAAATATCTAGGAACAAATTTAACCAAGGAAGTGAAAGACCCATACGCTGAAAACTATAAAACATTATTGAGAGAAATTGAAAAAGACATAAATAAATGGAAAGATATTCCATACTCATGGATTGGAAGAATTAACATACTTAAAATATCCATACTACCTAAAGCAATCTACAGATTCAATGCAATCCCCATCAGAATCCCAATGACATTCTTTACAGAAACGGAACAAAGAATCCTAAAATTTATATGGAACAACAAAAGACTCCAAACTGCCAAAGCAATCCTGAGAAAAAAGAACAAAGCTGAAGGCATCACAATTCCTGACCTCAAAATATACTATAAAGCGATAGTAATCAAAACAGCATGGTACCAGGCCGGCCCCGTGGCTTAGCGGTTGGGTGCGCAAGCTCCGCTGCTGGTGGCCCGGGTTCGGATCCCGGGCGCGCACCGATGCACCGCTTCTTCGGCCATGCTGGGGCCGCGTCCCACATACGGCAGCTAGAAGGCTCTGCAACTGTGACATACAACTATCTACTGGGGCTTGGGGGGGGTGGAATTTAAAAAAAATGTGAAAAAAAAAAACAACAGCATGGTACTGGCACAAAAACAGACAAATAGATCAATGGAACAGAATTGAGAGCCCAGAAATAAAACCACAAATCTATGGACAGCTAATCTCCGACAAAGGAGGCAAGAACATACGATGCAAAAAAGAAAAGTCTCTTCAATAAATGGTGTTGGGAAAACTGGACAGCCACATGCAAAAGAATGAAAGTAGGCCATTATCTTATACTATCCACAAAAATTAACTCAAAATGGATTAAAGACTTGAATGTAAGACCTGAAATCATAAAACTCCTAGAAGAAAACACAGACAGTACACTCTTTGACACAGGTCTTAGCAGTTTCTTTTCAAATACCATGTCTACTCAGACAAGGGAAACAAAAGAAAAAATAAACAAATGGGACTACATCAGACTAAAAAGCTTCTGTAAGACAAAGGGAATCAGGAACAAAATGAAAAGACAACCCACCAACTGGGAGAGAATATTTACAAATCATATATCTGACAAGCAGTTAATCTCTAAAATATATAAAGAATGCATACAACTGAACAACAAAAAAACAAACAACCCGATCAAAAAATGGGCAGAGGATATGAACAAACATTTTTCCAAAGAAGATATACAGATGACTAACAGACACATGAAAAGATGTTCAACATCACTAATTATTAGGGAAAGGCAAATCAAAACTACACTGAGATATCACCTTATACCTGTCAGAATGGCTATAATTACCAAGACAAAAAATAACAAATGTTGGAGAGGATGTGGAGAAAAGGAAACCTTCATACACCGCTGGTGAGAACGCAAACTGGTGTAGCCACTATGGAAAACAGTATGGGGATTTCTCAAAAAATTAAAAATAGAAATACTATATGATCCAGCTATCCCACCACTGGGTATTTATCCAAGGAACTTAAAATCAACAATTCAAAGAGATTTATGCACCCCTATCTTCATTGCAGCATTATTCACAACAGCCAAGATGTGGAAGCAACCCAAGTGCCCATCAACGGATGAATGGATAAAGATGTCGTGTATATATACAATGGAATACTACTCAACCATAAAAAAAGAAAAAATAGTCCCATTTGCAACAACATGGATGAACCTTGAGGATATGATATTAAATGAAATAAGACAGAGAAAGACAAACACTGTATGATTTCAGTCACATGTGGAAGATAAACAAAACACATGCATAAAGAGAACAGTTTAGCAGCTACCAGAAGAGAAGTGGGTAGGGGGGCAGGCGAAAGGGGTAAAGGGGCACATATGTATGGTGACGGATAAAAACTAGACTATTGGTGGTGAGCACAATGCAGTCTATACAGAAAGTGATATATAAAAATGTACACCTGAAATCACACAGTGTTATAAACCAATATGACCTCAATATAATAAAAAAAAAGGCTCTATTTTTTTTTTTTTTTTGAAATCAACATCCTCTACTTCTCTCCTCCAATTTCATCTGGACCTTCTTTTTTCTTTGCTCAATTGTCTCTGTTCTGATATATCTGGATTTTACTTCTAGCAACTTCTGTTCAGTGCAGGCCTTTGTCCTGAAAGGAAGCCTGATTTGCTAGTTTCAAGAGTACATTAGGCCTAGCCAGCTCCAGCACTGTCAGCTTCTGTCCTGGTCCCCTTGCATTCACTCAGAATTGGATCTTATAGAATTTTTTTTCTAATTTCTTAGATTGGCCTGTCTCACTTTCAGGTATTTGTTGGTGATTTGGGAGTTCTTCCTTTCTTGTGGTCTTAGAAGCCTGGCTGCCTTTCCTCTGCTTCCTCACACACAGATGCTGATACCATGTATACCTATCAATGGTACTTGGGAAAACCACCAGTATTTGGGGGTTTGTAGGGACATAGTATCATCTAGTTTTGTTGTAGTTGCTGTCTGTGAGTTTTGTTATAGTCTCTTATTTTCTCTGTTTTATGGGGAAATTTGAGAAGATTCAAAAACTATGCCCCTATATTCAACAACATGGATAAATCTCACAGACACATGGTTGAACGGAAAGAGTCAGACAAAAGCGTAAATACTGTGTGATTTCACCTATACAAAGGCGAAAAACAGGCAAAACTACTCTGTGCTGACAGAAGTCAGAACAGTAGTTACTATGGAGGGGTAACTGACCAGGGGGAGTCACAACGGAAGTTTCTAAGTTGTTGATAATGTTCTAGCTCAATACAGGTGGTGGTTTCTTAGATATTTACATATATAAAAATTTACTGAGCTGTACACATAGACATTGTATACGTCATATTTCAATTTTAAAAAAATGCTGCCTCTGCCATTATCTTCCCCGTGAACCTGTTTTTATTGAAATTATACTCAAAGTTTGCTTCATAGTTTAAGAATATTTTGAGACAACATAATATTGAGCTAAAATAAGTATACAATATCAATACTAAAAAGCAAAAGGATATATAAAAACATATTTACAGTAATCATAATCATGTAAAAAATATGTCTGCTCAAATATTTGTAAGGTACACAGAAAGTGAAAATATTTGATTTTTTGTATGAGTATTATTTTTTCTATTTTTGTTTTCATTATTTTTGCTATACTATGCTTTTTACCACAAATTTCTCCAAAATATAAGCTTTCTTGTATATCTAATTAAACAATTTAATATTAATATCTACTTCTGCTTTCACAATACTGGTGAGGTTTTCCATTTTTTCTCTAATTCCAAGCGATAAATTGCAGCTAACACATTTTTTTAGGATACAGAATATGAAAAAGTAAATGCAAGTTACTTTTGGCTTTGTTAAATGCAAATAATTTCTAAAAACACAAAACAAATAAGCAAAAAAATCAGAAGAAAACATTAGAAAAAGCAGTAATTACAAAAGAAGCTTATAGAACAGAAATGTGACCTGTATTCACAAGATGATATCCAAGCAAACACCAATGTTCTTTCAAGCTGCCTATGAAGAAGCATGACGCCACTGAACAAGAACACATCAATTGCTGTCACGCTGTGAGAGACTTAGCAATAGATTTTTGCCTAAAGGCAGTCTTAAAAAATTGTGAGGTTGGCCAGTTTCATTTTGGCTTTTGGCAAATATCACTGGCATCTCCCCAAACATCTGGGACCTTGATGGTGTTCTTATCGCTAGCCAAAATGTTCCCCCTAAAGGGCCATCTCCCTGGGTAATAGTATTCTAGGCCTCTCTTTTCACTCTCTCATCTAAAATCTGCTCTTGGTTAGCCAAATTACTTAGAAAAGGACCTGATAAGAACAAGTTTAATGTGTTACTCCCATGATACTATTATATTTTAAGAAATAACAATTTGTTAAATCAAAGCAATAAAGCTAATAGGAGAAATTTTGTTATCAATAAGAAGGTAGTGAAAGCTTTCCCCAGAACTTTCCACCCACATAACTCATTGCTAAGATTGGCCTGGAACTGCAGGTACAAAGATAGGTTTTCTATCACTGCTGTAGCAAATTACCACAAACATAGAGGTTTAAAACAACACAAATTTATCTTACAATTCTCTAGGTCATAAATGCAACAGAGGATTCATTGAGCTAAAATCAAGATGTTGGCAAGGCTGCATTCCTTTCTGGAGGCTCTGAGGGAGGACCCATTTCCTTGATGACTCAGAGTGTTAGCAGAATTCCGTTTCTTACACCTGCAAGACCGCGGTCCTCATTTCCATGCTGACCATTCACAACTTCTAGAGGCCGCCTGCATTCCTTGGCTGTGGTCCCGTTCCTCCAGCTTTACAGCCAGTAACAGCAGGTTGAGTTGCTCTTACTTTGAATCTCTCCTCCTCCTTCATCCTCTAACCCAGCTGGGAAAGATTCTCCGTTTCTAAGGACTCGTGTGTGATTAGACTGCACCAACCTGGATAATCCGGGACAGTCTTACCATCTAACGGTCCATACCCTTGACTACAGAGAACTGTAAGATAATAAATGTGTGTTGTTTTAAACCTCTAAGTTGGTGGTAATTTGCTACAGCAGTACTGGAAAACCTGCAAAGTCCCTTTTGCCATTTCAGGTAACGTATTCACAGGTTCTGGGAGTTAGGGCATGGGGCATCTTTGGGAGCCCATTATTTGGCCCACCACAAAATTACAGCAGTCAATTTGGGGATTTTAAAAGCTTGTTCATTTTTTTTTTCTAAAGATTCAGATTCAGATATAAGCAGAAACACATGAAACAATATCTGTACCACTTTTTAAAAGTAGTGTTGGGTTTGTGGTTTTGGCTTTCAAAAGGCTTATTCACAATTAAAAAGAAACTAAATAATTTGTCACCAAATGGTAGTAGGATCTTAGTATTGTTCATGAGGTACTGAATTATCAAGGATATCCAAAAGAAAATGTTTAAAAATTATTGAACAAGTTGCTTTTAGAAAGAAAAAAGAACCAAAATAGGTTTATGACATCAAGCAAAATATGCATTTAATATTCTATGATGTGAATTGTACAAAAAGATTGTACACTAAGATTATATTAAGGAAAAGAAAGCTATTTAGAAATAAATGGAAGGAGAACCTAGTCAAATTGTCAGATGATAGAACCTTAAAAAATAATTTTTGTGATTTTTGGCATGG
Organism: Ceratotherium simum simum; assembly: GCF_057802395.1. Lineage (NCBI taxonomy): Eukaryota > Metazoa > Chordata > Mammalia > Perissodactyla > Rhinocerotidae > Ceratotherium > Ceratotherium simum. Next base: position 63,329,781 of record NC_141914.1, read on the forward strand.
ACCCTAGAATAAGTTTTAAAAATTGAGTGACAATGAATGACATCTTCTCAATTTCATTCACTGTAAGCATACTCCTAAAACTGAACAGAATTAAAGCTGAAACTTATTCTCACTAAAAAAAAAAAAGAAAAAGACAGCTATCATTTTTCATGAATATTTCCCCATAGTATGAAAAATTAGACTATGAGATAGAACCTTCCTCAGAGAAAATATGGACATCTTAGAATACTGAGGGAGAAGTCCTTAAGGAGCAATTTTAAATCGTCAATTCTATAGCCCCTAACAGAAGATAACTGCAAATAATTAGATATGGCCTGGAAAAAATATATAGAATTCTTCAAAGCGGGAAGGGTGAGGAAGGGAAAGTTAATTTAACTAAAGACAATAAAATAAAAGGAAACAACATCTTTTCTTAAATCAAAATAAAGGATTTAAAATTTTTTACATTGGGCCGGCCCCTGGCTTAGCGGTTAAGTGCGTGCGCTCTGCTACTGGCGGCCCGGGTTCGGATCCCAGGCGCGCACCGACGCACCGCTTCTCCGGCCATGCTGAGGCCGCGTCCCACATACAGCAACTAGGAAGATGTACAGCTATGACATACAACTGTCTACTGGGGCTTTGGGGGAAAAATAAATACAAAAAAAAAAAAAAAATTTTTTTATGTGATTGGGATCTCTGGCAATGACTAATCAGAATGTGTGAATGTTGGAGTTTAGTATGAGGTATTTACAAGTAGAAGAAAATCTGAGAGAGATTTTAGAAGAGGAAACTGTACAATTCCTCCCCCAAACAGAGGGTGACGGAGCCATGACACTGCGCACAGGAGTCCCGGCTGGACCGGCCCACGTGTAACCAAGATGTTGCAGGGTTTCAGCATATTCGCATCTAGAGATGCGAATTCTATTCTAAATATAGAGAATTAAATTTAGATTTTTAGGTACCAAAATCAGAAAAAAGAAAATTCAAATTTGTGCTTCTCGGTAAAAAAACATGATCTCTGGTCATTTAAAAAAAAGGTTTTTTAATGTTTTTAAGTTACTCAACCAGAGACAAGTTTACTTTCTTTAGTCTCATCCAAAATAAGTACAGACATACCTGAAAATTTACCATTATTCTTTTCCTTCTCTATTCTCTCACAACAATTATAACCTTTGCCATTAAATAACTATGTTATTAAACTATCTTTTACAAATCAGTACTCTCAATAGAGGGTGAGCTACTCCTAGAGGACAGGTGTGGATGTTATTCTTTGAACAGCCAGAGTATCACACAGAACTTAGCACACGTAAATATTTGCTGAATGGATGAATAAATGCGTGAATGAATGAGTACATCTGTGTCCTTAGGCAAGCCTTCCTTCCCAGAGCTTAAGCACAACTTCAACCAAACTCAACTTTTAAAATAAGAAAAAACAAGGAACAAATTGAAAGGCAAAGATTTAGAAATTTTAAACTAGCCTTCTCAAAAACATCAATCAAACTGATTAAACGGATCAATTCTAGTAATGAACTAGTCAAAATGCTGCAATGTAAGTCATTAATTGAGTTAGGTTAATCTATGTCATTAAAAACCAAAACAATATCTTTTGTCTGTACAATGATCCATTAAAATGCAACATTTTTGGAACACCTACTACGTGTTAGGTGTTGATTTTAAAAAGATTAATATTAACTCTGTAACAGAACTTTCATTTTGTATTGCTTGCCGTGTTTCTCCTTTCTGGATAGCAGGGTCTCGTATTGTAAAGGAAGCACAGTTCCTTTACTTTATGGTTTATACTTTATAGCTTCTGGAAAAGTTGATTTTATAGCAAATCTGAAAATGCAATTCTAATTTTCATTATAAAGGCAGAAATTTATTCATGTAAAAAGGAAAGAAAATCTCTCAGAGGATTAAACTGAAAACTATTGGCAAATTAGGCTAACGTGGCTTTGAAACACAAACGGCAACCTCCTGCATTGGCTACCTCTCTCCATTTTCTAGGAGCTGGCCCTCACCAGCAATCCCTACGGTTACTGTGTCAGAGTCCTGAGAACCATGTTCATACACATACCTCAACCTGCCAAGACATATCTGATTAGACCAGGTATGAGTACCTAACCTAGGCTTGGCCACTGACCCCTTCCCTGGGGGTGTTTAAAATTAGGACTAAGATTCTTATCTCAGTCCGGCTGCTCTGTTAGCACTGGTCACTTTCCAGTAGGTAAACGGGGTGGGGCTGGGGTGAGGGGTAGTCAGTTTCCTCGGAAAGAAAAAAGACCAGGGATCTGCAGACAGAAGCAGAGGCAAAAGACACAAAGGGAACACTTGCTGTGTTTTTTCAGCATTCCAGTTTCTGATTGCTGAGGCCTAGCTATATTCTTGCCCTGGCTTCTGGAAGATATCCCTGTAACCTTATAACCAATTCCGTTTTGCTTAATGGTTGTTACTTGAGTCCATCTATAATAAAATGTAGAGTAAGCTGAAGTTATAGAATCAGCTACACTTCTCAAGCACTGCTTGAGTTTATCCCATTTTCTGGCATCCCATGTGCAGTGCTGCCTCTTCCTATACAACAACCTTATATTAAAAAACAAAGAAACAAACAGCACACTAACACTACTCATGAGAATAAGCAAGCAGTATGTCCAATGCCTGTGGAAAGGGGACCACAGAATTGTGGCGGTGAAAGGAGAGAAGCGATCACTTAGCTCTGAAGGCCCAGAAGAGGCTTTAACTTTGTAAATTCACCACTGGAGTCTGGACTCCAGAGCTTTACAAACATGCAAATACGACTCCTACCTTAGAATAAAATAAAATAGGAACCCTACTAGACAGCACAACAGAGAACAACTGAGAATACATCTATAAAGTGTTGACCTATTAAAGGATATTACATCACTTTGAGGGAAGAGACCTTTTTTTCCCCTGTTCTGTCAAATTGCTTAGGGATGCAGGTTATTTCCCAACAGGGAAATAAGAGATATTTAAACTAAAAAACATGATTTGACTGTAATAACTTTTAAAAGTACCTCCCAAATGCCAACCGCATCCTTCACTTTACTACTCCTAGATAAATATACTAGGTTAAAAGGATCCTCAAAAGCATATATCGTTAGCCAAGTTGGATGAGTTCAATTCGTAAAATTGTATGTTCACAAATTAAGTTTAGGTGAAAAAGAAAATAGATGCAAAGTTTCTTACGTTTCTTTAAGGCACACTAACAATTTTTAAGATCAATATTCTCTCTCATATACCAAGAATTAGCAAATTGCAGGCTGTCTTAAATTATATGTGTTCCATATATAATTGACAATGAAAAATTACATATAACAGGAAGACCAGTTACTGCAGATGATGAATCACTGCAATTATTTTAACTGAATGGAAGAATGAACGAACAGAAGGAAGACTTTTTATTATAATGACTAACTGAATATTCAAGAACAGAGAAAATGTGAACAGCAAAAAAGTTCTCTCTTACACAAGCAATAGCACCACCTGCTGATTAATGAAAAATCTGGCTGAAGGTACCTAATACATTCAGATCTTTTCCCTTGAATTCTGTTCCATTTAATGTAATATAATGCAATTCATTAATAAGTCTGTATACTTAGTTATAATAACTATGTTAATTTGAAAGTTTTTATCTTACATATTTGATTCATGCATTTCTTAAAAATCAAAGCTAAAAATAAAATTCATTATGGAATCTAGAGAAAAATTATAGTATTTGGCTTTTAAGCTTTATTCCATAATTTACTTGTACCATAATTTATTTTACTAACCTCTTAATAACGTACATTTAGTTTGTATCTGATATTCCCTGACCACCTCACCTAAAATAACGCCCTGTTCCTCACCCAACTTTATTTTTTTATAGCATTTATTACCACTTAACTTATTATATATTCATTTTGTTTGTTTGTTTATAGTCTTTCATCTGCTGGAATGAAAACTCTCAAGAGCAGGAAATTTATTTTGTTTACTCCTGCTGCTTTAACACCCAGGGCAAGGGCCTGGCACATAATGGACTCTCAATAAATGTTTGTGAAGGAATTAACCAATATAAAAATAAATGAACAAATGAATATGCAATGCATTTTTTAATTTTCTTGAATGTATAATAGCTATGTCAAAAGTTTCAAGGATCTTGATAAATTTTGCCAAATTATACTTGAGAAAAGTTGTACCAGTTAATGCCCCCATCGACGCTTCATGAGAAAGTCCATGTTCTCATTTTATGATGTGTGGGAAATGGCATTACATTGTGATTTTTATTTGCATGAAACTCATTAATGAACAGACTGAACATATCTTTGAGTTCTGGGGACATTTGCAATACAGTTCTTTTATCCTTTGCTCATTTTTCTCAGTTCAAGATTTTCTATTTGGGTCCTTTTTATAATTTCTATCTCTTTATTGATATTTTCTATTTGTTCAGACCTTGTTCTCTTGGTTTCCTTTAAGCTCTTTGAGCATAAGACCATTGATTTAAAGTCTTTGTCTAACAAGCCCAATGTTAGGATTCTTCATGGATGGTTTCTATTTCTTTTTTTCCTGTAAATGGGCCATACTTTTCTGCCTCTTTGTATGCCTTGTAATTTTTTGGTGAAACATGAATATTTTGACTATTATACTGTGGTAACTCTGGATATCAGAGTCTCCCCCTGCCCCCAGAGTTTGCTGTTTTGCTTTTTGAGGGCTGCAGTCATTTGTTTATTTAGTGACTTTCCAAACTAGTTTTGCAAAGACTGTATTCCACTCACACGCGGTCACTGAAGTCTCCATTCCGTTATCTCAGTGGTCAGCTAGTGACCTGATAGAGACAAAAAGAAAGAAAAAAAGTACTCTCCTACTCTGTGCTAATTGGCTCTGAGCTGGGGCACTCCTTCAACACTTAGGCCACCTATAATTCTGCCTTAGCCTTCATCTCCTGCTTGTGGAGAGCCCAAAGATCTGCCAGTGATACAAGCCTAGCATCTTCTCAAGTCTTTCTTGAGCATATGTCTGGCTCTGGGCATGTGTGTTGCACTCTGGATTCCTTAGTATATGTGAGAGCCCGTCAAAGCCCTTATTTTTCCATGTGTCTTTCTCCTAAGCCGCCTCCTTCCCAGGCTTTTTGGTCTATCTGCTTCTTGCCCCATCCACCATCCCTTACCCCAAGTGGCTGTGGGTAGCATGTCTTTACATGCTTTCAACAGATGCCACCTGGGAAGCCACTCCAGCTCTGAGAGATTTCCAAGGCAGGCAAAACAACGACAATCCTCTGTGCCAGTCCCTCAGGGAACCACTGGACAGCTCAAAAAGCACAACCATAATTTTTTGAGAAGATGGTCCATATTTTCCCCCGGTACGAGCGAGCTGCCCTCCTGCTCTACTCCACCTTGAGAACCAGTGCAGTAGTCAGCACAGCTCTCAAGTGTGCAGACCTGATTTTCGAAAACTCCTGATCAATTATTTTAAATAAACTTTTGTGTGTGTGTGTGAGGAAGACCAGCCCTGAGCTAACATCCGATGCCAATCCTCCTCTTTTTGCTGAGGAAGACTGGCCCTGAGCTAACATCTGTGCCCATCTTCCTCTACTTTATACAGGACGGCGCCACAGCATAGCCCGATAAGCGGTGCGTCGGTGCGCACCCGGGATCCGAACCTGAGAACCCCGGCTGCCACAGCGGAGCACGCGCACTTAACCACTACGCCATCGGGCGGCCCCTAAATAAACTTTTGATATGTTAAAAATGATAATGGCAGAACAGCTGCTATCAGACTAGCCTTTTCACAAATAACACTTATTCACTCTAGACAAAATACAACCACTAATTGAAGACTGGAGAGCAATCAAAAGCAGGCAGACAGCCACTTTGGAAAACAGTTTGGCAGTTCCTCAAAAAGTTAAAGATAAGAGTTACTATTTAACCCAGCAATTCCACTCCTAAGTATATACCCAAGAGAAATGAAGACATGTCCACACAAAAACTTATACACATTCATGGCATTACTCATAATTACCAAAATTTGGAGCAACCCAAATGTCCATCAACTGATGAACATATAAACAAAATGTGTTATATTTATATAACAGAATATTATTTATCCATAAAAAGGAATGAAGTACCGACATATGATACAACATGGATGAACCTTGAAAACATTATGCTAAGTAAAAGAAGTCACAAAAGGCCACGTAATGTATTATTCCATTTATATGAAATGGCCAGAATAGACAAATCCATAGAAAAAGAAAGTAGATTAGTGGTTGCCAGGAGCTGGGAGTGGGGTAGGGAGAGATAGGGATTGACAGTAAATGAATATGTGATTCTTTTTAGAGGGGAGGAAATTGTTCTAAAATTTAAGAGTGTGGTGGTGGTTGTACAACTCTATGAATACACTAAAAAACAGTGAATTGTACACTTTAAGTGGGTAAAATGTATAGGATGTGAATTGTATCTCAATAAAGCTGTTTAAAAAAAATAGACAGAAACTTGAAGGGAATCAGTGGTTGAAAGAAGGGAACAGTATTGAGTAAATTTCCATTTTTTGTGTGTCTGTGAGGAAGATCAGTCCTGAGCTAACATCTGATGCCAAGCCTCCTCTTTTTTTTTTTTTTTTTTTTTTTTTTGCTGAGGAAGATTGGCCCTGGGCTAACATCTGTGCCCATCTTCCTCTACTTTATATGGGACGCCACCACAGCATGGCTCAACAAGCAGCATGTTGGTGCGCGCCTGGGATCCGAACCTGCGAACCCCGGGCTGCCGGAGCGGAGCACGCACACTTAACTGCTGCGTCACTGGGCTAGCCCCTAAATTTCCATTGTTTTACAATCTTTTACCTGAGAGCAGGCCCTACTTGGTGCCAAGCATGATGGCTAAACCTCAGAAACCTGTTGTCACTGGGAGAGGAATCAGAGGATCAAGTTCAGGGTGACCACAACGGCTGGAAATTGAGGAGAAAACTCCAGAAAGAAAAAAGTCATAGAGAATTCATCTTCACACCACAGGGGAGACAGAGCCTGAAGTTTGAGTTCAGCCAAGTTGACTCCCTACACACAGAAAAATCAGTACTCTTTAGAGAAACATAACAGAATCCAGAGTCTCTATTATGTATTATTCACAATGTTCAGAATACAGTTCAAAACCACTAGTTATACAAAGACTAACAGCACAGAGGCCGGTCCTGTGGCCAAGTGGTTAAAGTTCCCTGTGCTCCACTGTGGCAACCTGGGTTCACAGGTTTGGATCCCGCGCGCAGACCTACTCCACTCATCAGCCATGCTGTGATGGCGTCCCACATATAAAATAGAGGAAGACTGGCACAGATGTTAGCTCAGGGCTAATCTTCTCAAGTAAAAAAAGAGGAAGGTCACCAACGGATGTTAGCTCAGGGTGAATCTTTCTCATCAAAAAAAGAAAGAAAAAGGAAAACAGTACAAGAGAAAAGGCAATCGATGACAAGATGCTAAAATTAGCAGACAATGATTTTAAAGCAGCTACTACAACAAGGCCTTAATGGGAAATATGTTTTTGTACATATAATAACAGAGAATATCTCAGCAGAGAAATAGGAACTATGAAAAAATAACCAAATGGAAATTATAGAATTTAAAAATACAATATCTGAAATTAAAATTCACTGGATGGGCTTACAGGAAGATTGGAGATAACAAATGAAAGAAATGGTAGACTTGAAGATAGATCAACAAAAATTATCCAATTAGAAATCTGGGGGAAAAAAAAAGATTGAAGAAATAAGAATAGAGCCTTGTTGACTTAACAGGACAATATCAAAAGTCTAAAAAAATTATAATTGGAATTCCAGCAGTGAAAGGAAGAGAGAATGGGGCAGAAAAAATTATGTGAAAAAATAATGGCTAAAATTTCCCTAAGTTTGGTGAAATCATAAATTTACCTATTCAAGAAGTGTAGGGAACCTCAAACAAGACAAATACAAATGAAATCAGACACAATCAAAGCGCTGGAAACAAAAGACAAAGACAACCTGCAAAGCGGTCAGAGGCGAAGCCACTTCCCATCAGGAGGACAGTGACACACAGTCACTTACTTCTCACCAAAACAAGAAAGACCAAGACAGGGCAACATCATCTTTAAAGTGCTGAAAGAAAACAAAACTGTCAACCCAGAATTCTAAATCCAGTGAAGAATACAGAGGAAATAAAGACATTTTCAGATCAACAAAAGGTAAGAAAATTCATCACTAGCAGATGTGTACTACAAGATATACCTAAAGGAAGATTTTTAGGCCGAAGGAAAATTATATCGGATGGAAATTAGGATCTTCAGGAAGAAATGAAGAGCCCTAGAAATGTTAAACATGTAGGTAAATATAAAAGATTACCTTTCTTCCTTCTTTTAATGTTTTTAAAATGAATACGACTTTTTAAAGCAAAAATTATACTGTGATAGATATAATACTTAGGACAATTAGAGCATAAAGCAGAGGTGGGTAAATGGAACTATATGGATGCAAGATTCTTATATTTTACATGAAATGGTATAATATTAACTCTAAGTAGAATGTGAGACAAAATAAGCACCAAGTAATGCCCATTCTTCCTGGCCAAAGGACCAGGTAGAGGGGGTGCCCTGCAAGATGGAACCCTTTTGACATACTACCCTCCTCCAGGCACATACCAGGAGAGAAGCCGTGGCACTCTCCCCACTAGGCACTGCATGCTGTGGAGACCGTGGGATGGAGCCCTGTGGAACATGCCCCCTCTGCACTCAAGTGCACGGAGCTGGGACTCCTCCCACTCCCCACATGGTGCTGTAGAGACTGTGAGATGGAGCCCTGTCAGACCATTCCAGCCATGCCATACACTAGAAGCCGTGGCCCTCCCCAGTGAGCACTGTGAAGACTGTCAAGTGGGGCCCCGTCTACCATCCCTGGGTTTGCTCTGATGACAGCAAAGAGGCAGCACCCAACCCTCTCTCAACAAGAGTTGAGGTAGGATTATGGAGAGGAGGAAACTGGAGAAAGGTATTCTTTAAGTCTATGCATGAAGTCTTTGAAACACCATCAAGCAGCCCATATACGCAACTAACTAGAATCAACACAGTAAAACTATGAGACCTGAACTGCAGTGTGGAATACCACCTAGGTTTCAAATTTGCCTCTGGGCTGAAAACAAGCAGGGCAGACCAGAATAGTGCTGCAATGACTTTGAAAATGCAACTGATATTTGAACCACAGTTCACAAAAGTTAGCCACATGAGTTCTGAACCAATACAGGTAATGGCCTGCTTAAACAGAAGATGTAATAGGAACCAGAGTCTCATATCAACTTAGTGAGGGTTTTCAAAAAAAATCCAATTTTATGATGAAAGTTAACGGGAATATTAGATTTATCATATAACAACTGAGTTGAAGTAATATACCTATACAAAAATATAAAATTTCTGCTTTTTCAAATATTCCTGTCATCAATCTAGTTACATACTTGCATAGGAAGAAACGCATTCAAACCAAAACCTAATCTATTATTAACAGCATCCAAGCAATTGAGCTTTTTTCTTCACTAGAAATATTTCTTGAAAAACATTAAAAGAAAATGTTTATAAAAATCACATTTTTCTAGGCTTAATATTTCACAGATAACCTGAAAGTTTGCATCAACATCATTCTTTAAAGCTAATATTATAAAATTACTATCCAATTTCTGTCAAGGACACCTAGATAAGAATTTTTAATAAAATGCTGATTAGGAAACATTGCACTCTAAAAATTTGTGAGGAGCTCTCAAAATAGAAATCTGATAAATCTGTAGCAAATGCTAGGGTATAGATCCTTCCTGAGGACTAGATTCTTACATCTAACATTGAAATTCTTCCACAAAATCTGGTCCTGGATAAATGATTACTGCTATTAATTATACAATTTAAAATTACAGATTATGAGAGAAACAAAAAGCAACAAGCAGCTACATTTAAGAGCGACATTTCCACGTTGAAGTGAACATGTAGTTACTTCTTAAAGGAAGCCTTAGCAGGTTTTTTCAAGAGATAAACAATTGTCTGAGAAAAGCATCCAGCACTAGGTGACTTAAACTTTCCACTCTAAGTTGAAACCACTTACTTGGTAAGTAGAAAAGGTGAAGAATCTCAATAAGCATTGTCCTTCTTATCTTCCATCACGCTAACCTGCCTTGACCCTCCAAATAGGTTAGTTCTCATTACTAGGAGCTGCCTGTGTCTCCTTGTAAAATTTATTACAATGTACTTAAATAAATGAGTGTGTAATTAATCATTTAATATCTGTCTTAGCAACAAGAAAGTAAACTCCACAAGGGCAACGTCTGCTTGGTATTTTTTAAAAAGATGTGCAGAAAGTACTTATACAAGTAATTTGTTTTTGACTTAAAATACTTATGGCATTTATATCTTAGTGAATAGAATTATTCCCCAATAAAGATGTACATGTTCTATATCACCTTAAAAATAATTTTCCATGTTTTAACTTATATATACCTAAAAAAATTAAATAGCTTCAAGAAACAATATTTTTAAAAAAGGACAGAAGGCTGAATTATATAATTAGAAAATCCAATGGATTTTGCAAGCAAAATAAAATTAAAGATGTGCAATATTGTGATTTATAAGAAATATATATTTGGTCATTCGATATATATTTGGTCTTCGTTCACAGTTCTTGGCTTACAGCTCCCAAAACCCTTAGAATTTCCTAAGTGTTGAGAGTGATAAAGGTGTCCTTTGTTATGTGAATGAAGTGACTGTTGGAAAGCACCTAAGGATGGGGGCTGGTTGTCAGTGGAGCCAATCATGTGATTAGAGGGTTGGAACTTTCAGTCCCTCTCCCTGATTTCCAGGGAGGGGATTGGGGCTTGAGGTTGAATCAATTGCCAATGGCCAGTGACTTAGTCAATCAAGACTACGTAGTGAAGTCTCCATAAAAACCCAAAAGGACAGCTCATCAGCCTTTTTCAGAGAGCTTTGATGCTGGGGAGTCAGAACACTTCCTTGTGTCACCATTCTGGGCTCCAAGCTCCACGAGGACAGAAGCTCCTTTGTTTGGGATCTCACCCTACGTATCTCTTCATCTGGCTGTTGATTCATATCCTTTAATAGCCTTTGTAATAAATCAGTTATCTAATGAGTAAATGGATTTTCTTGAGTTCCGTAAGCTCTTCTAGCAAATTAATTGAACATGAGGAGGGGATCACAGGAACCTCTGATTTTATAGCCAGTAGGTCAGAAGTACAGGTAACAACCTGGACTTGCGATTGGCATCCTGAGTTGGAGGGGGGCCATGGGAATCTCCAGTTTGTAGCTGGTAGGTCAGATGCATAGGTAACAACCTAGACTTGAGACTGGTGTCTGAAGTGGAGAGTGGTCTTGTGCAACTGAACCCTTTCCCTGCAGCATGTGATTCTATCTCAGGGTAGATAGCATCAGAGGAAGGTGAATTACAGGACACCCTGCTGACATCCAAGAACTGCCTGTTGGTGTGGGGAAGGCACCTTACGCACACATTGGGATTGGGTCCAGGAACCCTTTGCAAGAATAAATCTAGTTCTTTTTCTCTTCAAAAATTATAGAAAGCATGTTCTTTATTTGAAAATTTTAGAAAATGCAGATATACAAAAAAGAAGAAAAAATCACCTAACACTTCAAACTCCAGAGATAACCATTGTTAAAATGTGTTATATTCTGTCAGACTATTTTTCTATTCGTATATATAGACACATACATTTTTATACAGATAGGACCATCCTAGGCATAAAATTTGTAACTATTTTTTTTTCTTCTGATTATATATCTTAAAAATCTTTTCACGGCATTATGAAAGTAAACTATCATTTTTAATAACTACGTAATAATTCATTATAATAGTTATATTCCATAAATTAAGTTAAATAATGTTCTAATGTTGGGGATTTAGATTGTTTTTCATTTGTTAAATTATAAATAACACTTCATTGAGTATTCTTTTTCCTATTATTTCTATAAGGTAAATTCCTAGAACTGGAGTTGCTGGGTGAAGGTATACGTATATTTATTTCTTGGGTTTTTTGGTTTTTTGGTTTTTTGCTGAGGAAGATTGACCCTGGGCCAACATCCATGCCCATCTTCCTCTGTTTTATATGTGGGATGCCGCCACAGCACAGCTTGATGAGCGGTGTGTAGGTGTGCACCTGGGATCCGAGCCTGCAAACCCTGGGTCACAAAAGCGGAGAACACAAACTTAACCACTGTGCCACTGGGCCAGCCCCCTAGTTCTTGGGTTTTTGAAACATAATGTCAAATTATCCTCCAGAAAGGTTTGAACAAACATATCTATATATTTTTTTTTTCTAGGAACTATTCTAGGAATAAATAGAACCTAGTCTAATCAAATAACTCATAAACTCTAAGTGATAATCATATAAAGGGAAATATGAAACAGTTAATAAAAATCATGCAAAAAGAAAAAATGATCAAATGAAAGAGTTCCAAATATTTTGTGAAAATATACAAGGCAGAAATGAAACAAAAAAATCCATTGATAATTCAATGACTGTAAATGCTCCCATAGTATTTACAACTAGTTATTCTGAAAGAATCGATTTAGAAAATTAAGAGACAATATCATCACACACATTCATATACTATAAACATTTTCCCTACAGCAAAATGATAGGATATAGATCATTCCTGAGGACCAGATTCTTATAACATCTAATACTGAAATTCTGCCACAAAATACGGCCCTGGATAAATGATTACTACTATTAATTATACAACTTTAAGTTATAGATTATGAGAGAGACAAAAAGAATTATATTCCCAAAATAATTTTAAATGAAGCAGATGTTAAGAAAGAATCAGAAGAATAAATTACAGGGGATTTTTTAAAAACTTAATCTTTTCAATTAGACTACCCTTTTGGAATCACTTTCATTATCATTTACTAGTTCATCTCTAAATCTAAAGTATTTTTTCTACAGTAGGGCAAGCATTACCACTTTCAGAGCTCAGAAGGAATATCAATCATCTCACAGGTTTATTTAAGTGTCCTTCATAAAGAAAACCACGGAACTTCTTAAAAGTACAACTCCCTGCGCTCCATTCTCCTGAGATTTTGATTCATCACATTGCAAATGGAGGCCCAAGAATATGTATTTTAGCAATATCCAGGTGATACTTATGAATGCTGAAATTTAGGTAACTTGATTTACTATTGTAATGATTGCACAAACACCTAACAAAATTATACCACACAAAGCCAGTACAAATTATACAATACCATAAGAGGGTGTTATCGTCAGGCTGGCACCCAGATAGTAAGGTACTCAAATTGAAATCCAGGTAATTATTTTTGACTCTTCCCACTTTTTACAGCAAGAATTTATCTCCTGAACCTGTCCACTTCTTTCCATCCCCACTGCTATTCCCTATTATTCAGGCAATATCATTTTCTTGTACTACTGCAACAGCCTCTCATTAGCCAGCCCACCTCCAGTTTACCTCCTCTCTAATCCATACTCCCTGCTGACCTCAGGGTACACTTCCCTAAAAATGCCAAATCTAATAAGGTCACTACTTAAAATGGATCAGTGGCTCACCACTGTCCTAAGGATAAAATCCAAACTACTATAGCCATACTGAACTTTTAATTTTTCTAACAGACTTTAATTCTTTGCCTTTGCGTTCTTTCCTCTCCTGCACCACTGTTCCTTTAATACCAAAGCAATATTTCCAATATTTGAATATTATCATGTTACTACCATCTATGGCTCTCTACTGACTAACACACTGGTTTTCCAACTTCATTGTTTTAGCTGTTCAAAAGAAACCTTATATTGGGGGCCAGCCCCATGGCGTAGTGGATAAGTGCACATGCTCTGCTGCTGGCGGCCCGAGTTTGGATCCCGGGTGCGCACCCGATGCACCGCTCCTCAGGCCATGCTGTGGCGGCCTCCTAAATAAAGTGGAGGGAGATGGGCACAGATGTTAGCCCAGGGCCAGTCTTCCTCAGCAAAAAGAGGAGGATTGGCATGGATGTTAGCTCAGGGCTGATCTTCCTCACAAAAAAAAAAAAAAAGAAATCTTATATTGGATGCTCAAATAGTAAACCTGATTAATGTAGAGCTTTTCTGGTTGCTGGTGGAGAGGAGGACCAAGAGCTCACCCCCCTCACTTCTTTACTACCCCACAGCAACCCCTAAGCACAGAAAATAATTAGATTCTTAAAATGTTATAATTTAGACTCTTTTACATGGCAAATACAGATCTGGTCTGAGAATATCTTTTCTATATTATCTCCTGGTATTATCCCATGCAAAATCTTATTGATATTGCACAAAAAGCATCATACTTTGAGGCACAAGAGGTTCCTTCTGGCTGCAACTCTCTTCCCCCAACTTATCTACTTGGGGAACTACTAATTCTTCAAGCCTCAGCTCTCCAATCAATGTCCCACAGGCAGAGCTAAGCTCTGCCACAGTGCAGAGTGGTTCACAGTGCTTGCACAAACCAAACCTCCTGTATAGCACTTATCACACTGTACTATAAGTCTTATAGTCTGATTCTCCACTAGACTGTCAACAACTTGAGTGAAAATCTTTCCATCTTCTCATCTACAGTTTCTAAAATATTCTCTGATGGGTAGTGTATATTTAATGACTATTGAATAAAAGAAAATATATTTAAAATGTTAATCTCAAGTCCTTAAAAAATTATTGTAATATATTCAGTTGAACAAGGTAAAAGCAAAATCCTTTTAGAAAGTTTACTTTTCCAAAATAGTTAACATTCTAAAGATAGGTTTGGTGTTTAATGAAGTAAATTTTTAATTCAGTTATTCAGATCAATTCAATGCCCCAAGTTTTTAAAATTTTTAAATATTTTCATCAAAATGGCAAATTAAAATTATTATGCTTCAATTGACTTAGTGAATTATCGAGTATCTACTGTGTTTTATAGATTAATAGAGAGTCATTAAGCTCTGGGATCTTATAAACTATCCAGTGAGTCAAAAATAATATATATAAAACTAAAATGGACAATGTAAGAGCATAATACATTGTGAAAATGAGAGTACATATTCCATAGACTTAGAATCATTGATAGAAAATCAGATGAAAATAAGATGATCTGATCTAACATCTTGATATTATACCTAAAAAATGATACCTAGGTGAGAATAAGTTAGAAAAATAGATAAACTTGACAATATCTCTGGAGGGTATCATGAAAGGAAGTCAAACATTAGATAGGCCTTAAAGAAGGAGTAGAACTCAGTGCGTATAAGACAGAGGTGAGAGCATTCCATGAAAGGAGAAGGTAAGTGCAGAGAAGATTCATGAGCCTGACTGAGCACAGACACAAATTAGGGAGTAGTGGAGGGAAAAGACTGAATGGATTTTATGGCGCCAGGCTTCAAAGAGCCTCTAAAGTCAAGCAGAGGACTTTATATTTTATGTAATAGAAAACAACTAACCAGAACACTTAATAGATCATTTATAAAGCTCTAAAAATTCTAAGCTGTCTTATTTTGCATTTGAGGAAGATAAGTCACAGAACAATTATGTGATTTCCTCATAGTTGGGAATAGTATGGAATAGCCCCACTCATATAATGCTGCCGCTTCTGAAGCATTTGATGAAACAACTCATTCTTCAAGTACAGTGGGTAAATGCATTGAGCTTGGCTCTGCCGAAGTTGTAAACAGAATTTGTATGAAGGAGGGCATATTCTCTTGTGAGGAAAAAGTCTCACACATATTCAAACATGAATTCTCGACAAAAACCAAAGTCCTTTGGTTTTAAAATGACTATTTTAAAAATTTACTATCAATTCCTTACCAAAAATATGCAACCAAAATTTTTATATGAAACATACTGACAATTAGAAAAAGGCTAAAACTGAACTCTGCATATTGATTGGGCATAAATTTTAATACTTTAACTACTTCACCATCTTTCACAATCATGCTTAAAATAAGTATTCCCAGGAAGACAAATAGTAGAGAACATATCCATTCTTCAAACTGAACTTACAGAGTTTGTATGGTCCTATAAATCTGGAATTGATTGAACCCGTATGTTAAGAAGACAAATCAGAAAGATGCAATCAAATGCATTCATTGAAAACGTTTTTTAAAGATTGAGAACCAGGTGTTTTTTAAAGATTGTGCATTACTAGATGTATGACAGCACATCTGTGATTGCTCACCAGTACAACTTACCCCAGTTTTATCACACAGGCGTAAAGTATGAAATGATCCAACAGCAAATAATTCTCCATCTGGAGCCCAGGCAACTGAGGTAATAGGATGCTCATGAGGTTGTGAATTGTACAGAGGGCGGCTGTAACTATCCCATACCTACAAAAGCAAATTTTAAAAAATCTTCCATAACAGTCACCACATTATTACAAACAAGTTTGTCTTCTAGTAAGTTATCAAGATTTAGAAATCATCACTTTATAATACTAGCAATTAAATAAATGTCTTTACTACCACACAAGTGGGAAAATAGCTGTATTGCCTGAAACCTAAGTATCTCAAAAACACATTCTATGATAACATGGTGATAATTTTCAGATTTTACTAAATCTTTGATTAATCATAAAACCTACTCATTTTAACTCCTTTTAAATTTAATAATAAAGTTTTGAGATGTCCAGTTTTTTGCTTAAATTTTTTTGCCCAATATGTGCTCTATCAACTTTCCCTAAAAGTATTTATTTCAATTTCCTCTAACTATAGTCACATTAAATCTTATTCGTCTTCACAAATTATTTTAGTCTGAAGCTAATCAACGTTTAACAAACCAGTAAGGTTGATTTTTAAAAATTTAAATTGAGTTGCTTTAAATAGTCACTAAAACTAGGAGTTGTATTTATGTTGCTACTCATTAAATCAAATTCTGTAGATCAATGAGATAGGCCAATGAGAAAGTCAACACTTTAAAATACCACTTAAAATTATAAAATAACAATTTGCTAAATTATTAGAGTTAAAAGTCATGGCTAAAGTGAAGGACTAAAAGAATATTCTTATATGCTAGTACTTTACACCTAAATTTGATTCTTTCAACCAAGTGACAAATTCAAACATTACATACCTTATATTTACAGTCTTCACCAGCAGATAAAATTAGATCATTGACTGAGTTCCAATCTACTTTCAAAATAATGCCATCATGAGCTTTCCACTTTGAGAAAAAAATAAGATATTAATTATAACTTCAAGAGCACTGAAAAATTTTTTTATAAGAAAAGACATTTTGCCTCTTTCTAATGATTCTCTTGTCCCCTCCTTGAAGTTTCCTATCCTTTCATAGCCATTATGCATAACTTCATTTGCTTGTTTCATTTCTAATTTAAACTAATGAAAGCACTGAGTACTATGAAACCCCCTATAGAGCTTACATCCTTATAAATTTCCTTGGTTGTCTCGACTCCAGATGGAAATTTGACAAGCTTGACAAGGTTGTCATTCATTCACTGGAATGAATATGTTGTGTACTCTAAAACTTAGTTGAATCCAAATCTTGCCCTCCTTTGTACAGTTGATCCCATTACTGATACTGCTTTCATTGTTGTTTTTTAATTCTTTTCTTTGTTTTAAAAACTTCTACATGAACATCTTCTTTAGTACTCCATTCTCTTCTGCATATTCTCCTAAGCTTCATTCTCTTTACCTTCATGTCTCTGGAGTAGTCACTGAACTACTCTGAAAACTTTCTGTTGCATTTACCATATAACAAAAGGATGTCTTCCACAATATACATATATTCTATACATACATAGAATGCAAACATGTATGTGTACATATAGGTCACCCAGAAATTGGCAATCTAAAAAGTAAGCATGGATGTCTTCTTGCTCTTAAATATAATTCATGTGCCCATTTAGCTATTACCAGACATGTAATTAAAAGGTGTCTTTCACCATGTTTAGGCAGAATAATATAAATGAAAAAGAATTAATTTTTATTGAAGACTATAAAATACATTTTAATGTCTGAGCCAATTAAATTCACATCAAAGAGTGACAGATTTTAAGGGCTCTCCCTATAGACCCTTCCCAACTTAGTGTTCTAAATGTATACAGAATAAAATAGTAAATTAGGGTCAAACAAGCTCTAAGAATAAGCAATAATTCATAGCTTGCTTTATTCAAGATATATAAAAACACACACTCTCAAAAGCAAATGTTTTAATAATATGTTAAAAAGCAATAATTCTCACAGTTTAATGCCAAATTAATCCAATGTCCTAAAATAAACTGCAAGGACAAAAATAACAATATATAGACATAGATATAAATATATATGGATACACATACACAGAGATTCTCAACAGTTTCATTTTAAAGCTACAAAAATAAATTTTTGGATATTCAAAAGTTAAAAAATATGATTTAAATTATCCTTATAGTATTATTTAGGATATCAATTTATATATTACATATATTTACATATTACATATAATGCATAGACAGTTTTCAATTATTTCTCAATGTATTAGGCATTTTGTGAAATCCCTTTGGACAAGCAATTCCTTGAAGGCAGGAACTATGTTCTGTTTCACTTTGAACATCTCACACCTAGCATAGTGCCTGTTATATAGTAAGTACGCACTACAACTTCGGTGAATGAATAAATAAACAAAGGTCTCCTCACTATAAAACCAAGTTCTGGATCTCTAGAAAAGCCCCTAGAGCTCTTAAGAGAAATGAGGTATATACTTCTGAACTGTATTCTAAATAAATAATTAATTAAGCATTCCTTTTTGCATATGTTTATGCCCAAGGAGAATTGCTGCAACTTTAGTTTTCCAAAAGGAATAAAAAATTTGCACTAAGTTACTAATTATACTTTAACTCCTCCGCACTTTAGCTGAATTTTGGCAATGGATATTTTTCCTTCCCTCCACTACCTCTTGGCCCAAGGGTTCTACTGAACCATTAAACTATAATTTATCAGTGGTGATATAAGCATCTTCCTGAGTTTTATTTATGTAAGCCTAATTACAGGCATCTAAACAAATCACATAACTATAAACTGAAAGATTCATCTTGCCTGTTTTTTGCTGTATAATTTCAAAGCAAATTTTCGGAGTATAAGTGGTATGGAAGGACTTGACTAAAGGCAGTCAGGACTAGTCCTCTTTCCCAGCTTCTTCCCTTTGTGCAAATTCTTTGCCTTAGTTGCCTAAGAGCAAGGACTTGTACCTTCTATTTCTTGTTTGTCCCACAGATCCTAGCAGAGTGTTCTGTATGTAGTAAAAATGTAAATGCATGTTGACTATAAGAAATATATATAGCATAATCTACATAGAAGTTATTAACGTGGAAACTCAAAGTCATTTCTATCTCTTTACTCTCTCAAAATCTATATCTACTCAACTGGTAAACGTGATGCTTCTTCTTCAAACACTTTTATAACTGCAGTAGCCGGTCAAGCTCCAGCATCAAATCCCCGACCCGGGATCTAGTCATTCTATATCATATTTCTGGCCTCCTTAGCTCTTATTAGAGGCTGACTAAAAGGTAGAGATGACATAATAACATCAATAATAACAACTACTCTATACTAAGAGCTTATTGTATGCACTGTCCTATGCACGCTGCAATTTAACTCATTTAATCCTCACAACAATCCTATCAAGTAGGTTTTAGCATCACAACTAAGAGATGAAAAAGCTGAGGCTCAAAGATATTTTATAACTGGCCTCAAGTCACACATGGGTAAGTAGGTGAACATTTGAACCAAGGTGACTAACTCCAAAGCCTCTACTCTTACTACCCACACTACACTGCGTCATTACCAAAACACAAAGAAAATGATTCTACCTTTCAACACTGGAATCAAACACCAAAATCCTGGACATAGGCTTAAAGGTTTTCCATTAATTTATCCTACCCTGACTTGTCATAACTGCCACCATTGTTCTGCTTCTATATAATTGGTACAATTACATACATCTAATTTGTTCTAAACATTACATTGACTCTCCCTCCACTCTAAAAATACTAAAAGAATGCTAGGGTCTTAGAGAAAGCTCAAGTGTATTTAACAAGTGAGGAGAAAGAGGAGAAAGATACTAGCGATGATGTAAACACAGTCTAAACAAGCTCTTAAAGTTTTATGATTTAGTCCTCTTTTGTCTCAAATCTATATATGTGAGGCTGACTCTGCTAAATTTAAAGATGCCGGGGGCCAGCCCCGTGGCTTAGCGGTTAAGTGCGCGTGCTCCGCTGCTGGCGGCCCTGGTTCGGATCCCGGGCGTGCACCAACGCACTGCTTCTCCAGCCATGCTGAGGCTGCGTCCCACATACAGCAACTAGAAGGATGTGCAACTATGACACACAACTATCTACTGGGGCTTTGGGGGAAAAAATAAACAAATAAATAAATAAATAAATAAAGATGCCTATTGTGGGCCGGCCCCGTGGCTTAGCAGTTAAGTGCGTGCGCTCTACTGGTGGCAGCCAGGGTTCAGATCCCAGGCCGCTCCGACGCACCGCTTGTCCAGCCATGCTGAGGTGGCGTCCCACATACAGCAACTAGAAGGATGTGCAACTATGACATACAACTATCTACTGGGGCTTTGGGGAGAAAAAGGGGAAAAAAAAAAAGATGCCTATTGTGCAAAATCATGTGACAGTTTAGTAACTCAAAACACACTTATGATTTACTAGTATAATGTGAGTTGGAATAAAGAAGTGAACCTTGTTGGAAACATAACCAGATATTCCCTCTTCTGTAATAAAGGCTAATAAAACCACACACTTAAAAGCCTCAGACTGTAAAAAGACCACCCAGAAGAAAGGGACTCCTAATAAAGTGACCTCTCATTTAGCAGTCCCGGCAGATCCTGATAAAACATTTACAAATGACTGGAAATACCTGTAAAACTTTAGCATTTGGTTGAAGAGGTTTAATGATCAGCTGCTTGCCTGCTGTGTAGAGAACCTTTTCTGAATCAGGGCCCCAGGCTACTGAATACACTGGTGTTCCTGTAAAAAGGAAAAGAAAAAAAAGACTGATAAAATTTAATTATTATGTCTTATAGAAAGAGAGATTGTTAAGAGGATCAAAAAATCAATTTGGGGTGTCATTTTGTTTTCTCCTTATTCAATGGCCCTTTCAAATGAGCACAGTCTGATATTGAAACACAAACTAGGTTAATACTGACCACTGAAAATCTACTGTGAGCAACTGACAAACTATATTTTTAACTAATTTTGATCTTGCTGAGAAAATATGAAGTTTTTAGGAATTCGAGATAGTGTGCTATTGAAATATATAAAATAAAATAAATGTACTTCATTATTTTAAGATAAAAAGGTATCAGAAAAGTCAGGATTCATCATTTCTCATCAGCAGCCGAGAGTGTTTAAACCGACTCAATGCATAAGTTGACTTAGATTTTCCATACAAAAAGACACGTGGTATACTCACCTTATAGAATAATTCCCACTCCTGATGCTGCTACAGGCAACAGAACTTCCCCTCATCTGCTGCTTAAGCAGTAATCTAACAGATAGAAATCACCCTGCCCCAAAATGACTTATCCCTCTCATCTATGAATTCGTAAACAGCAAATTAAATATTAGATTAGAGAAAGTTTTGCTTATGAATTCATAAACAGCAAATTAAATATTAGATTAGAGAAAGTTTTGCCATCTATCAAGTTTGGCTTTGGCTTGAAAGCTAGGCTAAGAAGGGTTCAAATATCCTCAAACGAGGTTAAAGTTGCCTCCACTTCCAGGGGAAAGGTACAAGTTTGATTTATCTACTACACTACAAACTACATTAAATTTCATACTGTTTTCAATTTCCTACGATAGGAATTTAGAGATGGTATTTTTTTTTTGTGAGGAAGATCAGCCCCGTGCTAACATCTGCCAATCCTCCTCTTTTTTTTTTGCTGAGGAAGACTGGCCCTGGGCTAACATCCGTGCCCATCTTCCTCCACTTTATATGGGAGGAACACTGCTTGCCAAGCGGTGTGTCGGTGCACACCTGGGATCCGAACCGGCGAACCCCGGGGCCGCCACAGCGGAGCGCACGCACTTAACCACTTGCGCCACCGGGCCGGCCCCTAGAGATGGTATTTTTAAAAACCAAATTACTTTCTAGATTACCTAATATCTTCTGGAAGGCTATACTTTATTTGAGCCTATTTATATCATATCTATTGAAAGCATTAAATTATCTGTACTCCACTCTCTGACCCAGTTACCTATTCATTAAGAAAGTGAATCAAGGTTATACAATTAATCTATGAAATATTAACCCATTTATATTATAAAACCAAGTTTTTAAAAATTGTCCAGGACTGCTAAGTCAGACTATTGTAGCAGCTGACTTTCTGTGAATAAATGAGTGAATCTTTCATGAATTTACATTCTCAGTAAAACGAAATCTGAATCTAAGGTTTTACAGGCAATCAATAAGATTTAATTGTTTATTTAAATGGAAAACATAACTGATGCCAGTCAACAAGGAGTAATCAGTAATCAACAGGGAGTAAATTTCAGTAAGATAAATGCTTGTGTTCAAGTGGCCTTCTACTCCTTTCCTGCAATTTTCTTCCCAATCAGAACATAATTTAATTGTGAGCAAGTCGAGTGTATACCTAGTCCAAAAAAATCCAGAAGCCTGCCTTCCACGGTTTAGGTTAGATGTTATATGGGGTCTAAATACTCTGTTTAAATATCAGTGACATCTAGATTGTTCTGTAACAAAGGAAACTTCAGATGGCCAATGAGATGGCCAACCTCAGATGGCACTTCTTAAGTACTTGGTAAGTACATTCTCTTGGAATATTCTCTGTGAGTAGCCAGGAGCTGACCTGGGCTTCAAAAGTAAATCTCCAAGGAACAGAGCTCAACTCTAATAAACTCCCTAGAAAATGTAAACCAAAATTTCAGATATTTCAAATGTGGTTCTTGGTGAGGACTGGAAGAAAATAGGGGAGGAAAGCTTATTTGATAGGATGGTAGAATTATAGGTACCTTCTTTATTTCCATTATTATAGCTCTAATTATTGTGCAAAAAAGTAAATTAATATATTTTAATTAAAGACTATCAAATCTTAATGAATACATTCAGTATAATTACACTTTCCTGGGGTGTATACTAAAGTATGACAAACAGCTACCCCCAAGGAAATAATTCAATAAATACAACTCCCATTGAGTTGTACAGGATGTGACTCTAGCCTTTTAGTTGTGGTAAGAGACACAGGTGGGGTATAGGATGAGGAACTGGGACGTTTTTGTCTTTTGTCCTCCTTAACATTGAATTTGTGGCCCCATTAAGTCAGCTGTGTCACCATTTCCCTGTTTATAAACCTTATAAATCTTCAGAATATTTATCTTCCCTGTTGGGACATGGAGATTATTCATTTCCTGTTTATAAAATAATTTTTTAAATAATAATAATGTTAAAGAACAGGTTTAATAACTTATAGTATAAAACAAAATAAGCTTATAGAGGAAAAATTAAGTAATTACTTTGTTGTAACATGTGGTTTTTAACTATATTCCTTCAATCAAAAAACAAATATAGCTATTTACGATAAATCAGCAATACTAAATAAGATCAATAGCTAAGTCTCATTACTTCAATCTTCCTAACCACCAATATTCAAAATGGATATAACATCAAGAACTAAGAGAAGTCTTCATGATATTCATCCCTTATATTAATAATAAAATGTTAAGTGTGAAGCTACTGTATATATGAATGTTTTCTCTTCCAAAAGGAGATATATTACATCTCTGTGCAACTTCAAATTTGGGTGATTCTGATGAAGGTAATTATTGAAAGCGGATAAATTAGCTTCATAAAGAAAATAATGATTTCTATTATGATGAAATCCATCCCACCACTATTTGAAACAAATCCTTAATATTTAAAATGTTTTTAAAAACATATTTATTAAAGCATTGAATTATTCCTAGTGCTACACCTCACTTTGCAAAGTCAGTGTGGCCATAACAAATATAGCCTTCAGGTTGAATAACTTTACAACAAAACATTTAGCAAATTATATAATGTTATTAATTTCATCATTAAAAAAGGGACAAAAAACAAAAATAGTTTTATTTTAATGAAATAATTTCTTGCTTTTTATATTGGGAATTTTTATTTATGCTCCATTTCAGTTAAGACACTCAAAAAGATCTTGTTTTTCTGACTTTGTACACTATGATCATGTGACCTTTTTGACATTTTTTAAGAAACCACATGCACCTGGGGTTGTGTTAAATGTCAGACCCTTATCTCTCTGTAAAATAAATTATCTAAATTCTTTCAACCTGTTGAAGGCATTTTAAACCACAGAAGAGGAGACAAAAATGTATTTCGATTGTTTTAAGGAAGTACATGGTCAAATACACCATGTTTTTCACATTCACACTAAAAGGTATCCCCTAAAAATGTTGTTTTTGCATGTTTTTAAGAATGCTTTTGAAATAAACTCTTCACTGTTACGATGAAGCATTAGCTGTCTTTGCCTTGAGTACAATATAGGTGAGTGATATGTGTGAATGTAAGTACTTAGAGCAGAGTCTGACCCTATATAAGCAGTGTTAGCTACTACTACTAGAAATTACTCTGTAACGCAATAAGCAACCACTTGTTCACTGTGTTGTTCATGGTAGTAGGTACTCAATTTTTTTGGTTGCCAAATCATTAAGAATTCAAAAACCAAGAATTATTTCCCTTTCATTCTATTTGTAGGGATCTGTAATAACAGTAAGTAATCAAATGCTTTTTATTCCACAAAAAAGCAAATTTTTGGTTATGTATGTCACTGGGTCAGTACAGAGAAAAAGTTTAAATGAAGGCATTTGATTCTTTAGTTTCTATCTTCAGCCACTTCTCCCTTGGGGATCTCAACTCCCCCCACAGCTTCACCTTTCACCTTCCTATAACGGACTCGCACATTAATATTTCAGCCTTTACTTCTGAGCACTAACACACTTCCACTTGCCCCAAAGACATGCCAGAACTTCAAACTCTACATATTCAAAACTATCATCCCTCTGTACATATCCCCTCATTTATTCTTTCCTCTGAATTCTTTTTTTTTTTAATTTTTTTTTATTTATTTATTTTCCCCCCAAAGCCCCAGTAGATAGTTCTATGTCATAGCTGCACATCCTTCTAGTTGCTGTATGTGGGACGTGGCCTCAGCATGGCCGGAGAAGAAGTGCGTTGGTGCGCGCCCGGGATCCGAACCCAGGCCACTCGTAGCGGAGCGCGCGCACTTAACCGCTAAGCCACGGGCCAGCCCAGTCTTCCCTCTGAATTCTTTACCTCGTACAGAGTATCCATTCCTCTCAGCCACTGAGAACTGTTCACCTTTATCAACTGCTATCATCACCACCTCTGTTCAAGCCTTAATCCACACTAGCCTATCCATACTAGAACATTTCAGTAACCTCCTTACTGGCCACCGCCATTTAACTTCTGTCTCCTCTAATTTATCCCACATATTACTGCTAACGTATCTTCCTAAAAGACAGCCCTTACTTATCTCGTACTATCCTGCTCAATTTTTCTAAAGGTTTTGTATAGTTATAGGATAAACTCCAAACCTCTTCATTTAGCAACCAAGACCATCAGCGTCTTGATCCCTCTGGCAGTACTATCCCTCACATAGCCTATACCCTGGCCCAGGGAGTCTGCTGCCACTCACCTGACTTCCACGCCTTGTGCTGTTCTGCCTCTATGCCTCTGATCATCTAACTTCCTCCATAGATCCACTTCACTGCCAACAAGCCTATTTCCTTACCTAATTTCTTCATTTTTCAAAGCACAGTCAAAAGAAGCTGCAATATTTGCCAGGAAGCCTTTTGATACTTTCTCTCCCCCAAAGCAGTAATCTCTGCCTTCCTGCCCTCCCATAGCACCTTATAGCAAAGAGCACATTCTGCCTCGTATTACAGTTATTTATATTTCCAATTTACTTCCTTTACTAAATTCATTATAGACAGGCTCCATGTTTTGTCATTCCATTCTTCCATTTGAATATAGCGTGGAGGAAATGTCCTTAAAGGTTTGCAGTATTACTCTATTCCAATTTTAACCTATAATTAAAATATACAATGTAACACAAGATAGGGCCTAATGATAATTATCCCCAGCCTACACATTATTTTTCTCTAATAAGTAAAAATAACTCCTCATAGGTACCAGGAAAAATCATTTTTAAACTAAGTCAAATTTTCCCAAAAAAAAGTTGGGATTAATGCTTCTTCTCTTATTAGAGGAGAAGGTGATGACCATGACTTTTTCTATCTGTATATCTGGTTCCAATCATCAAGAAATAAATTCAGGAATTAATTTTTATTCATCAAGGAATAAGTATAATTAACATAAACATGTAGTAAAAATCACAAGGATGCTTTCAACATTATTTACTGAATTCCAAGTTTTACAATAATTCAGGCTTATGTTATTTCATTTTTGTGCCAAAATTTACAGTTTTTCTCCTCAAAAGAGGCAGGAGTCTCCCACCCCCAGCTACCTTAGCCTTCTTAAGCCTTCAGCATCCAGCTTTCAGTAATTCAGATTTATAATCACCCTCAAAATTTGCAGTCTCTAATAAACAAACCTTATAAATAACCAGGGATTTTTCCTTCAGGCTTAATGTCATTACAACTTAACTCCTCTAATGATCTTCCCCAAAGATAAAACAGGAAAAGTCTATGCCTTATAGGAAAGTGTGAGTGGCACAAATGAAAAAAACTCAAAAATTGAATGCATAGTTCTATAATAAATTTGTAATTCTTAATCTAAAGAGATATCAGATTACTCAGTTGAAATACCAGTAAGTTAACTAAAATAAGAAAATCTATCTAATCTACTTTTGCCCATTAATCTCATAATTAACACAAACCTTGAGAAGAATAAATAAGATTCAAATAGGATAAAGATGATCAGGGTTTTCACAGCCACTTGATGATAAGGAAATTACAGCTCTTTAGAATATTGATAGAATTACCTATATTATATGATGTTATCTGTATTTTAGCTTTAAAGAGAATCCTATTTACCCATTTATTTGGGAAGAAGGAAAAAAAAAGAGCACCACAGATCCCTCTCCAAAATAAACACCATACACAAAAACTAACTCAAAATGGATCATAGACCTAAATGTAAACACTAAAACTATAAAACTCTTAGAAGAAAATATATGCATAAATATTCATGACTTTGGATTAGGCAATGGTTTCTCAGATTTGACACCAAAAGCAGAAGCAATCAAAGAAAAAAATGGGTAATTTGAACTTCATCAAAATTTTTGTTTCAAAAGATACCATCAAGAAAGTGAAAAGGAAACTCACCGAATGAGAAAAAAAAATAATTGCAAATCACATATCTAATAAGAGTCTATTAACCAGAATATACAAAGAACTCTTACAAGTCAACAATAAAAAGACAACTCAACTAAAACATGTGCAAAGGATTTGAAAAGGTATTTCTCTAAAGAAGATACATAAATGGCCAATAAGCATATAAAAGATGCTCAACACATTAGCCATCAGGGAAATGCAAATCAAAACTATAATGAGATACCACTTTACACTCACTAGGATGACTATAATCAAAAATACAATAACAAGTATTGAGGATGTGGAGAAATTGGAACCTTCATATATTTCTAGTGGGAATGCAAAATGGTACATTCATTTGGAAAACAACTTAAGGAAGATTTTTAGTTACTGATACAGAACTATCTCCAAGATAGTTCATTATTCAATTGAAAAAAAAAAACAAGGAACATACTGTAGTAGATACAGTATACAACCACTTGTTTATAAAAGAAAAAAAAGAATATATAAAAACATTTGCTACAAAAGAAAATGGTGACACCAGTTGCCTCGGGGAATGTTTGCTGGGTAGCTGGAAGACAGGGTAATATGAGATACAGTAGTAGTATTTAAAAGGTAACTTTATACCCTTTTTTATTCTTTAAATTCTGAATCAGGTGAATGTATTATCTATTAAAAATTAATACTTTAAATTAAGATTTAAGTCCTCCCTGAAAGATACATACTAACAATCAAAATTTTATGATCCTGGGGCCAGCCCAGTGGCATAGTGGTTAAGTTCACACTCTCCACTTTGGCCCGGGGGGTTCACAGGTTCAGATCCCAGGTGCAGCACCTACAGACCGCTTATCAAGCCATGCTGTGGAGGCATCCCATAACCAAAATGGAGGAAGATGGGCACAGATGTTAGCTCAGGGCCAGTCTTCCTCAGCAAAAAGAGGAAGATTGGCAATAGATGTTAGCTTATGGCCAAGCTTCCTCACAAAAAAAAAAAAGAAAAAAAAATTTATGATCCTATTATTGAAAGCAGGGGTGGCAAACTCAAATCCCTTCAGAGCTGTATGTTGTGTACTACAATGTAACATAAATGAGTGAAGTAGGGTAGAGTGTAAGAAAAGTAAGAGAAGCTTAAAATCCAACTAAAGCAGAGCAGCCACTACCGAACTCCAGCTGATTGTATTTATTCTGGAAAGCAGGCCTAATGTTGCCACGTCTTCCCAAGGTTTCAAAAGACACCAGAAATCCAAATTTGTATGTGAAATGTTTTGACTTTTAATGTTGGGCCTGTACCAAGCTAGAGGGCCAGATTCAGCCCACAGGCCACCTATTTATGACCTCTGATTTATAAAAAGTCCTTAATTTACGAACACCTTGTGCTTCCAAGCTGACTTTGCAAATTTGGAAACAATGTATTTTCTCTGAAAGAGTAAAATAAGTAGCAATTTGGTTTCCAGATCCATTATACAGGTAAACTATAGTACTGAACTCATAGCAATGTGTCACCTACTATCTTTGATTAACAATGTTTATATTAAACAACTTATTCTAAGTTTCAACTTTCGACTTTGGAAAGTCCAAAATGGTGGATGCAAGGATAGTAAAAGGGAATGAGATGATTGGATGAATTTAAGGAACCAGAAGGAGGCTTATGGGGTCACTGGTGAAGGATCTTAGGCAAGAATTCAGATTAATATAGTGGGTAGTGAGATAAGCTTTCAGAATTTTTCTGAAGATCTGTGTCTTCTGTAGACAATACATTTAATAAAGGAGAAAAGAAAGGAAAAAAGAATGTCTGCACAGCAGCAACAGCTGAAAAGAACTGCAGCCCCAGCTCCAAGGGGTTAGTGATCTCTAGAAGAATTCTGTCAGTCCTTCATAAGTCCCATCACAAAGGGAGAATGCCAAAGAATTAGCCCTAACAAAAATTATAAAGTAAAAAGTAAATCCCTATGCCCACTGGAAGACTAAAATAAAATTTATTTCCTAAAGGTACATTTTATTACTAAAGTAACAATAAATTGACTTCTTTTTCTAACTGAAATTCACCCATGAATGCTTCTATGAACTCTAAATTTTCTACTCATGGATAAATAATTCTACTTGGAGATTATCTGTAGCAAAGATTTAACGTCTACCTAGTACTTCTGGTTATCTTTGCTAACATTTGGTTAATGTGTAGCTAAAAAAATTGTAACAATTTTAACACTATCCTAAGAGTAAGCATGATTTTAAAAATGAAACCTGGAAATTTTTGGAAGTCACTTATTGGAGATGCTTCACAATATGACTTTATCATATAATTCTGAAGAATAGTTGACAAGCTGTTGGCAACCTGTCTCGGAAGATCAGCTGATATGTGCTCAGGTCAACATTAAAACTGCTTTATTGTTCCTAGGTAACACCTAATTAGGAAACTAAATCTGCTATACAGAAAAAAATCATATGTAATCTAAGTCCCCACAGGAATGACCACTGGACTGACTTTATGGGCACTTCTTCTCAATTGACACAGAAAACCGAGATGCTGCTCTAAGTAGTTGTAGTTTACCAAGTTTTGGATCATCAGGGTGTCTGCTGCTCTCCATTTGTATAAAAATTGAATGTACAGGGACAGCCCCATGGCTTAGCGGTTAAGTGCGCGCACTCCGCTGCTGGCGGCCTGGGTTCGGATCCCGGGCGTGCACCGACGCACCACTTCTCCGGCCATGCTGAGGCCGAGTCCCACATACAGCAACTAGAAGGATGTGCAGCTATGACATACTACTATCTGCTGGGGCTTTGGGGGGAAAAATAAATAAAGTTTAAAAAAAAAAAAAGAAAGAAATTGAATGTACAACATAATTTTAAAAAGGTGCTAATATTACGAAGTTGTTAGGACTTTTTAAGTACGGAGATACTCTTAATGTTTCCTACTACTATTACTTACTTAACTACACACCCAGTCCTATAGGATATGCTTATAATGCTTCAGAATTATTTTAAAAAGAATCATTAGCCTATAACTATATTTATATAGACTCATTAACAAAGAAAAAGCTCTTGAGTATTTCTTACATTTCTTGGCTCGAATAATACAGTTACCATGGCATATC
This sequence comes from Ceratotherium simum simum, assembly GCF_057802395.1. Taxonomy (NCBI): domain Eukaryota; kingdom Metazoa; phylum Chordata; class Mammalia; order Perissodactyla; family Rhinocerotidae; genus Ceratotherium; species Ceratotherium simum. The sequence continues at coordinate 63,360,172 of NC_141914.1, forward strand.
AGGCAACATGGAAAGTAAGAGGAAAAAGTGTAAATAGAAGTAAGAGATTTCAGGTTTTGAACCTGACCAAAATCAGTCTTAGGAACTATATTAGACTGGTTTTAAAGGAAAATGTTAAGCCATTTTTATTGAGTATCTTACATACCTTGCTGAGCTAAAGTTGATCTTAGCATCCCAGTCTTTGACCAGATTTTTATTTGTCCGTCTTCTCCAACTGCAAAGAGAAAATAACAACAGATATTGTTATCTATAGGAAATAAATTTAAACATTAAATTTGCATATAAAAATAAGCAGTGTATATATTAATGCATATTTAAAATTCAGACGTGATTTATTCTAATTAAATGACAGTACTTCGTAATTATAAAATTTAACTAAAATCACTTTGAAACAATTTTATCAAAGTAGCCTAACTTCCATGACAAAAAATTTTTTTTTCCTTTAATCTTAGAAGACTTATGAGTATATTATTCAAAAAATGCTTTCATTTTCACTGAAATCTCCGTTCCAGAATTCTAAGAAAAGTGCTCTCTGTGTAATAGGAAGAGCTGCAGCCAAATCCCAGTGAGCTGGGGACTGAACGGAGTCAGGTGGTAGACTGCTCCTTTGAACAGCTTGCCTGAAAGGAGAAGAAAAAAAGAAGTTGTAGCTAGAGAGTTATTTGTTAAAGGAGGGATTTGTATTTCTTTCTTCTCAATTTTCAAAATGGATGACATCTGAACACATTTATACACTGAAAAAGAAACCACTGGAAAAGGAGAAGTTGAAAAAAGAAGCAAAAGAAGAGACAGCTCACTGAGAAAAGTCCTACAGAAGGCCCAGGGAATAAACGTGCTATTTTAAAACATATCCGCGGGCCGGCCCCGTGGCTTAGCGGTTAAGTGCGTGCGCTCCGCTGCTGGCAGCCCGGGTTCGGATCCCGGGTGCGCCCCGACGCACCGCTTCTCTGGCCATGCTGAGGCCGCGTCCCACATACAGCAACTAGAAGGATGCGCAGCTATGACATACAACTATCTACTGGGGCTTTGGGGGAAAAAATAAATAAAAAAAATAAATAAATAAATAAAAAAAATAAAACATATCCGCAAATTCTTTTTATCCTCCTTTTACGAGATGGAGCTTTATTTCTCTCTCTTTCAGCGTGGGCTATACTTAGTGACTTGCTTCTAATAGAATGTGGTAGAAATGGTGCAGTATGACTTCCAAGGGTAGATCATGAAATACATTGTGGCTTCCATCTTGCTCTCTCTTGGATCACTCACTTGGGGGAGAAGCTGGCTGTTATGTTGTTAGAATACAAAAGCAGCCCTATGGAGGATCCATGTGGTGAGGAACTAACGCCTCCTGCCAACAGTCAGAGAGAAACTAAGACCTCTTGCCAACAGCCATGCGAGGGAGCCATCTTGGAAGTAGGTCCTCCAGCCCCAATTAAGCCTTCATACGACTGCAGCCCCATCCAACTTCTGGAGTCTGGGACAGAGCCACCCAGCTAAATTGTTCCCTGTCCTACAGAAATTGTGAGACAATACGACTTTATTATTTTAAGTCACTAATTTCTGGGGTAATTTGTTATGCAACAATAGATAATTAATACAACAGGTGAAAATGAGAATCCTTGCAGTAGAGCAGGAGATGGGAGAGAGATGGAAGGAGGATAAAGGTCAGTTAAAGGAGAATATTTTGAATTTTAAAATCCTAAAGAATTACAACTTTAATTTACCTACACTTGACCACTCCAAAAGCCTTCTTTGACAGAACATTCTCGATAAGTCATATAAGAAAACTAATAATTAATATGACACTCTGAATTATAACATTATATAGCAGTCTAGATCAACACTGTGCCAATTATTTGCTATTAGACAGTGAAAGACACTATTGCTAAATGAAAACATTCCATTCCTTTGGAAATTTTTCTTTAAAAAATTCATTTAAAATGTCATTTTTGCAGACAACTTACCTGTAACTAATGCTGTTCCTTCATAATTCCATCTTCCTGCAAGTACTGCTCCACAGTGAGCTTCTACACTTTTTTCCACTCTTCCTAACTTAGAAATCAGATGAAATTTACCTAAAAGAAATTATACCTGAGAAATCTATTTTATTAAATTAATTCATTCAACCAACAAACATCTGTTGAGTACCTACTCCTAGACTAGTTAGCATAATGGTAGGCACTGGAGACATAAGGGCAAATAACGTAATTATTCTTACTCTCAAGGAACATACAAATCTATTGGAAAACAGGCACAAAAACAAAATTACAAAACTTTGAAACAAGTGGTGTAATAGAAGTATGTAGATGACGCTATGATAGTTCAGAGGGACAATAAAACTCTGCTGGGATATGGATACATCGGGCCAACAGAAATGTCAAGAAAGCCTTCTGTTTAAGCAGAGTTTTGCAGTCTTGCTTTTTTTTTTTTTTACAGGCTGTAGAAAAGCTGGAAAAGGTATATTAACCAAGATAGTTAAATGATGTTAAAAGATAAAGTGAGGCATATTAAAAACTTTTAAGAGTTTATTTAAATTGATTCCAATTGGGCAGTGCCAAACTAGAAGTGGTTAGGGGCGCTCCCTGGAGAGGAGCCGGGAGAGACTTCTGTGGAGACAGTGGAAGCACAGTAAGGAAGTGACTGGCTAGAGCTGAAAGCCTAGTTGGCTGTTTGTGATGGGCGTCCTTGGGTTTCCATTTCCCAAGCTGGAGGCATTTACAGGCTGAGATTCTGGTTTGCTTACGGAGGCTGGCGGCATTAGAGCCATCTCAGTCTAATGGCCTCCTTGTTTAATTAATTTAACAGTTGATAATCACAAATTTTAAGATACTTGCCTTATATGATCTTACACTGTGTCAGACACCAGGTAGACAAAAAGAAGCAAGCTACTTGGTTGCTGTCCTCAAAAAGTTCACACATATATAGGCAAAAGGTAAAAAACTTACAACTAAGCAAACTATGTAAGAGATGTCAAGGGGACAAATCACAGAAATATCAGTGTGGTTCTGAACCATCATGAAGCCTAGTAATATGTAGCTCATAATAAAATAAGTACAGTGAAATTAGAAACTTCTCCCCAAATCAAATATATATAATATATATATTTATATTATTTATATATTATATTATATTTATATATTATATATTACTTATATTATTTATATTTTTATTTTATATTTATAATATAAATATATACATATTTTTATATAAATAATATAAATGATATAAAATATAATATATGTAATATTAATTACATATATAATATATATAATTATTTATAATATAAAATATAAACAATATAAAAATATATATTTTTTTCTTTGCAGTAAAAGAATAATGTGGCTGCCTAATTGAATTTTGCCTCAGAGGATTTATTTTGTTTGAATTCATTTTTAACTTAGGGCTTTTCAAGATTCTGGCCTAATAGTAACAATTCATTAAAAATATATTTAAGTCAGATGCTTAAGATGGCTTTAAAACATTTCTCTGGAGAATTCTAACTGATATAGATTGCTTTAAAACATTTAACAACTAGCACTCAGTGGTTATTCCACTGACCACCTACCCAGTCCCACCAACAAAGTCATTCTCTTTTTTATACAGTGCACATTATTAGTAGCTTTGTTGTAACATTTTTCATTGGGCTGTGATTTGTTTCAGGGCATGGGGCCATGTCTTCATCATATTTTTATTTGCAATATCGCTTTTGTTAAATTTGTTAATAATCAGCATTTGTTAAATTTAACCAACTCACTAACCATAAAAAAAAAACAAGGACTACTTGGATATTCTTTACTTTCTCATTCAATCCGATAGCTTTCTTTTCCCATCATTCATTTTCTAGGCCCTCAACAATAAGCCCCCTTTTCCTTCATCTAACCACCCACTAGCATCATCTACTGTTCCCCATACCTTTGTTTTAATTTTACATTTACTGTTAGGTCATTTTTCTTTCTTTCTTTTTTTTTTTTTTTGGTGAGGAAGATTGGCCCTGAGCTAACATCCATGCCAATCTTCTTCTATTTTGTATGTGAGATGCTGCCACAGCATGGCTTGATGAGTGGCGCGTAGGTCCACGCCTGGGATCCGAACCCAAAAACTCTGGACCGCCAAAGCGGAGCCCGCAAACTTAACCATTACACCACGGGCCAGCCCTGCTAGGTCATTTTTCAACGTAACAAGATAACTTTGACTTCAACTGCACTATTACTCTCTTTATAAGACTAACTTGAAATTAATTTGGATATACCTTTTTTAATGCATTGCTTTACAGAGAAAACATAAGGGGGAAAAAAATCTCAAAATAGGAAACTGTAAAGATAATATATAGTAAATGGAAAGCTAATGCTGTAGCCATTATATTCTTTATCCAGGACTGTTTCACTAAATGTTAGCATATTGCCTAGCACAGAATATCCACATACTAAACAATAGTTGCATATAATGAATGAATCCATCGCCAAAAAGATTACCCAAAAAACTCTTAAACTACAAATGAAGGATCCAGAAATTTCCTTTCAGTCTATTCCATATTTTAGAAATTTTATGTATTTAGATCATTGATACTTCTTATCCTAACATACCTCACACTGACTTTCTGACAAGTGATAAAACTATTCTTGCTTCCTATGACCTCACAGAAGACATATACTTTTTAAGAACCATATAATTTTAAGAAGACATATAATTTTTAAAAACCAATAATTATCCATTTAACTATTTTGGTTCTTCTTCTCTACAGCTTTCCTATAACCTTTTGAAAATGCAAGACCAAAACTAGAGATCAATTAATTTATTTCCAATTATTTGCTAGGGGTGGGGTTGGGAAAAAAATATAATCAATACAATTCATTTATTGATTTATTAAACAAACAATGGATGATTTGGATAAAAAACATGGATATTTAAATCCTGATGTATAAAATTAATCTCTTGTTACTAAATAAAAGATAAACTAAAAAGAGTAAAATGACATAAAAGAGAAAAAGAACAGAGGAGGTAGATTAAAATTATATGAAACACATTTCTTAACGTTAGAAATGCCGTTAGAAATGTCCATGGAAACAAGAGAAGGCTTGGAATAGGGTGTTAGGAAAAAGAGCAAATGAGCACTTTTGCAGACTGCTTAAGAGCAGAAATGTTTTGGCAAATGGTCACAAAAAGCCACAAAGAGATGGGTAACTGCTAACTTCTGATAAAAAGAAATGAACACACAAAATCTTTTTAAAGAGGACTTAAAAATGGACATATTAACTAATAGAGAATATGGGGATTATTTTAAGATAACTAATACAATGTGTAAAAATATCAATTTTCACTAAATATAATTTAAGGATTGATTAATGGCTTTACAAAAGATTTTATACCAGAATTCCTTTACATAGCAACTCCCTTAATGCATTGTAAATAATTCTTTTCTAAATGTAAATCTTTCAGCACATTGTTAAAGAAATACCTCCTCTAAAAAGTGGGGTACAGCTGCATGAAATATTCAAAAAGAGGTAATGTTCATGAGAGAATTATTGGTGAGACAAAATACTTGGCAAAAGTCTGCTTTGTGTATTTCAGGACCTGCCCCCAAATCCCAGGGATCTTTTGTGAATGTTACTACTGACACAGAAGAAGGAAGAGTGAGGCACAAACATAAAAAGTGTAACTTTTCCTTCCCGCCCTGGGGGAGAAAAGTCAAGAGGAGCAAGTCGGTGGCAACCAGAAAAAACAACTTCCTGAGCAATGAATTAAATCCTGAAGGAGAGGAGGAGTTTGGAAGATGGCAGTGTAGGAGGAGGACCCTGAGCTCACCTCCTCCCATGGACACAACAAACCTACAACTACCTGTGGAACACTTTCCCCTGAGAGAGATCTGGAAACTGGATAAAAAGAACCTCCACAAGGGACAACTCAGAGAGGGGAAGATGCAGAGATACAGCCCTGCTGAGGGAAAAACCACACCCTAGCCATGGCGCTTCACAGTCGGGAGCCATCTCAAAGGTACAGAGCTCTTCCTGGAGAAGTGGGGCATTCAAGCTCCACATTAGGCACACTAGCCCTTAGATCCAGCACAAGAGAGACGAGACCTCAAAACACCTGGCTTTGAAAACCAACAGGGAATACACCCAGGAAAACTATATAACTTCAGGAACAGGAAAAGCTGCTCTTAAAGGGCCCACTAACAGACTCACTCGACCTGGAAACCAGCACAAAAACACCAGATAGAAAAGTGCATAGTACATTGGTAAAAGAGACTCACTTAACTAAGCTCAGAGCACATCCCAGAGAGACAGGACATGGCTGGAAGAGACTAAGACATAGGCAGTCATTTTTGCAACCTAGTTCACCCATGCTGACATAAATTCTGGCAGACACCATTGGAATCCTTCTTCTAGCCTGTTAGCGCAGGGGCCTGCCCCACCCACTAGAGCTCCTGAGGAAATCAAGCACAGCTGGGTAGTGCAGGCAGCCTGCCCAGGGACTGCACACACACCCCATCCTCAGCAAGTCTGCAGCAGACTTGCACGACTGGGCCTTGCAAACAGCTACACAGGGGATCTGCCCCACCTACCAACACCTGAAACTGTTGAGCGCTGCCGCACCTGGGGCCTGCCCTGCTCATCAGTGCACCTGAGGCAGCTGTGCACCACAGGAATGGGTAGCTAGTTTGCACCAGAAGCTTGCCCCGCCTACCAACGTATCCGAGGCAGCTGAGTGTCATAGGGCTGTGCAGCCAACGACACTGGGGGCCTGCAGCAGTCGTGCGGTCCTGGGCCTAGCAACCAGCCACACTGGGGATCTGACTTGCTTATCAGCAGAAGTACAGTAGTCGTGCACTACTAGACTTCACAGCCAGCCTTGCCAGGGAATTGCTCTGCCCAATAATGTGCCTGTAGCAGCCACATGGGGCCAGGCCTCCCTATCTGCACACCCACAGCAACAGCAGCCCTGCCACAATAGAACAGCCATGCAGCACAAACAGGGGACACCCCTGGAGCATTTGGCATGGGTGACGAGAAGGGAGCATGCTGCTGGGCCCAATAAGACATCTCCACATGTCTAAGTTCAAGAGACATAGCTGATCTACATTGAATACATTGAAATAAGCACAGAGAAGTAGACAAAATGAGGAGACAATGGAATATGTTCCAAAAAAAAGAACAGGACAAATCCTCGGAAAAAGAACTAATGAAACAAGAGATAATCTACCTGAAAAAGAGTACAAACTAATGGTCATAAGGATGCTCACTGAACTAGGGAGAAGAATTTATGAACACAGTGAGAATTTCAACAAAGAATTAGAAAATATAAAAAAGAACGAAGCAGAGCTGAAGAATACAATAATGGAAATGAAAAATTCACTAGAGGGAATCAAGAGCAGAGTAGACAACACAGAAGAACAAATCAGTAATCTGGATGAAAGAGTAGAGGAAATCACCCAAGCTGAATAGAAAAAAGAAAAGAGAATTAAAAAGAATGAGGACAGTCTAAGGGACCTCTGGGACAACATCAACAATAATAACATTGACATTATAGGTGTCCCAGAAGGAGGAGAAGGAGCAGAGCACCTATTTGAAGAAATAATAGATGAACTTTCCTAACCTAAGGAAGGAAACAGACATCCAGGTACAGGAAGCACAGAGAGTACCAAACAAGATAAACCCAAAGAGGCCCACACCAAGACACATCATAATTAAAATGTCAATAATTAGAGATAAGAGAGAATCCTAAAAGCTGCAAGAGAAAAGCAACAAGTTACATACAAAGGAAACCCCATAAGGCTATCAGCTGACTTTTCAGCAGGAACCTCACAGGCTAGAAGGGAATGGCACAATATATTCAAAGTGCTGAAAGGGAAAAACCTACAACCAAGAATACTCTACCGGCAAGGTTATCATTTAAAACGGAAGGGGAGATAAAGAGTTTTCCAGACAAGCAAAAACTAAAGGAGTTCATCACCACTAAACTGGCCTGACAAAAAATGTTAAAGGAACTTATTCAAGTGGAAAAGAAAAGGCCACAAATAGGAATAAGAAAATTATAAAAGAAAAATGTCACTGGTAAAAGCAAATATACAGTAAAGGTAGTTGGTCAACCATCTTTATACAGCTAGTATAAAAGTGAAAACATAAAAGTACTAACTATGATAAGAGGTTAAGGGATACACAAATATAAAAGAGGTAAAATTTGATGTCAAAAATATAAAAATTTTGGGGGGGAGTAAAAGTATAGGGCTTTTACTAGAGCTTGAACTTAAGAGATCGTCATCTTAATACAGATTGCTATATAGGTAGGTTATTATATATGAACCTCATGGTAATCACAAACCAAAAACCTATAATAAATACACAAAAAGTAAAGAGAAAGGAACGTAACACTAAAGAAAGCCATCAAATCACGAGGGAAGAGAGCAAGAGAAGAAAGAAACAGAGAAGAACTAAAAAAAAAATTCAGAAAAAAGGTAACAAAATGACAATAAGTACATACTTATCAATAGTTACTTTATTTATTTATTTTTTTGTGAGGAAGATCAGCCCTGAGCTAACATCCATGCTAATTCTCCTCTTTTTGCTGAGGAAGACTGGCTCTGAGCTAACATCTATTGCCAATCCTCCTCCTTTTTTTTTCCCCCAAAGCCCCAGTAGACAGTTGTATGTCATAGTCGCACATCCTTCTAGTTGCTGTTATGTGGGATGCGGCCTCAGCATGGCCGGGGAAGCGGTGCGTCGGTGCGCGCCTGGGATCTGAACCTGGGCCGCCAGTAGCAGAGCACTCGCACTTAACCACTAAGCCACAGGGCTGGCCCTCAATAGTTACTTTAAATGTCAATGGACTAAACGTTCCAATTAAAAGACAGAGGGTGGCTGATTTGATTTAAAAAAAAAAAGACCAATACATATGCTGCATACAGGAGACACATTTCAGACCCAAAGATACTCACAAACTGAAAATCAAAGGAAGGAAAAAGATATTCCACACAAATGGAAATGAAAGAAAGCTGGAGTAGCAATATCTATACTAAACAAAATAGACTTTAAAACAAAAACTCTAACAAGAGACAAAGAAGGGCCTTACATAATGATAAAGAGAACGATCCAACAAGAGGATATAATACTTGTAAATATCTATGCACCCAACATAGGAGCACCTAAATACATAAAGCAAACATATATTAACAGACACAAAAGGAGAAATTAAAAGTAACAAAATGATAGTAGGAGACTTTATTATTCCACTTACATGATTGGATAGATCACCTAGACAGAAGATTAATATGGAAACATTGTCCTTAAATGACAGATTAGACCAGATGGACTTAATAGATATATACAGAACATTCCATCCAAAAACCGCAGAATACACTTCCTTTCAAATGCACATGGAACATTCTCCAGGATAGATCACATATTAGGTCACCATAACAAGTCTCAATAAATTTAAGATTGAAATAATACCAAGCACCTTTTCTGACCACAACAGTGTGAAACTAGAAATCAACTACAAGAAGAAAACTGGAAAAGTCAGAAATATGTGGAGAATAAAGAAAATGCTACCAAACAACTATTTGGTCAACAAAGAAATAAAAGGAGAAATCAAAAAATACCTGGAGACAAATGAAAATGAAAATATGACATACCAAAATCTCTGGGATGCAGCAAGTGTGGTACTAAGAGGGAAGTTTATAGCAATACAGGCCTGAAGAAACAAGAAAAATCTGAAATAAACAATCTAACATTACACCTATTAAGGAACTAGGAAAAAAAAATGAGGCTCAAAATCAGTAGAAGGAAGAAAATAATAAAAATCAGAGTGGAAATAAATGAAATAAAGACTAAAAAGACAACAGAAAAGATCAATGAAACTTAAGAGCTGGTTCTTTCAAAAGATAAACAAAATTGACAAACCTTTAGCTAGACTCAATAAGAAAAAAGAGACAAGGCTCAAATAAATAAAATCAGAAATTAAAGAGGAGAAATTACAATGGATACCACAGAAATACAAAGAATTATTATAGAATACTATGAAAAGCTATATGCCAACAAATTGGATAATCTAGAAGAAATGGAGAAATTCTTAGAATTATGCAACATTCCAAAACTGAATCAAGAAGACATAAAGAATCTGAATAGACAGATCAATACCAAGGAGATCAAAACAGTAATCAAAAACTTCCCCCAAAACGAAAGTCCAGGACCAGACAGCTTCCCTGGTGAATTCTACCAAACATTCAAAGAAGTTTTAATACCTATCCTTCTCAAACTCTTCCAAATAATTGAAGAGGAGGAGATGCTTCCTAACTCATTCTATGAGATCAACGTTACCCTGATACCAAAACTAGACAGGGACAACACAAAAAAGGACATTACAGGCCAATATTGCTCCTGAACAGAAATGTAAAAATCCTCAACAAAATATTAGCAAATCGAATACAACAAAACATTAAAAGGTTTATACAGCATGATCAAGTGGGATTTATTCCAGGGATGCAAGGATGGTTCAACATCTACAAATCAATCAATGTGATACACCACATTAACAAAATGAAGGATAAAAATCACATGATCATCTCAATAGATGCAGAGAAAGCATTCGACAAGACATGGCATCCATTTACGATAAAAACTCTCAAGAAAATGGGTATAGCAGAAAGTACCTCAACATAATGAAGGCCATTTATAACAAACCCACAGCTAACATCACACTCAATGCTAAAAAACTGAAACCTACCCCTCTAAGAACAGGAACAAGACAAGGATGCCCACTTTTGCCGCTCTCAGTTAACATTGTATTGGAAGTTTTATTCAGAGCAATTAGGCAAGAAAAAGAAATAAAAGGGATCCAAACTGGACAGGAAGAAGAGAAACTGTCACTATTTGCAGATGACATGATTTTATATATAGAAAACTCTAAAGAATCGAACAAAAACTATTAGAAATAATAACAAATACAGTAAAGTTGCAGGGTACAAAATCAACAGACAAAAATCAACTGCATTTCCATACGCTAACAACAAAATAGCAGAAAGAGAAATCAAGAATACAATCCCATTTACAATCACAACAAAATAATAAAATACCTAGGAATAAATTTAACCAAAGAGGTGAAAGACCTGTACGTTGAAAACTATAAAATATTGTTAAAAGCAATTGAGGAAGACACAAAGAAATGGAAAGATATTCCGTGCTCATAAATTAGAAGAATTAACATAGTTAAAATGTCCACACTTCCTAAAGCAATCTACAGATTCAATGCAATTCCTATCAAAGTCCCAATATTTTTCACAGAAATAGAACAAAGAATCCTAAAATTTATACGAAATAAGAAAAGACCCCGAATAGCCAAAGCAATCCTGAGAAAAAAGAACAAAGCTGGAGGTATCATACTCCCTGACTTCAAAATATACTACAAAGCTATAACAATCAAAACAGCATGGTACTGGCAGAAAAACAGACATACAGATCAATGGAACAGAATTGAAAGCCCAGAAATAAACCCACACATCTATGGACAGCTAATCTTCAACAAGGGAGCCAAGAACATACAATGGAGAAAAGAAAAGTCTCTTCAATAAGTGGTGTTGGGAAAACTGGACAGCCACATGCAAAAGAATGAAAGTAGACCAATATTTTACACCATACACAAAAATTGACTCAAAATGGATTAAAGACTTGAATGTAAGACCCGAAATCATAAAACTCCTATAAGAAAACATAGACAGTACACTCTTTGACATAGGTCTTAGCAGCATCTTTTTGAATACCATGTCTACTCAGGCAAGGGAAACAAAAGAAAAAGTAAACAAATGGGACCATCAAACTAAAAAGTTTCTGCAAGGCAAAGGAAACCATCAACAAAACAAAAAGACAACTCACCCACTGGGAGAGAATATTTGCAAATCATATACCTGACAAGGGATTAATCTCCAAAATATATAAAGAACTCAAAAACACTCAACAACAAAAAAACAAACCACCCAATCAAAAAATGGGCAGAGGATATGAACAAACATTTTTCCAAAGAAGATATACAGATGGCCAACAGGCACATGAAAAGATGTTCAACATCACTAATTATTAGGGAAATGCAAATCAAAACTACAATGAGATACCACCTTACATCTGCCAAAATGGCTATAATTACCAAGACAAAAAATAACAAATGTTGGAGAGGATGTGGAGAAAAGGGAACTCGCATACACTGCTGGTGGGAATGCAAACTGGTACAGCCACTATGGAAAACAGTTTGGAGATTCCTCAAAAAATTAAAAATAGAAATACCCTACAATCCAGCTATCCCACTACTGGGTATTATCCAAGGAACTTGCAATCAACAATTCAAAGAGATTTATGCACCCCTATGTTCATTTCAGCATTATTTACAATAGCCAAGATGTGAAAGCAACCCAAGCGCCCATCAACTGATGAACAGATAAAGATGTGGTATATATATACAATGGAATATATGTCTCAGTCATAAAAAAGACAAAATCGTCCCATTTACAACAACACGGATGGACCTTGAGGGTATGATGTTAAAGCAAAATAAGCCAGAGAAAGACAAACACCGTATGATTTCACTCATATGTGGAAGATAAACACATGGATAAAGAGAACAGATTAGTGGTTACCAGAGGGGAAGGGGGTTGGGTGGTGGGTATAAGAAGTAAAGGGGCACATATGTATGGTGACAGATAAAAACTAGACTATTGGGCGTGAGCACGATACAGTCTATACAGAAACTGACATATAATAATGTACACCTGAAATTACACAATGTTATAAACCATTACAACCTTAATAAAATAACTGAAAAAAAAAATAATTCAGTTCAAACAAAATGAATAAATCAAACAAAAACCAAAAAAAAAGCCAACCCTTCATTTAATCATCTGAGGTAAACTAAATTCTAGCTGTGGTTCAGAGTCAGTCTTCTAAGCACCAGGCACTGTTCCAAGTACTTTCACACAACATCACATTTAATCGAGATTCAGAAAAATAAGATTAAAAAAAACTAGCGTAAGTTCTGTCTGTAAAAGAAGTGCAATCTGATGTGACAGTTTGCCATAACATCCCTTCCCTGTTCTGATCACAAAAGTCCTCTTCTCTTTCTCTTTCCACGGTGGCCTGAGGCCTGCCATGCTCAGTCAATTAGTGTCCAGTTCCCTTGACCACAGGGATTCACTCAGTGATGGGCATGTGAACCAAGCTTGTCCAGGACCCTCTCTGCAACTTGCCTGCAAGAGATACCAAGGAATAAGCACTGTCTCTCTCTGCTAACGTTTCTTTTCTCATAGGATGAGCCTTGGGCTGCTGGCTGACATCATGCTCGCCTCGTGGGGAGGGCCTATCCAAGAGGTGGTGAGAATGGGTCTGACGCAGCTGTGTGTGATCACTGACCCCTGGAGCAAGAGGAACCATCAACTCTATCTGTGCACAGGTTAGCCAAGAAAGTTTCTGTTACTTTTGATGAATGTACATTTTTGTTTGTTTGTTTTTTGGTGAGGAAGACTGGCCCTGAGCTAACATCTGTCACCAATCTTCCTCTTTTTTTTTGTTTTTTTGTGAGGAAGATTAGCCCTCAACTAACATCTGTTGCCAATCCTCCTCTGAGGAAGAGCAGCCCTGGGCTAACATCCATGCCCATCCTCCTCTACTTTATATGTGGCACGCTTGCCACAGCACGGCTTGATAAGCGGTGCGTAGGTCCGCGCCCAGGATCCGAACCTGCAAACCCTGGGCCAACAAAGCGGAATGTGCAAATTTAACCACCACGCCACCAGGCCAGCCCCCCAATCTTCCTCTTTTTTTTTTTTGTACATGGGACGCCGCCACAGAGTAGCTCGATGAGCAGTGTGTAGGTCCGCACCCGTGATCTGAACCTGTGAATCCCAGGCCGCCAAAGCAGATACCACTAACCATGGTTAAATTTAACCAGATTTAACCACACTGTAGTGCAAATTTAACCACTACACCACCAGGCCAGCCCCTGATGAATGCACTCTTAATTGACATAGTAGGTAAAGTGTAATACAGATGAAAACAGTTCAAGTTATGTCTAAGAAAATAAAAATATTCCCTTAAAAAGTAGAAAAATCATGCTTTTTATTCATCAATAATAAAAATATAATCAAATTAAATAAATCTCCAACTCAGTAAGTGGGAATTAACATGTACTAGCAAATAAAGACTATATTTAATAGATAGCTTACTAAATGAATGTGGGTTGTGTCCATATTATTTTAATGTGGTTATGTTGTAAAGTTAAATTTGAGAGTACAGAAAAAGTAAAGCAAAAGGGTCAGATTCAATCCCAGTATACACCAGTTTAATTCACTTTCTTCCATGACAATACTTTTATAGCCTATACATAAACCAACTGACTACATAGAAAATGGATAAAATGTGTGTATGAAGGTATGCAGATCCACAAACATCGGTTCTGTAAAACATCTCAAAGCATCAGTCATACTAATATGTTGTTGTTGTTGTTAGTGCCTTCAAGTCGATTCCAACTCCTAGCGCCCTGTGTACAGTAGAGCGGAACCCTGCCTGGTCTTTCTGCACCGTCCTCTCATCTTCCCCGCTATATCAGACAATGCTCCTGCTGCTATTCATAGGGTTTTCATGGCCAATTTTCCAGAAGTGGATGGTCAAGCCCTTCCTCCTAGTCTGTCTTCGTCTGGAAGCTCCGCTGAAACCTGTCTACCGTGGGTGATCCCGCTGGTATCTGAAATATGGTTGGCAGGGCTTTCAGCATCACAGCCACACTCAGCCGCCACAGTATGACACCCGACAGACGGGTGGTGCAATTCCCTAATTGGGAAATGAACCCGGGCCACATGGTGCGAGTGCCAAATCTTAACTGCTGGACTACTATACTAATATATATGTCTTTTAAACAGCAAAATGAGCATATAACATTTATTAAAAACTTACCATCAGAACTTGTGAGAACAAAGCTTTCTGCTTGAGTTTGTTTCTTTATGCCTAAACTTTTTGGAAACCAGTGAAGATCT
Organism: Ceratotherium simum simum; assembly: GCF_057802395.1. Classification (NCBI taxonomy): domain Eukaryota; kingdom Metazoa; phylum Chordata; class Mammalia; order Perissodactyla; family Rhinocerotidae; genus Ceratotherium; species Ceratotherium simum. The sequence goes on from NC_141914.1 coordinate 63,375,176, forward strand.
ATCGGGTAGATATCATCAGGAAGCTTTACTATTTGACTTGTTTCCCTGGTTAACAAGTTCCACTTCACTATCTGGTGATCATCACTACATGAATACAGTTCTTCAGCAGTAGTCCAGCCCACACAGCTTACTAATTCTTGATGTGTCACCACGTTAAGGAGACATAAAACACACAAAAGTCTTAAGTCTTGATAAATAAAATAATTTGCACATGCAGATTATAAGAAGAGTATAAAATAGGGTCAAATGTTTCAAGCTTCTAAATGTATTTTTCATTTTATGACTTTCACATTTTTTCCACATTAAGGAAAATAAGCATCTATCAAAACAATTGTGAGAAGAATGGAAAGCAAGAAATCCAGATGCCAAAAGAGAAAAAAAGAAAGATTTGACTACATGAAAATTTTAAAATTGTCTTACAAAATACTCCATAAACAAGGCCAAAAGATACACAAAGACATCTGACACATCAAAAGGTATGAAAGAATCTACACTAAACTGTTGGGGAGAAGAGAACTACTTTTTTAATTTACATATATCTGTGCCATTTAAGTTATTAGAATAAGCATGTATTATTTTGATAAGTTTTAAAAAAACAAGTGTTAAAAAAGACTGAAATCTAACAGTAAAATACCCCCGTAAGCCATACATTATAATAACAATTTACCTAGAAAAAACCTACAGCTTAATTGCCGCAACTAAAGTCTTACCAAACTTTTTGACACTAAATTCAGGAATAATTCAATTACACTTTACTGCACCTACAAGGTACATAGTGCTGGATAAGATATGAACCCTATAATTCTTACTTTAACCCATTTTTTGGTCTCTGATTTATCAGGAGGATTTCTGTAAATTGAGGTGCTCAAGTAGCCCTCACTTCCCATCAGAACAGGCTGCTTACCCTAGCAGAACTGTGTATCTAGAGAAGGTATTTCAGTTTGTCACTTACAAAGGACACTTTCTCTTGCTTATTCTGGATATCTATATTATCAAATCATTCCTGACTGGGTTGTTTGTTCTCTTGTTATCGTATAATCTTTTTACTTCCTCCTATTCTCATCAACACTTTTTATTTGCTTATCTGAGCAATCAATAAACTCCAAGGAAAAAGAAAGAGATAATGTGCCATAATTATTCTGGGATGTTCTAAGATTTTTTTAATACTTCAAAATATGATAAATTAAGCAAATAACCAAAAAGGTAAAAAACAAATTATAGGAACATCTTAAGAGTCTGCACAAATAGATAATAAAGTGGCACTGGAATCCTTAGAACGCAAAATGTAATCTAAACAAAAGGACCTGGACATCACTAAACCATTACTGAAAAAATATTTCCGTTATAATTGCTGTAGCCTAAACAATGTTAGGTTAAACCTTCAGAAAGAGCAAAAATACACACACACACACACACACACACACACAAATCCCAAACAAAAAACATTAAGCTTATCTTTACATAAATTGCTGTAAGTACACATCAGGTGTTCATGACATATCTTCAAACTAATAGGTCAACTAAAATTATGGTAGAAATGAGAGGAGTGCCAGATTAAGAAAGTCTAAAAAAAAAGACTGTTATTCTTCAGCTTGAAAAGGTAAAAGCAGACAATGGACATAGTCAGGATCTTTAAGATTGTATATGGCATGAACTCCTGAGGGCACACTTTGAAAACAGAGTAAATATGATTTAAGGAGAAATAAAAGGAATTATATCTTCACTGAAAAGGTAAAATAAGCAGACAAGATAATATAAATTCAAAAAGTTTGATCAAAAGTCTAAATTAGTGCTTTTCTATCTCTGATAAAAGACATATTTTTCTTTATTTCAAATCTGTCGCAGATCAACATTTTGTAGGATAAAAATAAATTACTAGAAAAATGATCTTTGGATGTTGTGACAAAGTCAAATTGCTACAAAAATTTCTTACCTCTTACTTTCAATTTCTGTACTTAGCCTGTCACAGTCCTGCAATACAGTTCACAGGTGATACTTTTAGAAGCACTGGTCTAAATAACTAAGAATGAAGACAGAGGGGCCTATCATATCTTCCTGATGCATAACTGGGAATTCTTGCTGACAAAATATAGGGTCATGCATTTGAGAAAATATTTATAATTACCACCTTCCCACGTGAAATAATAAAGTCCTGATTGCTCAGATTTCCCCAGCTTGTCCTCCACTTTATCATCAGTATGAAGCAATAGAGAGCAGAACACAATGAAAACATACTAGTTCACACTAGCAAATAACTTATTTGGTTTAAAAAAAAAGCTTCTCTTTACGATCCTACTAGACTAAACATAAACTGTTTTTTATGTACTTAAGTACAGAACTTAAGTAGAGTAAGAAAAATGTCGATAAGAATTTGAAAGTAAGATTTAGAGCAAATAGTTTGCTTTGAAGAATTATCTGTAGCATACGATCTCAAATATTTCAAAAACAATTTAGCTAAACTATCATTAAAGGAATAAAAAAAGTCCATTGTTCAACTAGAATACAACGTAAAACTTTTAACAATACTATAGTAAGATGATCACAGTAAGGTTTATAAGTATTAAAAGGATATGCTTTGGTTCTTTTAAAAGAGAGATCTTCAGTCTCATGTCTCCACTTTCCAGCAAAATTTTAAAATGCCACTTGATTGTAATCACTGTAAATATAAAAGATAGGAGAAAAACGTAAAATCTGCATTAAAAACAAACACATGTACACAAAAAGATAAAAGCAAACAAAACATCTTAGCACCCCAAGGACACTAAAACACCTTTAATCCTGCCGGCATCAAATACATGGAATACTAGTCAGTGTGCTAATCCCGCCAAGGGGTGCTAGGAAGCCTTGGGTTGGACTCCAGAGGTCCTCTAACACCTGTTTGAAACAGTCTTACAAGGGCAGAACACCACTAAATCTAGTCAGGTAAATAATTTCCAAAGGCTGTAAGGAGGCCAAATCAAAAGATTCTATAAACCAGGAACCCCTCAATGGCAGATTAGTGTTGGTCCTGTTGAATGGATATACATTAGAATAAATCTCCAAGGTCTGATAGAGGGCTAAAATACATTTTTAAGGGCCTTAATTCTGGAATCCACATGGGAACATTATGATATCATCAACCTAGTGGTCCAGTCTGAGGTTTATATTCTATTGGAGGTAGATACACTGCCCAATAGAGGCAATGTGAAAAATAAGTGAGTTACTTAAGGAAGAGGTAATAAATACCTTATGTATTACTATTATAAGGTAATAAATACCTTATAAAAGTTATATAAACATCACGATGTAATTGCCAAATAAAAATTTGGAAAAAGAAAAGTAACACTCCCCCAAAATAACCACGTCATCAGAAGATACAAATCAAAAAAATGCTAAATTGTCTGAGTCCAATTTATAGTTACAGGATTCTTTCCGAGTAATATCACTAACCTAAAAAGAAAAAAATAAATGAAATGAAAGTGTAATTAAAGGAAAAAGAATCCTCTTTGCCAAGTAGAAAATTACTGCTAACTACATCAAAGGAGGTGCTGAGTATAGAAAGGAATTCAGTAGACCTCCCTTAGATAATTTCTCATTCCCCAAATGCAGGAAGACTTTTAGACACAGCTGTAGTTTAAAGCACCTTTTTCACTTATTCTACTCATAAATTTGTTAGACTGGGGTGGTAAAAACTGTTAAGACCACGGAAAAAAATCTGAAGTTTTATGGTCAGCCAGTATGCAACCTGGGTTAGAAACCTTCTCTCTCTTCCGTTCACTTAGGGAGATTCCTGTTCAACTTCAGAAGTATGAACTATGCACAGCAGCCAGAGCAAGAAGACACTCTCTCCTAGGCACACTTCCAAGGCTCACTTTTTGGTCCTTAGGAATTTCAGCACCTTTCTCAAAACTCCTTCCTCCTTCCTATCAGACCTCCTCCAATTAGAAGGGGGAAAAAGAGTAAAAACATTTACAAAATGCTGCTTTTTCATAATAATTCAAATTCACCCAGCTTATGAGGATTTTAAAAGAATAAAGGCAGATAAGGTATTGCTTCTGGAAATGACAACACAATAGACATGAAAAAATGTATAAAATCTGAATATACAATTACAATCAGAAACTTAAAAGATCTTTGGCAAAGGAATGGATGTATCCTACATCAAAATATCTCAAATTGCTAAAACCCATAATAATTAGGAAACATTCCTCACCAAAAGAAATCATAATCCCATATCAATAGTAAAGGCACTATGGTTTTTATGAGAAAGGAATCTGCAACCATTCAGAAACACGGTGCTGAGGAATCAGAGAAAGAGGAAGGACGGCATCCTAACACTGGGAAGATTCTCCCTTGCTCAGAAAGATCTTCCCCATACATCCTATTTAGTTGAGATCACCTGCATGAAGGATATGTGCATTATATGATCATCAATAGAGGAACAAGGAAAAAGTAGTATTAGAGCATAGCCAATTTGGGGAAGTGAATGAAAGCAGCTTGGATGAGGAAGGCAGTAGTGATATGATATGATAAATGATATGAAGTGGTCATACTATGAATATATTTTGAAAGAAGATTCCACAGGATTTGTTGACCAGTTGCGTTTAAGAGAAAGAGGAGTCAAAAATGACTCTAAGTTTCAACAGGTAGAATGGAGTTCCCATTTACTGAGATGAGGAGGACTGAGGGAGGACCAGGTTGGAAGGAATAATATAAAAAATTATGTTTTGGATATGTTAAGCTTAAGGTGACTATTAGACATTTGAATGGAGAACTCAAGGAGATATTGGATATATAAGTCTGGAGTGAAGAGAGAGGTTGGAGCTAGAGATATCAATGAGATATCAGTTTGAAGGTTGTCAGCACAAAGATCATATTCAAAGCCATGGGATAAGTTGAGACTTATCAACTCAGCAGAACATGAAAAGGTGGTAGCTTCAATGGCCTAGAGTTCCTATCGAAGTCTGAAGAATTGTCAGCATTAGGAGTCTAAGGGAAGTAAACTAGAGAAAACAAGTGGAGACATACAGACATTGGGATGTTTAAAATAGATTTGGCGAAAGAGTGTAGATATTGGTAATGATGAGGTAAGTTAACACTGTGGAAGTGGGTGGCCAAGGTTAAGGAACTGAGAGGTCAAGGAATGGAATGGATTGATTTGTGGATATTAAATCACTGAGAATTACGACAAGAATAGTGGCGGAGATAGTTAGCCAGATGCTAAAATATTCATTGAATGAAGAAAAACAGCAAAGAGATCTGCAGATGACTGCAAAACGGCACGGTAGATTTATTTCAAAGGGACTAGGGGATTTTAGAGAGGAAGGGGAAAGAGAATCAATTGTCCAGATATACTAATGAGAAAGAAGCAAGGCCCTTTGACACACAGGAGTCTGGGAGGAAAATAGCCTCCACCTGAGAGGGCCATGGGGAAAGCAGATTCCTTAGGAAACAACTAGATTCAAGTAGACCTCGAAGGTAAACGGATCATTCGGAGTAAAGGCTGAGCACACAGATTTGGCCAATGACACACTGTGAGTTTCAAAAGGTAGACTGGTACGATTTAGATGGGGAAGAGCTAAGAGTTTGGGGTAGATGGTGGGAAATGGTAGAAACAGCTGGCTGTCCTCCAATATTCATTCATCCCTGCTTCTGTGGTAGAAGAATCTGAATTTTTGCTGCACACTTGGCCACCTAGTTAGACTACGTTTCCAAGCTGCCCTCAAAACTAGGTGTGGCCACATAGGGCATTAACAGTTCTGAAACCCACATGGGGATATTAAAACATCATCAACCTAGTGGCCCAATCTGGGATATACATTCTGTTGGGGGTAGATAACACTGCCCAACAGTAATGGTTACCCACAGCGGCAATATGAAAAGCAAATAAGTTACTTCAGGAAGCCATTTTATTACCTCTTATAAAAGTTATATACATCACAGCATAATTGGCAAATAAAAACTTGGAAAATAAGAGGAACGCTCTCCATGCCATGCCATCAATGTCATGTATAACACAGCAACAAGACAGAAAGAAGCAATATTCTTTACCTTATAGGGAGTCTTATCAGTCCTATACCACCCGTTCAGACTTTTAAATGATAGAGAATAAATTTTATCCTAAGTTACTGTTATCAACAGCTAAACCTAACAATAAACTAACGCGAGGAATTAAGAGTCTTGAATGTGGAGACTAAGGTAAACAAGGATGTAAGGTATGATGGAATAGTCCCAATGGTCTCTTAAGGGAAGGTGGATAATCAATTTAAATTGTAGCCTTCTTCCTGGAACTGGTCTCTTAGGTAGTCTGTAGTGTTGATGCAGAGTTTTGTAAGGTAAAAGGGGCAGTGTTGCTAGGAGCAAATGGAACTGTGGGATTCCTTTTCAATCCAGCTAAGGTGTTAGGATTTACTTCAATAGGCAGGTTAGGGAAGGAAAGGAATTGCAGAGTTATAGAGGGAATAAATATCCCCAAGTTTTTCTCCTAATTTCCCCAACCTCAAACTGTGGGCTCAGTCCTTGTACCTTTTCTATATGTATACTCACTGCCACAGTGAACTCACCCAGTTTCATGGCTTAATCTAAATTTAAATATATTGACTACATAGTGACAACTCTCAATTTCATATTTCCAGTTCAGACCTCTCTATTGAACCCCAGACTTTTATATCTGATTATTTGACAACTATCTGAATGTCTAACACACATCTCAGACTTAAGATCCAAATCAAACCCCTGATCTTTCCTCCACTGTTGCTCCTCCCCTAGCCTTACCCATCTCAGTAAACAGCTATTCCAATTCTTCTCACTACAGAGGCCAAAAACCTTGGAATAATCGCTGACTCTTCTCTCACATCCCAAATCCAATTTGGAAAAAACAAAACCTGTACGCTCTATCTTCAAAATATCTGATTTTCGGGGGCAGCCTGGTGGCGCAGCGGTTAAGTGCACGTGCTCTGCTTTGGCGGCCCAGGGTTCACAGGTTCAGATCCCGGGCGCACACTAACGTACCACTTGTCAAGCCAAGCTGTGGCGGCGTCCCATATAAAGTAGAGGAAGATGGGCATGGATGTTAGCCCAGGGCCAGTCTTCCTCAGCAAAAAAAAAAAAAAAAAACAGGAGGATTGGCATCGGATATTAGCTCAGGGCTGATCTTCCTCACGAAAAAAAAAAAAATATCTGATTTTCCCCACCCCCACTGCTATGACCCCAGTCCAAGGTGCCATAATCTGTTAACCTGAATTACAATAGCATCCTACTTGGCCTCCTACCCCCTCACAATCTATGCTCACCACAGCAGCCAAAGTGACTGTTTTAAAACAGATCATGGCACTTGTCCACTCAGAACTCTGCAGTGGCTTCCTATCTCTCTCAGAGCTATAACAAAGTTCTTACAATAATGTTCAAAGCCTTTATTGATCTGGACTCCTATTGTGATGATTAATTTTATGTGTCAACTTGGTTATACAATGGTGCCCAGTTATTTGGGCAAACACTAGCCTAAATGTTGCTGTAATGTATTTTTTAGAGGTTATTAACATTTACAGTCAGTTGACTTTAAGTAAAGCAGATTACCCGGCATGATGTGGATGGGCCTCATCCAATCAGTTGAAGGTCTTCAGAGTAAAGACTAAGGTTTCCCAAAGAAGGAGGAATTCTGCCTCCAGATTTCAACACAGAAATTTTGCCTGAGTTTCCAGTCTTTGGACTCAAAACTACAACATCAACTCTTCTTTCTCTCTCTCTCTCTTTTTTTTTTTTTTTGGTGAGGAAGATTAGCCCTGAGCTAACATCTGTTGCCAATCCTGCTCTTTTTGCTGAGGAAGACTGGCCCTGGGCTAACATCTGTGCCCATCTTCCTCTACTTTATATGGGACGTCACCACAGCATGGCTTGACAAGCGGTACGTCGGTCCACACCCGGGATCCCAACCTGTGAACCCCGGGCCTCTGAAGCAGAACGCGCGAACTTAATTAACCACTACGCCACCAGGCTGACCCGACTCTTCTTTCTCTTGAGAGCCCTAATACATCTATTACTTCTCTGACCTCATCTGTTGTTTCCTCTCTGTTTTTACTCAAACTGCTCCAGCCACATTAGCCTCTCTGTTTTTCTTCTAACATACTAAGCATGCTCCTTCCTCAGGGCCTTTGTACTTGTACTCCCTGCCTGGAATCCCTGTCCCCAGATAGCTACATGGCTTACTCCTCTCCTCTCCTTTGTATCTTTACCCAAAAGCCACCATCTCAGTAAAGCCTTCCCTGTAGACCCTATTTAAAGCCACCTGTCATACTGTGCATTTTACTTACTGTTGCCCCTTTCTAAAACATAAGCTCAATAAGTGTGGGAATTTTTGTCTATTTTGTTCACTCCTATATCCCCTGCACTAGAACCACCCTTGCACACAGTAAGTGCTCGGTAAATATTCGTCCAGTGAATGAATGAAGAAAAAATGGAGTCAGCAGGTATAGCTCATAAGTGTAGAAGTTAAAGGCATATAAGTGTATACATAAAGGTATATAAGGGTAGAGGTTCAAGGAAGAAATAGAATAGTAACTATGAAGGCCTTATAACCGGGGTAGACCTCAGTGTGTTTGGAGGCAAAGGAGAAGGAAGCAGCAGACCGGGATAGATTGGCAATACTGTAGAAATAGAGGATAACTAAGATAGCACAGTCCCCTATGAAGTCATTTGATCAAGGGGTCTTCTATTTGTAAACATAGATTGACAGTTCACAGAACCATAAATACAGATGGTCAGTTGGCAGTCAAAAACCTGAAACAATACCTAGCCTCAATTATAATTAAAAAAATGAAAATAATGGGCCGGCCCCGTGGCTTAGCGGTTAAGTGCGTGCACTCCGCTAATGGCGGCCTGGGTTCTGTCCGGGGCGCGCACCGACGCACACCGCTTCTCCGGCCATGCTGAGGCGGCGTCCCACATACAGCAACTAGAAGGATGTGCAACTATGACACACAACTATCTACTGGGGCTTTGGGGAAAAAAAAGGAGGAGGATTGGCAATAGATGTTAGCTCAGAGCAGGTCTTCCTCAGCAAAAAGAGGAGGATTAGCATGGATGTTAGCTCAGGGCTGATCTTCCTCACAAAAAAATAAATAAATAAATAAACCTAACAATGGTTATATTTTTTTTCACAAGATCACCATTCTCATTCTCTTTGCAGTCTCTACCGTACTTTACCCCCTTCTTATTGCAACTCTCACCTAGTAATCTTCCAGATACTGTACTTTGTTTTCTTCCTTATATAAAATGGGGCTAATAATACCTACTTCACAGGTTGGTTATGAAGATTAAATGAGATCAAGGATGTAAAATATCCAGTAGAGTGCCTAGAACATAGTAAGAACCTAACAATCATTAGATCTTTGTAGTGAAAATTGATGTCTTTGTCACTCTTCATATATTCACTCTTTTCCTAGCTACAAAGAATTTCTCCTTGGAACACCCACTTCCTCACTCTTAGCCCATGTGGCTTGAATGGAGCCAGCATGAGACCCAGATTTAAGCCAATTAGAGCATTCCATTCCCTTTGTACTAAGACTGTTTCACAGATGGCCCAGGACTTTTATTCAAATAAATCATGGGGAAGAAAAACTCTCCTTACCCTCAGTCTTTAATTTTAGAAGATTTGAGGCTGGAGTTACTATATCTTACCACAGCAAAGGGAGAGCCTGGAGGTGCCAGAGGCCACTACATGGAGCCCGAGAACAATGCCACGACAAAGGAACGCAAAGGAAAGCAAAGAAAGAAACCGAATCCTGGTGTCTTTGTTTGGACACTGAATCCAGTTATACTCATCTGCCTTTTTCGTTATGAGAGCCAATATGTTTTTCTCAAGACAATTTGGATTCGGTTTTCTGTCACTTATAATCTAGAGAGTCCTACCTGAAACATTGCTATAATTATTTCTTCTTCCTAGATTCTAAGAATGGACATTTTCTGGGCGATCCTCTCTTTACTCACAACCTTAAAAACCTAATCTATTTTTAGCATTCCAACTATTCTTATAACACTATCTCATCCTGTTTTCTCTACTGAGCCTATTCTCTCTTATCCTATTCTCCACCCCTACCGCCCACTGGATATATCTTTCCTAATCCCAACCTACATGAATAAAAACAAACTCATCTTTCAAAACGGTCTTTCTCCCCAAACTGTTCCACTTCGTCACTTCCTACTGTTTCTGTATTAAGACGGATGAGAGTTTCAGCAAGATTAATGTACTAGGGGGCTTATATTATCAAGAGGACTATTCATTACTATCTGTCCTGTGTCTATATCCTATTTATTAATCTTGAATAATATTCTCTAAGTATTTATACATTACTTACATAAATTCATGTTTATTTGTTCATTTTGAATTATTAGTTAATACCTAATTAATCCAAATATTTACAATTACAAACTTGATTAATATTTTTAAACATTTACCCACAAATCTAATTTCAGACTTAATGAAATGTTATAACCACATTAGAAGACAGACAAAACACATGTTATTGCTATAATAACAAAACTTAACCGTGCACTTAAAGAATTATAAATGTGGATTTTAACTCTAATTCCAATTCTTCTCTTTGAACTTATTCTTATTTCTTCCTGTGGGATACAATTTTACTTTTAAAATGTAAAATGTGAAAGTTCTCCTCTCAGACTGCCTGAAAGTATAGATAACGGTTGTTAGTAGATGATTTTGGACCAGAAAGATGAGACTTGGTTATACTTTCCAAAATGACTGTAACCTAGTCCATTTCAATTGGACCAGCTTCTTTTTATAATTACACTCTGTTAATTTCATGAGACTTATCCAAAGCATTAGCAGGCCTCAATCGAGTATTTCTTGTGACCCTAATCTCTTCTCAAATCACTTCTTCATTTATTCAGGTCCTACTTTCACTCTAGACTTAAGTCTACTCTGTAGCTGTTTGTTATGAATGCCTTTTCTACATTATACAACCTGGTTTAAGCCTGTTTTTGTGTGTGTGTGAGGAAGATCAGCCCTGAGCTAACATCCGATGCCAATCTTCCTCTTTTTGCTGAGGAAGAATGGCTCTGGGCTAACATCCGTGCCCATCTTCCTCTACTTTATATGGGACACCGCCACAGCATGGCTTGACAAGTGGTGCGTCAGTGGGCACCAGGGATCCGAACCTGTGAATCCTGGACTGCGGAAGTAGAACGCGCGCACCTAACCGCTACGCCACCAGGCCGGCCCTCAGTTTAAGCCTGTTTGAAAATATTTGCTCTGAGTGGAACATGGTTTGGTTCAACTAAATCTAAAGCCATCGATCACTTTATTGATCTATTGAAATTATATTTCTTTTTCATCAGTCGTTAAGATCTACCATTATTTACAGTAATCATCAAAGGCAGTAAACTAGGATTTATCTGTGACTTATCCTTCTTCCTATCCCCTCATCACTAATTCAGGGATTTATAAACAAAGAACGGTATCTGACTAACTTTAAGGGTTTAGACTCTTTTTTTTTAAAGAACATTTATTGAGATCATACTGTATACCGGAAATGTCCTAAACCTTTATCAGTTATTTTTTTCCTCTTTTGCTGAGGAAGATCCACCCTGAGCTAACATCTGTTGTGAATCTTGTTTGTTTTTTTTTTTTTTTGCTTGAGGAAGATTAGCCTGAGCTCACATCTTTGCCAATCTTCCTCTGTTTTGTACATGGGTCCTGCCACAGCATGGCTGACAAATGGTGTACGTCTATGCCCGGGGTCTGAACCCACGAACCTGGCCACTGAAGTGCAGTCTGCCAAACTTAACCACTATACCATGGAGCTGGCCCAGGGTTTAGACCCTTAACCATTAAAATCTGCAAAAGCTATAGATTTTTTTCCCCTTAAATGTGTCTGGATTTTTTCCATTCTATTTGTAGGCACTTCTCACCGTCCACATGGAGGACTGTACAGTAATAATCTAAGTCATGCCTGATCTCAGTCTCTTTCCCCTTTATCACAACCCACATAACTACTGTTAATTTTTGTTTTTTACCAAGTCATTCCTTAGCTCAAATTTTTTCTAATAGGTGTTTCCTCCATATCATATCTAACACCCTTGACCTGGCTTTCAAGACCCTTCATTAGTTAACCTTTTTCTAACTTGACATCCCATTATTCATCCTTAGCACATACCCTAAGAAGGTCAATGTCATAAACACAGCAATATCAAATGCATATAGCATGTGTGCTAGATGAACGATCATAACCAATCCTATGAGGTGGGTATTATACGCTGGTTTTATAGTAAATACTGTCAGAGAGTTGATAAATTAAGTTGTTCAAGAACGTAGCTAAAAAATGATAGGATTTGGGATTCTTTTCTCCGTTACATCTTTCTACTACATTGTGCTCTATCTCCCATATACACCACTCAATATGGTCTAGACTTGCTTTTTTCATGGTTGATATCTCTCCAACTCAGGTTCTGCAGTGTTTTACAAACTTCGAAAATCCAACAGATTCCAGAAGCTCTCAAAGAGAATTGCTACATTTTCTTGGTATGCCAAAGAATTTCTCTCATTGAGCTTTATTGTCTGTAGTTTGTCTTATGAAAATAATAATTCTTTTTTCAACCTCAAATGTAAAGGTATATTATAATATCTATTCAAACCACAGTTTCCCAACCTTATCTAATACACCTGCAAGGAGTGTCCTTCACACCCCTTCTTGAGAATCCCTGGACCAGGCCTGACGCTCCTCAGGGCAAAAGTCATAATACTTACTTAGAATCACAACGTAAATTCATTCATAAAGCAGATTTATTGGTGCTTTAGTATGCCAGGCCCTAAGTACACAAAAGTTAAAGCAAAAAAAGTTCTCACTGTCAAGTACGTAAGAGTCGCTGAATAAATACTTACTGAAGGTAGTCAAATCAACCAGTTAACATTGTGGGGCATTAGGACCACGTTTGAGAATCTGATCAAAGTTCCGGGAAAACTAACTCCCCAGAAAAATGCACAAACACACAGAATTTTGTATATAGTTTCCGGGGGGTTATGAACTCCTCTGACGCCCAATCACCTACCACCAGATCCACAGACTCCAGGTTAAAAACCCACTAACAAAACTAACATCTCTGGGAACAGGAATACTTGCTTAATAATCCTGATTATGCCTTGCACAGTGTAATATACACAAAAGCTACTTAAGAAATATTTGCCGATCGATAATTTTCTCATAAAGAGAACCAGATGACACTGGCAAATCGTTTCTTCCATTACGGAGTTTTTCAGTCAAATGATTTTAAAGGCCCGAAACCCCGTTTCACTAGTGACGCTAATGACCTAACCTCAGTAAATCAAAATCGTTATTTTGCTTTTCAAATGTGGACTACACGATCGTTCAGCAATTCAGGTCCTCTCTCCTCCTTGCTGTCCCACCACTCCCTCCACACTCATGGCTTCCTCCTCGGCATCCCAAAAGTTCCGTCCAGAGCCCCACTGCCCCCAGGGAGACGGAAAACAACTGACGCTCTGCGCCGCACACACCGTCTAAGCAGGATGGTGGGATCTAGTGATGGCCACAACTTCCAAACCCTTTCCGCACGACGTCTGGAAGGGAAGAGATTTACCTTAAGGTCCAGGAAAGCGGTGGCACTTGTTATCGCAGAGCTAGGACCGGTTACCAAGCAGCCTCGCAACCTCCCTGTCACCATAGTGACTTCTAAGATCTACGCTCACTGCGTCTTCCCGCGATACTTCACCGCCGCGCGCCACTCGAGCGGGCCCGAGGCCCCGCCCTCAGCGAGCCCGCCCTCTCCTTCAGGGACGTTATTGGACGACTGAGCCCCGCCTCTAGCTGTGGGCGGAACCCCACTCTTTTTTTCGTGTGTTTCAGAACTCGCCAGATTGTTTTTCTTTTTTTAATTTGTTATAAAAGTGGTGTTGCCGTAGGCCATCGGGAAAACACTGTTTCGCTGTTCCTTTTCTCTTAGTAGAAACATCCCCTGCCGCGTGGGTCCCGCCAAGAGTTCGCGGCTGCGCGTGAGCGACCAGAAGATGGCGGTGATAATCGCCGCATTTTTTTCAAATTAGTGGTTCCCAGAAAGCACTGCGCGCATTTGTAACGAATTTCCGTTCGAGTTTGTATTTTAGGCGCCATTTTCGAGTGAAGGACCCGGAGCCGAAACACCGGTAGGAGACCGGGGGCTGCGCAGCCGGTCCCAGCCCCGGTCTGAGTGGACTGTCCGCAGGTAAAGGCCTTCCTTCCTGCCCAGGCTCTCCCACTCTCCCTTCTCGTTCGTCGGCGGGCCCCGGGCAGAGGCCGGCGCCGGGCTGCGGCTGCGGCGGGGGCTCTCCGGCTGTCACCCCTCCCCCGCGCTCCCGCCGCCGTCGGGGGTCCGTCGGCCCCGCGGAGCTCTTCCCGGGAACACGGGCTCTCCCGGGCAGGGGCGTCGCCCCACCCCGACCGCGGGTCCGAGCCCGTCCTGCTGACCCTTCGTAGTCGATGACCCAGCGGCTTCCGCCGCGCCCCGAGGGACCGACGCCGCCGCCCGGGTGACTGAGCCGAGCCGCGCTACCCGCGCCCAGTTGGGAAGCGGGGAGCGGGCGACCGCGGCGGGCGGCCATTGGAGGAGTCTCCCGGCCCGAGGCGGGAATGGCATCTCCGGGCGCGTGACCTCGGTTAGGAGGACACGAGAACATTCTGTGACTCCTGTACCGTGGGCGAATGGGGGGCATTACAGAAAGCAGAAGGACCGAAGGCCCGGGCACATCTGGGTTCCCCCGCTCCCTTAGCACTGGGATCTAAGCGATCCCCCCCGCCGCTGGGCACCTGGGGTCTTGTGCCTGCCTTCCCGAGGCCGGCTGGCCGGAGCGGGCTTGGAGAACGGCCCTCAGGGCCCGGAGGACGGGGTTTTCCCGTCGGGCCGGGCCCGGCTGACCGGCTCCCGCCCTCCCCCAGCCCAGCCACCATGCCCCGCAGAGGCAGCCAGCCCTCTACCGCCCGGCGCCGAGAGGAAGGGCCGCCGCGGTCCCCGGACGGCCCCGGCCGCGCCGCCAGCCCGGCCGCCGAGGCCGCAGGTGAGTGCCGGCCGCCCGCGGGGGAGCGAGCCGCGCGGGGAGCGGGTGGAGGGCTGCGGGGTGGCATTGGAGGTGCGTGTCGGGCCCACAGAGCAGCTCAAGAAAGCGTCTTGGCGATTTTCAGAGATTGGACTTCGCGCACTGTCTCTGTAGCGGTGCTGGAGGGGATGGGGGCGAGCAGTGGCTTCAAGTGTGCGTTTGTGGCCTTGTGTTTCCGCGGCAAGCGGCGCGGGCAGCCAGTGTCCGACAGAAGCAACCTGCCTGTATGCTAATACGATGAAAAGTTGCTTGACACTTACTCACCTCACCTCCGGGGTCTTCAGTTGCGTTTAAACAGAAGATGAGAATTGACTCGGAACCGCATCGCTTTTGTGAGTCCGGGAGTTGGATGACATTATGCAACTCCTGTGACAGTATCGCTGGAGCTCGTGAGTGTCCGAAGTTAGGGTTCCAGGCTAACCCTAAGTTAGGCTCCGTCTCAAAGAGACGGAGAGAGCTGCATTTAACCACCTGTTTAGGCGGGAGCAGGGAATTAGGTTGTTGTGGTTTCCCCAGATTTGCTTGATGATGTAGTGTTTTGATTCCTAAGAGGTGTATTTCAATAGAATTTTGTGACTGGTGGCATTTCTTTAAAGAATTTTTTTTTTTTTTTAAATCCAAGCTGAAAGATTCTTATCCCCGGTGAGTTTAGGAGAGTATTATATTTAAGTGGAAAATAAAGGTTCATAAAGAGTATGTCTCCAGAGATTAGCAGGCATTAGTCCTCCGAACTAATTGCACTAATGCAGATTTTTTTTCCTTTGCCTTTCGTTTCCTCTGCCTGATTTAGAGACTCCAAGTGAGGAAATTGATAATAGAAGTTTAGAAGAGATTCTAAATAGCATCCCTCCTCCCCCACCTCCAGCAATGACCAATGAAGCTGGAGCTCCTCGGCTTATGATAACTCATATTGTAAACCAGAACTTCAAATCCTATGCTGGGGAAAAAATTCTGGGCCCTTTTCATAAGGTATTTGACCATTTGAAATAACTATTATAAGGTAATGTGTCTTTATTATAAGATGTTTCAATTTTGTAACTATTGTAATTATCCTGATCAATACACACAGGGCATGTTTCCTATCCTTTTAACCACTGGATTTAGCTTTTGTTTATCTGGTTATCTTTGGTACCTCTTTATGCTGTAAAGTTTTCCTCGCTAAATAGAATTGGTGAGTTTTTTGTTTGAAGGGTGTGTTTTCTCTATTAGAATGAATTGTGTAAGAACTCTGAGTGAGAATTAGAATATAGTCTTATTTAATGTGTTGAAGCTTGTGATGGAGGAGAACATGATGTGACAACTTAAGTTGTGTTATCTTCTAGCAGTAAAAACTTTGAATAGTTGTAGTTTGCTGCAGGTAAAAAAATCAGGCAGATTAAAATCAGTAGAATTAGTATGACTTTTTTAACTTTATTTTTTTTTTCTGTTCTTTTTATGCAGCGCTTTTCCTGTATTATTGGACCAAATGGCAGTGGCAAATCCAATGTTATTGATTCTATGCTTTTTGTGTTTGGCTATCGAGCACAAAAAATAAGATCTAAAAAACTCTCGGTACTAATACACAATTCTGATGAACACAAGGACATTCAGAGTTGTACTGTAGAAGTTCATTTTCAAAAGATAATTGATAAGGTAGGGGACTTGGACTATTTAGCTATTTGTAACTTCAAATAAGGAACACAAAAGATTTCAATACATTGCACATTTTATTTTTGGCTTAAATTGGCCTTCAAATATTAGTATATGGTTAAAGCAGAACAGATATTGATTTCATTACCCCCATGACCATATTTTCTTTTTGAGGAGTGGTGGTGGCTGCCGTTAAACTTAAAATATTAAAATTTTTAGCCAGGGAAATGAATTACAAGTAGCTCATAGTAGTGCTTACCTTTTTGGAATAAAACATTGAGCAGTTTTAGTATCCTAAGAACTAAATAGGCATTCGTTTACTATAAATTTTGGGTTTGTTTTAAAGTTATACTTTTGTTGCTTTCAAATAAATTACCTCAACTTGAATATGTAACAATTTTACCATCTCTCTTATTTCAATTCACATTAAACTTAATGTTAGTAGTAGTTGTGTGTATCTGTGATATGAAAGCGCTTTGCTTTAGTTTGAACTACCCCTTTAAAAAAGGGGAAAGGGTCGAGCTAATGTGTTTTCTACAAAGGAGACAATTATAGGTTAAATGTCTATTTAGATTATTTACATGGTTCTGTTAGTATTGGGTTTTTTCCTCTTCTGTTTAATAATTAACTTTGGAAATTCATGGTTCAAAAATGACTGACTGGAACCTAAAAATATAGAAAACTACGTAATGAAATGGGGATGTGGCTTGGCTTCTAGGTTTTGTTTTTTAAATTTTTTAATATAAAAGGCTTTAATTAAATCTACACAGTGGCATCTATTTTAATTTTGTTTCTTAGTGCTTCTCTGTTGTCCAATTTGGGTTGGAAAACAGATTGCCAGTAAATCAGATTTGATTCCATTGCTTATTAATGATTTTTATTTGTGTAAATTTTAAAAGCCATAATTTCAAAATGACATAGCTTTTAAGGGAAAGTGAGTTTTAATGTTAAAGTAGATTTGCACTTCATTTTTTAAAAATCTATTTGATTTTTTTAAAAAATTGAGGGAATGTAGTTGTCAATTTTTTGCCATTCTTTTTACCTTCAGTTAATTTTAGGCATATTCTTTACCGGAGGGGGTGGAGGGCATATCACCCCATTACTACCTTCCTTCCTTTTTTCTTGAGTCGTCTCTTGCAGCTTTTTTAAATGGACTAGTAGTTTAATCTGTCAGCATAGTTTAATTTGGGTGAGTTCGTTTTGGATATGGTGGGCTTCTTGTCCCCCTTCATCAACTCTTTTCTCAGTCAAATATGTTTTTAGGCTTGTTTGGAGGTGGGGTGTTTTGTTCTGTTTTTGGTTTTTTTAATTTGTTTGGTTTGGCTTTTTGGTTTCTGTGATCTACGAGGAAAGGGATCAAACAACTTGAGAAAGTATCTATTCTTTGCTCAGAAGGTATTTCTGAGAACTATTGCCAGTTTATGTGCATGTGCAATTGAAGTTTTTAATCCATAGAGTTAGTTTCAACGTGAAGAGAGTGAAATTTGGAGCTGACCTGTGACTTAATACCACCAATTGTTTTCTGATTTTGTTTTTCCTCAAAACAGGAAGGGGATGATTATGAAGTCATTCCTGACAGTAA
Source organism: Ceratotherium simum simum (assembly GCF_057802395.1). Lineage (NCBI taxonomy): Eukaryota > Metazoa > Chordata > Mammalia > Perissodactyla > Rhinocerotidae > Ceratotherium > Ceratotherium simum. The sequence goes on from NC_141914.1 coordinate 63,393,463, forward strand.
CTTCTATGTATCCAGAACGGCCTACAGAGATAATACTTCTGTCTATCACATAAGTGGGAAGAAGAAGACATTCAAGGATGTTGGAAATCTTCTTCGAAGCCATGGAATTGACTTGGACCACAATAGATTTTTAATCTTACAGGTAAGTTTATTAAAGACTTCAGAGGCTTTCTTATTGTTACTTTTTTTTCAATATAATTTAGGGGGAGTTTCCCTGTTGGATGAATCCTGTATTTTTGAGGCCTTAAAGTACTGTAGCAGCACATCATGGTTTACATACTACAGTCAAGATGCGAATCATTATTTGCTGCTCTAGAAATTTAAGGAAATTCATTCAAAACTATAATTTCGTCATCAGATGATCATTTTATGTTTGGATGGACTGACATACTTGTTCCGCTCTAGCAGCACGTAAATATTGGCGTAGTGAAATAAGTATTAGACACCAATATTATTGTGCTGCTTTAGTGTGACAGGGATATAGCAACTATTTATCATTTGTTTGTATTTCCCTTTAAGATAATATTTTAAATGAGATTCATTATCTTTTATTAGTCCTTTTCCTTTACTTTTGTTCTTATTCTTATCTCTAGTATTATATAGCAAAATATAGTACTAATATTATATAGTGAAAAAAATGAAAAATTTCTGTATATTTACCGTTTGACAAGTTTACCTGAGCACCTAACTAATTTAATCTTGTTTTAACACTTAGAATTGTTAACTTCTAAAAGCTTACTGAAGCTGGTTTTGTTTAGAATGGCCTACTTGAATCACTATTGGAAGATGAGAAAATAACTCTGATATTTCATTTTTAAGTATCACAAATCTTAAAGTCTTTTTAAAGGGGTATAAAATTAAGTACCTGGTGTTAAGTTGATTTTTATTAGAAACCCTGTATTCTTTATTTGAGTAAAGATGTATTCTACCAGCATTGCTTGGTAAGAAAAATCCTTTATCTTTTCTTCTCTATATCTTACCTTTCAAAAAGGTTTTTAGTATCAAACATGGCTTTGTCAGACGTATTAAAATTCCTTTTTCATTTGAGGCTATCTTTTTTTCCTGTTTCCTGTCTAGAATCACCAAGAACATAATAATAAAAGCAAAACTGTATTAGGATGTAGAAATAGCTGCTAATATTTTTTAGTATCTTACGCTGATTTTAAACTGTTGGAAATTTTGATTGGATAACGAAAGTTTCCTTAGATTACTGAGTGTTCCCAGTAGCAAACTTATAAAATGTTAGCCCCTATTTCCATTTTAGTCTTTATTTTTTAAACTAGTCTTTAAAAAGAAAGTATTACTTTTAGACATACATAGTGTATGTACAAGGTAAATCAATATCATTCTAGAATGATTTATATTAATATCTTTTGTTACCAGACACAGTACATTTATAATACTTCTATAACCCAAACTTATTTAAAAATGAATGTTGGGAAATCAGCTGCAGATGTATTTCTAAACAAGATTTGCATTTACGTAAATGTAGAATTAAAGCTTTGTGTATTTTTTATTTTAATCAAATTTAACTTTTATGGACTTTAATATTCTGGGGTTTAGTTAGTTATAGATAAAGTTATGTCCTTTCATAATACTAAATTTGATAATGATATTATTTTGCAGAAACCTAAACTTGTGTTTATCTTTTGTTTATTATTTGCTATTTATTTACTATCATTCTGGGATAACCAAAGTTTTACACCTGTGCAGTCTCATCAAAATAAAGTGAACTGCATTTTAACCCTTGTAAGGGTTATTTTTTTCCTTGGTGTAGTCTCTCTGTGCATAATAGTAAAGGAAGCTAAATAAAGTGATAACTTCCCAAAGAAGTAAAAAAGAATAATTTTTTAATTATCAATATATTAAATACATGCTTCTGAAGTACCTAGGATGCTTAAGCCGTTTGTCTTCCTAATAATCTCAACCTTTTTATGTCATCTTAACAATTAAATTGTTTAAAACATTTTTAATACCCAGGTAAACTTTCCAAGTTAACAGATTCCATTCCATTTGATTAGATTTACAGATAAGAACCTTAGGAAGAAGAAACAGGGATTGGACTAGGTAGAACTAATGATGCCCTATTTAAAAGTTTGAGGGAAAGTGGCAGTGGTTTCTATGGATTTTTATTTAGTTCCCTATCAAAATCTCAGACTTCTGCACTAGAGATTTAAAGCGTTTGAAGGTAAGTAAGAATATGGTTTTTATTACCTTCTCGCCCATCGAATAACACTTATCTTAAAAACTGTGGTTTGGATGGCTGGGAACTTGGAGACATCATAATATCACCATCCAAGACGTGATTACTTGGAATAAAATGTATAGACTGGCCAGTGGTAGTGATTAACAGCTTGAGTAATCTAATTATTAAGTAAAAATTTATTTTTAAGATTAAAAAGCAGTAAATTTTTGAAGTCCATAAGAGTGGATTTTTTATAGTGTTTATATTGGCTTAGCAGGTTCTTCAGGTAGGCATCTAGTATTTTATTCCATTTAAAATTTCATTGGTTGACCATTCAAATGTACCTAATGAGGCACTATGCTAAGATGCTATAAATGATACAAAGATAGTTCAACCCTGTTTCTTGTCCTTAGAGGCACTTATATAAGTCTGCAAAAAGTGTTAGATTATAACTGACAGTTGTACTTTTTTGTACATTTCCCCATTTATGTATACCTTATTTGGGAGTCTTTGTCCCATTGCAATAACTATTGGTGCACATAAGTAGGGCTTTATTAGCTCTGTATAGCATTTCATGGTAACTATTGACTTAAATTAAGTTTAATTGGTTTTGGTGTGTTTGCTCCATTCCAGGTTAGAAGAATGATAACCTTAATACTTTTATTATAGTTCAAAGTTGCGTTACTGATTGCTGTAAACTCCTAAAAAGCTGCGGCTATTAATGCAATTTTAGTTTTGTCAAAGTTTTCAACTTCATATGCTTTTTGTCTTCATATTATGAAATCTAAATTAAAATTTAAAACAAGAACTAAGATTTTTTTCTTATTTAGTTATTTGGAGATTGGATTAGCCTAGGTCTGAGTTGTTACCTATTCATCTCTTCTTTTTCTTTTCAGTATACTTCTCCTAAGCTTCCCATGGCATACAAATTATTTGAGTTCTAGTCTTTAAGCATGTAGAAATAAGTCTGTGCTATATCAAAAGAAATTTTTAGCTTTATCAGTAATATCTGTTATCCAAAAGTATCTTGTTCAACAGCCTCAACTATGAAAGAAAATAGGAAGCTACCCCTAAGCAACCAGAATAGGTATCAAGCAGTCCAGTCACTAAAGCATCATCCTTTCTGTTTATGTCCTTATTTTAGACAGATACTAACCTTGATTGGTGATTTGGTTTCTTGGCCTTTTGTAGCTCACAAAGAACAAATTAGAATAAAATATATTAGAAGAAGATAACAATAATTTACAGGACACTGAAAAATGGAAAAAATAAAAAAAATTATCAAGGTAAAATAAAAATTCACAGCCCAGTAATTCAGGGCCATTTAATTTTGGTGCAAACACCCATATTTATCTTAAGAATTTTTCAGGCCTTATTAGGATAAAAAGTTGTATTATAGCTATGCACTTGAGTTTCCTGCAGTTCATGCTTGCTAAAATTTAGATTCCATTTGAACAAGGGTAAAGAACATCATACCTATTCATTCCTCTTAGATTTTTAAGCTGTATTCCTATAAATTAGATTATCAAAGAATGGTATAACTGGATCACAATGTCCTGGTTTGCTACCCACTTCAGTAAGTTAAGATTTAAGCCCTTGGTATTATAAATATCCTCTTGAGGTATATTTTTTATTTTTATGTTACTCTTAAAAACTGTAGTTGATATTTTCCACAGTTTCTTAATGTCTCTGATATGGTATGACCAAATTTAAAACATAGCAAGTGTGTAGTAAATAACTGAAAAAAATGCTATACTTGTGTAGTATACTTAAACTAGAGATAACAGTGTGGAGGCCTATAAAACTTTGCCAGCTTCAGATGCTAGCATTATAGCAACTTGAAACATTTTTTTGTGTCATCATGCTACCACTGTCTGTGATTTGGAGCCTTGATATGGAAGGGTGACTTTAAATTCAGATTGATGCTTTAAAATTATTTTGAGGGCCGGCCCCGTGGCGTAGCAGTTAAGTGCGCGTGCTCCGCTGCTGGTGGCCCGGGTTCGGATCCCAGGCACGCACCGGTGCACTGCTTGTCAGGCCATGCTGTGGCGGTGTCCCACATAAAGTGGAGGAAGGTGGGCACAGATGTTAGCTCAGGGCCAGTCTTCCTCAGCAAACAGAGGAGGATTGGCATGGATGTTAGCTCAGGGCTGATCTTTCTCACCAAAAAAAAAAAATTATTTCTGAAATGTATTGAGATTATTGCCCTAAATTAAAACTATATGATAAATTTCACATGGGATAGTTAAGTTTTCTGAAAAATAAGAAGTGGTCCTCTAGGCACAGACTGTCAATCCACAGATTCTATATGAAATGGCACAAAATGGAAAAACAAGGAAGAAAGCAAGTAGTAGCAGGTGGTAAGGCAGGCAAGGGACATCAAAGAACAGTCACCAGAGGGGAAGGGGGGAGGGAGGAGGGCAAAAGGGATAATTCGGCTCATGTGTGTGATGATGGGTTGTAATTGGTATTTGGGTGGTGAACATGATGTAATCTATGCAGAAATAGAAGTATAATGATGTACACCTGAAATTTATACAATGTTATAAACCAATGTTACTGCAATAAACAAAACAAAAAATAAAAATAAAATAAATTAAATAAAAAGGAACAGAGCTCCAAGAAAGGTCCCAGGTTATCATTGGAACATCACAGCAATCCTAATAGTCGAGTAGAGGCCTAAGTGTTCTAATAGCCAGTTGAGTCAGTAGTGCTAGTCTGATAATAACTGGTTAAAAAAAAAAAAAGCCGGGGCCGCCTGGTGGCATAGCGGTTAAGTTCGAGCACTCCACTTCGGCGGCCCGGCCCGGGGTTCGCAGGTTCGGATCCTGGGCGCGGACTGACGCACCACTTGTCAAGCCATGCTGTGGTGGCATCCCATATAAAACAGAGGAATCTTCCTCAGCAAAAAAGAGGAGGATTGGCGTCAGATGTTAGCTCAGGGCTAGTGTTCCTCAAAAAAAAAAAAGCCATCTAAGATAACAGTCTAAAACTGAATGTTATATGAGACTTAAGATGGCATTTATTTCGATTCATAAATGTCCTTGTCTTTCACTTGAACTTTTTTTTTTCAACTGGGCAACCTTGTTAGAGTGAAAAGAAATCATAGCTGTATATCCTTCATTTTAATTGGGGAGGGAGGAAGAAGTAACCAAAAACAAGCAACCACTATGCTTTACCCAAAGCTAGGCAGTCTCCTAACAGTAGTATTCCACCTCTTCAGTAAGTAATTTGGCCAGGAAAAGTGTGGTTCCTTTACAAATATTTTTGTCAGTGTAAACTGTTACACTGAATCCCAACTTTTGGTTATCTGAAAAATGTATACTTAAATAATACCTCATGACCATTTGATTCAGATATGTAAGTTCTCTTGGCATAGTTTTCGTTCATCTTAACATAGGTGTTCAGATATTCAAATTGAATTGGGTAGTATATTAGAATATCCGGTGTCAGGCACTATACTATTTGTTTGGATTGTAAACGCTAAGCCAGAAGATGTAAATGACAACCTCTAGATTAGTGGTTTTCACTTGGGGGTAGTTTTGCAACCCCACCCCTAGGACATTTAGCATTGTATGGAGACAGTTTGAGTTGTTACAGCTGGGGGAAGGGGACATGTAGTGGGTAGAGGTCAGAGATGCTATTAATCCTCTGATGCCCTGCAGAGCTCCACAACAAAGAGTATCCAGCCCAAAATGTGAGTAGTGTTCCTGTTGATAAACCCTGCCTAGATAAAAACTTTGAATAAGACTCTTGGCTTCTTCAATAGCTAGAGTTTGTCCAGTTGTAATCCAAAGCTTTGGGCATTGTTTCAGACTTAAATCCTGTCTAAAACTTAAACTGTTGCTGCACACATTTAGAAAGAACGGATAATTGAAAGCAAAATAAAATACTCTATGTAAATAAATATCTACATATTTTCATTTAAACACTAATTTATTTAAAACACTAATTCATCCATACTGAAGGTTACAGAAAAAATCTAAAAAATAACAGGCTCTTGAGATAACATTTCACTTTGTCTTTGATAATCGTGTTGTGCTGTTGTGTTGTCAGTACAGAAGAGTGATGATAATGTATAAAACTATTAAAAATTATGCCTTTGGATAAGTAGATTCAAGCTGTTTTATCTGTCTAAATTTTTTTGCTTTTTATTATAATATGTTGAGGCTATTTGGTAAGTATGATTTTGTCATTAGCAAATTTTACACCACATTTTTAAGGTTCATTCATAAATAAATATTTTAAATATTTAAATTGAGGAAGAGTAATATTCTCTTTAACGTGCAGTTTTTTTCTTGATTTCTTTTTTATCTTTGCTATTTTGCTAAAATAGAAGGGTATATTTTTTTCTACTTACTTATTCCTTTTTTTCTCTTATAATAGTATAGTGTGCAAGCAAGCTATTTCTGTGAAGTAAAGTAGCAGCTTTTTGCCTGAGCATGTTCAGACAAAATTTTCTCCATCAAACTAAGTGGCTGCCTGGCAGTCAGCCTTGAAGGGTACTGATTGTGGATTTTTTCTTCTTTTCTATTTGTAAATAAACTTCATAATGTTAATCTAAGATTTTAATTGCAGTTCAAAGTTGTTATATTAATGATTGCAAACAAAAGTTTTCCAGTGTCATATGTACCAGGACCTTTGTTTTCAGTCAGTTGGATTTCTTCCATTATTACCATGAGAAATAGGCAATTTCCTTTTCCATTTAATGATCTTGTTTTTAGAAAGTTGGAACATTAAATTTAAGACATCCTTATGAAGTGCAGCTCTTGTTGAGGAATTCATGACACCAGGTTTATAGAGCAAGTTTAATAATACCACCTTGGGACAGGATTCTTACTCAGTTTAACCATGAAGAGCCTTTTTGAAAATTCTTTTCAAAAAGAAGCTCTAATCATGTTATTAACAGTTGATAATGTTGCCACAATAATTGAGTTGCAGATTATATGAATACCTTGCTGAATTTTGCTTAATAGAAAAGTTAATAGTTTTATTTGTATTGAATATTCATTTATTGAATTATTGTGTTGAAACATTCTAGATGGAGAATCTTCCTTTGGCTCTGTGTATATATGTGGGTGTATATATAAGAGTTTATGTAAGGGAGTATAAATATACATTTCTTACTCCCTTAAGTAAAATTGAAACTCTTAAGAAGAATATCAATGGAGAGAACATTTTTATTTGTATCTTATTAAATGTCTTTTAAGTTTCTGATTTACATCATTTCGTTATTCATTGCTATTGGATTTGTTAATTGACTGTTCCTAATTCTCACTTAAGATTGATGTAGCTAAGCATACACAATGAGTGTGAAATATGACTTTTTTTAAAGGGTGAAGTGGAACAAATTGCTATGATGAAACCAAAAGGCCAGACTGAACACGATGAGGGTATGCTTGAATATTTAGAAGATATAATTGGTTGTGGACGGCTAAATGAACCCATTAAAGTCCTATGTCGGAGAGTTGAAATATTAAATGAACACAGAGGAGAGAAGGTGAATCTTCTGTAGACTTTTGTTGTAAATCAGAATATTTTGTTTATCGATTAACAAATTTTACTGAGTCAAATATTTAAGTTATAATAGATCATAACTGAAGAAATGTTTACTGTTTTAGATTGAATTTTGTTTTATTGACATTTAAGATGAACATTGTTTTATTAATACTGTTTATATGTTTTTATCTATTGACATGTTTTAAATTCACATTGTACATATGAAGTGTATTTGAACAATCTATACACTTAATTTTTGTAGTTAAACAGAGTTAAGATGGTGGAAAAGGAAAAGGACGCCTTAGAAGGAGAGAAAAACATAGCCATTGAATTTCTTACCTTGGAAAATGAAATATTTAGAAAAAAGAATCACGTTTGTCAATATTACATGTAAGTACCTTAATTTATCAATTTTTATATTAGTTTCTGCCATTGTCAAAGCCGTTCTCTTTTCCTGTGTTAGAGAAATGTGAAGACTGAAGTGAAAAAAATTCTAAAAATTGTTTTATGTGTTGAATTCATTAAATTAGGATTGTTTACCATGGTATTGAAGTTGACTTTTTAAGTATCCTACTTTAAGTTGGGAGGTGGGTTCACACGTATTTGTTACTATACTTAATCGTTTTACATATGCATTCTTTTTAATTTATGTAATAGCAAATCTAGTTTTGTTTGTATGGAACCTATTTTGTTCCAAATTCTAGTCTTGACCCTGTATTGGGGTTTTTTGCCTTCTCAATAGCCCTAGGTAATTGTAACCTGACTGTAGTTAAGAATACTTGAGAAATGGCTGATTTTACTAAATACTTATACGGTTTTAGAAGTGGCATTTTAGAATCTCCAGTTCTTTTCCTTTCCTCCCTCTAGTTATGATCTGCAGAAACGAATTGCTGAAATGGAAACTCAAAAGGAAGAAATTCATGAAGATACTAAAGAAATTAATGAAAAGAGCAATATACTCTCAAATGAAATGAAAGCTAAGAATAAAGCTGTAAAAGATGTAGAGAAGTAATAATCTTTTGGAAAGTAGTAGTAAAAGTATTTAGATTCAGTTAATTTTATTACATGTATGTGTGTCTGTATATAAACTTACTGCCAGCACACGGGTGTAATAAGTTTGCCAGCGTATAAAATGGTCTCCTTTCACAAACAAAAAACTTAATTGCCCCGCATCCAGCTCATCATTATTACAGATTGAGTGCACAACACTGAAGTCCTAAATAATGGAGGATGCTACCCCCTAGTGGCAGAACACAGTAACACAAAACATCACAGCAAAAATAGGAATTTAACTTGACGGGTTACTTGTCTTAAGAATAAACAATCCACAAATCTAATTGGGGTTATTCTAAATAGATGTTTTAAACTTCCGTTGTGACTTTTCTCTGTGCCAATATTCACTGACACCAATATCTTACCTATGCGGTTTTCTTTTTCTTTAAAATGTTTTACTTATTTTTATGGTAAAATTTTTCACTTATTTTTATGGTAAAATTTTTCTGTATGTAGATATTGTAGTCACTGGAAAATGTAGTATTTCTCATCCAGCTTAGAAGGGCAAAATAACTCGCATAATCGCACATTTTAACAGCTCCCTCAAATATGGAGTGAGTGGAGGATCAGCTTAAAATAGGTAGTTTTAAGATCCTACCTTATATGAGCTTGGACACATTTACAGAGGAAGTGTCTCAGGCAGGGTATATAACATGGCTTTAAAATATCTGAATATCCAAAATAGTGACTGATCATTTTCTTGCTTTGTTAGGAAATTGAATAAAATTACAAAATTTATTGAGGAGAACAAAGAAAAATTTACACAGCTAGATTTGGAAGATGTTCAAGTTAGAGAAAAATTAAAACATGCTTCAAGTAAAGCCAAAAAACTGGAGAAACAACTTCAAAAAGATAAAGAAAAGGTAGGTCTGAGGGAAAAAATTCTTAAAATTTCATGTCTGAATATCAGATCCATTTTTCATTATTTTTTGTGGATTTCCTTGCCCCTTATTACCTAAGATGATGCGTTAGGATTCTGAATGTTAAGTGCTTTACATTTTATCTCTGAACCTGATTTTTTTCCCCAGAGAGTAATCTTGCATCCGTTGACTTTGAGTTTTAGAGTTTATGTTACTAGGATACACGTTGTTGGGAAAACATTTACTAATCATCAGTTCTGTTTTGGTGATAAACAAAATAATTTTTTCCTATAATCTTTTAAAACCTAGTAGTGGTTTGAAAAGATATTTCTGGTTATGTATCATCAACTTTTAAAAATATTACCTGCCTCCTACAAAAATCAAGCTAAGAGTATCAGGGCAGGAGTTCTCCCTTAAAAAGGAGGGAAAGGGAAGCTCATAATTTAAAGCAAGAGATTAATAGCTATTCTGAGGTTAAAAAAAGATAGTTTGGACTAAAATGTCTAATTTGCTAGGAGTCAGACTCTAATAATTAATTTGGGATCTTTCAAACTGTATTCATAGCTCTATCAGATATCAATAGAGATGACACCTAAATCCCCTCTGCCCAAAAAAGCTTTGTACCGTGTAATTACATGGTAATTATAATATAGTCTCTGCTTTACAAGCATTTTCCAAATCATTTGTTTACAAAATACTTTCTTCTCAGTATGGTAATAAATCTTATGTGAATCAATGTTTAAGGAACACTATTTCTGAAAGTGTTGAACTTCTCTGGTAGTGGATAATTAGAATAAACAAAACAACACGGATTTGAGAGTAACTCCTAAATTGGACAGGCTAAGCCAAATATAACTGTATATAGAGGTATTAGCCTTTAGGCATCAAATGTGGCTAAGTCATTGTTATCAGAAGGTATAATGGAATAAAATGTTAGCCTACATGGTGACTCTGGAAGGGTGAAGCTGTGCAAGATCTTAGGAGTTGAGGGAGGCTGGAGGGTATAAAGGTAATTTGTACTAAGTTGTAATATACTATGAAGAGTAGTTTAGGAAATTGTGTATAGTCCGAGTATATTAATAGGTGAAGAAAGATGATTACAGCCTGAAATTGGAACAGAAGGAAGAAAGACCGAATGCCCAGCCAGGGAGAATTTTCTTTTCATAAGGAATAAGGAAGTCATAGAATTAGACTGAGAGAATGTAGTAATTGCAGTGAATGGTTAAGAAAGTACTTGCTAAAGCCAGCTAGTTCAAATCTGATTACAAAGAAAGCTGCAAAGACCTAGAAGACCCTGAGAAATGCTATTAAATAAGTCACATATTGATGGTATTGGGTAGCCTAAAGGTACCTACTCCTAACTTTAATTTGTTTTATAATTTTAGGTTCAAGAATTTAAAAGTATACCTGCCAAGAGTGAAAATATCATAACTGAGACAACAACTAGAAGCAATACCCTTGAAAAGGAAAAAGAGAAAGAAGAAGAAAAACTAAAGGAAGTTATGGATAGCCTTAAACAGGAAACACAAGGGCTTCAGAAAGAAAAGGAAGTAAGATTCTTTATCAGTTGTTTATTTTGGTGTCTTTTTTTTTTTTTTTTAACTTGAAGATTGTTTCTGTAGTAACAGTAAAAACTGAACTGTTAGAAGAAAAAGTTTGGACATTCCTAACGTTCCTAAAAATAGCCTAGACTCCCCTTTTTTGTTTTCTACTTTCCTGTTTTTTAAAAAAAGTTAACTGAATGAGAATTTATAATGGCAGTGAAAATGGGACATGTCAGATACTTTGTTACATATGCCATTCTTTGTTAAGCATGTTGATTTCATCATCAAACTTTTTCATCTCTTAAATTATTTTCTTGGTAACTTAGTTGGTTACCACCTATTAAAAACCTGGGACTACACTAACCACAGGTTGACATCTCCCATCTTTGTTTCTGTAGCTCTTGTGTAATAGTTTAAAACCATGGCTCTAATGTCAGTTTTTGGTTCAAATCCTAGATCAGTCACTTATTATCTCTGATCTTGTACAGGTTGTTATGTCTCCCACTCATCTTCCTCAAGATGGGGAAGAAAATACTACCCATCTTGTGAATCTTTTTGAAAATAAAAATTTGTATATATTTATACAAAATGCCCAGAAAGTAAAAAATTAGTGTCAGCTATTACATTATTTTATCACTTCATTAATAAAACAAGAGAATGTAAGGTTGTCACATTGCTATGTCTTACCTACCCAACAGGAGTAGAAGCATGAAGTTTACCTATCTTTGTTTATATTCACCACAGCCTTTTTGACAACACTGAGCATGTTAAATAGATATTTTAATGGGTAACAGTGATTGAATTGACGCACATAAGTCAGTTATGTTACGTAAGACTTAAAAGTGCATAAGTTACAGACTTATGTACAGCCTTTGTATGTTAATTATACCTCAAGAAAGTGGGAGGAGGGTTTGTTTTCTTAGTTACAGACTTAATAGATTCTGTTTTGGAATATGAACATGTTCTTAATGTCACACTACAAAACTTTGTAAATAGGATGCCCATGTGATAAAGTGACAAGATAGTACATTAGCTTTCATGATGAAATACTTTATGGATGGAGATTTTCACATTTGCTCATCTAATGTACATTGAGTACTCCTGTGTGCCTTGGCACCCTGTGTTAATGACAAAGCCAGGACTCAATCCAGGTGTCTTCATTCCTCAATATAATGTAGTAGCTAAAAACAGAGGTTCTGCCGCTTATGAGTGACTGCATGACTTTTGAGCGAGTTATTTAAACTCTGATCTCAGTTTTCTCAAAATGGGCATAATGATGGTATTTACCTCATGGGATTATATTAATGGATTGATACATACAAAACATTCAGAATAGTGCCTAGAACATAGTGAGCCATGTGTGTGTGTTAGTGTTCGTGATTTTCACTATCAAACATTTAAATTGATTAATGTTTAGTCATTAATGTTCCTGGGCCTATTGCCTTGTGTGTAAAATGAAAGAGTTAGGCTTTTGTAAGAGCCTTTCTTATGTCTTTTATTCTAATAAATAAATCCTTTCTTCACAGTCGGTTATACTAACCCAAAGTTTCTCCTCGTACCTCTAAAACATTTTCAACATAAATATACTTGAGGAAACTTTCTGCTGAATAGTACTTTACCTTACCTGAAATGGTAAGGTATAATGTGGAAAAACCATGGAATCTAGAGTTTAGACTAGATTTTTGTTCTCTTTCAACTATTCCTTTATTGTTATTTTAGTCTCTAAAACGAACATAGCTTATTAAGCTCTTGTGAAATCAGTTAGGAAGAGACTTTATGTACAGTGAACATTGGCAATGAGGCAAAAACTTAGTCCATTCCACTTGTAAGGATAATTTATTTCTATATATTATGCTTGTAGAACCTCTTAAGTTGAATTCAAAATGTATGGTTTCCATTTCAGTTTAGGTTTGAAAACAGAAATATTTCAGATTTAATGGAGTCGGTCATCTTTTAACAGAGTCGAGAAAAAGAACTTATGGATTTCAGCAAATCAGTAAATGAAGCACGTTCAAAGATGGATGTAGCCCAATCAGAACTCGATATCTATCTCAGTCGTCATAATACTGCAGTGTCTCAATTAAGTAAGGCCAAGGAAGCTCTACTTGCAGCTTCTGAGACTCTCAAAGAAAGGAAAGCTGTAATCGGAGATATAGAGGCAACACTCCCTCACACTGAACATGAATTGAAGGAGGTATTTCTTTGCTACTGTGGTTCATCTGAACATTGTTTATCTACCATAGTTTTGTATATGTATATATATATATATATATATTTTTTTTTTTAATCTCAACATCTGAAGTGACTGGCATAAAGGGTTTTTTTTTTCCTCATTTAGTGTAATCTTCCCCAAAAGAATAGGGTTGGTATTTCAGTATTCCATCTAATATGAACTGAGACTATTAAGAAACTAACAATATTCTCCCCAAAAGCATTGGACAGCAAATAACACTGCCACCACCACCATTATTTCCTATGGAAATAATTTTTAACAAAAGAAAGTTTATATTTCCCTAAATCTAAGTGTAGATAATTTATGTAAGGGTAAATGAAAAACATAAATATATATATATATATATATTTTATATATATATATATTTTATATATATATATTATTTATATATATATATTTTATATATATATTATTTATATATATTTTATATATATATTATTTATATATATATATCCATATATATATATATATGAATGAATATGCAAACCAACTGTCTTGGTATAGTTTTCCTGTTTTTGAACTTATGGATGTAGTTTCTTTGTTGACTGCACACCATTTTAAACTATGCAAGATAACTAGTTTAGCTTACCAGTGCTCCTCCTATCCTTGAATGAATTAGATATCTAAGGAATTTCATAACTTAAATCTCTAAAGCTTCACTAGGCAAGATGGCAATAGAAAATGCTGTTTGAAGAGAAATTATACTGAAAATAAAGTCTTTCATTTTAATAAATGCACTATTTAGTTGTCAGGGAATTGCATGACTGTGTAGAATTTAAATGTAAACTTAAGTTGTATACAGTGACCACTTCCATCTTCCTGGTAATTCCATTTATTTTTGGATAAATTGTATCTGTAATGAGCTTTTACTTTACATCAGTATGACTGGTAATAGAGGTAATAATTTAAAGGCAGGACATGAGGAAGAATGTCTGTTAGGAAAAAATAGCTGCTCTAACTTGGAGATTGGGAAGCTGAGAGTTTGCATGTTTTGTGTGCATGTGTGTGGTTCTTCTTTTATTGGCAGCCTGACATTTTGGTATAGCAGTAGTACTGTTCACTCATCATGGCCCCCTGGATTTCAGAGCTGTACTTTTTTTGTTTTTTTTTTTCTTTAATTATATATAATTATATATAATATATAGTTTCCTTTATTATTTAGAAAGCAAAGCACAGTATAACTGTAGTCCTGCCCAGTCACCCATATCTAGGGTCCTGTACCTGAGGTCTGTTGTTAACTTAAGAATTAGGACACACTCATGCATCACTATATGGTGCCAAGCTGGGATTTCCACAGCCCTAGCTCTGCTTGCTGTAGCAATCAGTGTGCTACTCCCAGAACCACGCTGTGCTTAACGTTCCTTGTTATTGACCCAAATAATTTGTCCCCTTTAAAATAGAAAACCCATCCATGTTTTTCAAAACCAAACCAGCAGTTGCAACATGGCAGCTTAGTTCTGGTTTGAGTGTTTATTATTGGTCTTTTCCTTTCTTTTTGAGGTATTACAACTAATTCTATGCCATGATTGTGCCTATGCTTCTGGGATTCATTTTCTTAACTTTTCACTTTCAGAAAGAAAAAGAACTTCAAAAACTTACAAAAGAAGAAATAAATGTCAAAAGTTTCGTTCATGATCTTTTCCGAAAGGTTGAAGAAGCAAAGAGTTCCTTAGCAATGAATCGAAGTAGGGGGAAAGTCCTTGATGCAATGATTCAAGAAAAAAAATCTGGCAGGATTCCAGGAATATATGGGCGATTGGTAAAATAGATTTATTTGGAAATGACTATATATTTTTCTCTCAAGAAACATATTGTAAATAATTTTCTTACCTTGATTTAAAGAACTGTATATTGAGTGTCACTATACATAAAATAACATTCATTTTTGTTTGTTTTAAAGGACATTCGTTTTTAAACATTTTCCTCTTATACTCAGGCATGATAAAATTCTTTGTGGTATGGATTCTCTCATTATAGTTTTTTAGTTTGGGATAATTATAATCATTTTAATACCAAGAAGAAAAACTAACTCTAGTAGTGATGAACAAACTTAGCAAGACTACTTTTTTTTTCCAGAAAACAAGAATTTGATGAATTATATTCTGGGTTTTATAACATTTTATTGAAGGTTATGGCTAGAGTTTAGGTAAATCAACAAGGGATAATGTAGGAACCCAAGGCTAGCAATGATGGGGACCATCACTGCTCTTGAGCCTCAAGAAGGAAGGGAGCTGTGGCCATGGCTAGAGGGTGGCCTGGAGGACATGGGGAAAATAAATATTTAACCCACCTTTATCTGCTACCCTGCTGTCTCTAGCTGGTGCCTCACATTGGCTAAAGCTAGAGAGCCAAAGGAACCAGTTGATGCAGTCCTTGAGTCAGCCTTCTTGAGAAGGAAGCAGAAGAGAGTGCTTCAAAAGGGCAAATGAAAATTACCCAGCATAGTTGCTCCCATGTTTACTTGTTAAGACATTTCTACCTTATTTTGTTGAAGATATACAATTTGATTCTAATCATTTGCTTTCAAGGAAAAATAAAGCTAGTCAGTGAATGCTGCTTGATAGCTAATTTATCAATAATAGATATGGATAAGCAGGCAAGTGTGTTTCATCAGGACTTAACATAATCTTAGATGGTTTTCAGTAATTCAAAGTTTTATTTATGTTATTTTGCTTATAGTACTTTAGGCTTCAAATCTTTATATGTTTTCATTTTTGTACAGTGAAAACAGTTCTTTCATTTTGTGCTCTCATTAAAAATGCAAACTCCAGGGGCCGGCCCTCTGGCCGAGCGGTTGAGCTTCTGAGCACTCTGCTTCGGCAGCCTGGATTCACAGGTTCAGATCCCAGGCGTGGACCTACTCCATTCATCAGCCATGCTGTGGAGGCATCCCACATACAAAACAGAGAAAGATTGGCACAGATGTTAGCTCAGGGTGAATCTTCCTCACCAAAAAAACCCCCACATATCCATAAACCTTTTTAAAAGGTAGATTAAAAAGTCTTCTGCCTCTGCAGAAGGGGAAGCTTGAATGAGAGGAACACATATTTTTCATCGTGTACCCTTTTTGTACTTGTTAAAACCATGTGTAAGTATAGTTTTTCAATTAAAAGTAGCTTGAGAAATCTATATGAATAGTAATGAAATGATCCTGTGCCTAATTCCTTGCTGATTTTTTCCCCCTCCTCTTTATTAGGGGGACTTAGGAGCAATTGATGAAAAATACGATGTTGCTATTTCATCCTGTTGTCATGCATTAGACTACATTGTTGTTGAGTCTATTGATACAGCCCAAGAATGTGTAAACTTCCTTAAAAGACAAAATATTGGAGTTGCAACCTTTATAGGCTTGGATAAGGTGGGTATTCATAATTTAATTTTTAAATGCCAAGTGGTTTTTGATTGAATCCAAGCTTTTTTCCATAGTTATTCAGTGAACACATGATAGGTTTTGAGGATTATTTTAGGCTCTCAGGTTACATGGTTGTGAAAAAAAATTTTCTAGGGCCTCGCCTAAAGGAATATACATTTCGCTGTTAGAGTGACTGGTAGTTTGCATTTCTAACTTTCGTCATCAATAACTACTTTAAAAAAAAATGATAAAACCTTTATGGAGATATAATTCACATACCATAAAATTCCCCATTATAAGGTATACAGTTCAGTGGGTTTTAGTGTATTCACAAGGTTGTTCAACCATGACCACTGTCTAATTCCAGAATATTTTCATCACCCCAAAAAGAAACCTCAAACACATTAGCACTCACTACCTATAACCCACCCTCCACCCCCACCCCTGCTGCAAGCAACCTCTAATCTACTGTCTGTCTCTATAGATTTACCTATTCTGGACATTTTATAGACATGGAATCAAACAATATGTAGCCTTTTGTGTATGGCTTCTTTTACTTAGCAGGTTTTCAGAGTTCATCTATGTTGTGGCACATGTCAGTATTTCATTCCTTTTTATTGCCAAATTATAATTCCATTGTATGGATATACCACATTTTCTTTATCCATCGATCAATTAATGGACATTTGGGTTTTTTCATGGTTTGGCTATTATGGAAAATGCTGCTATAAACATTCATTTATAAGTTTTTGTGCAGACACATGTTTTTAATTCTCTCGATTTAATACCTAGGAGTGGAATTGCTGGGTCACATGTTAATTTTAACTTCTTGAGGAACTACCAAACTGTTTTCCACAGTGGCTGCACCATTTCCTACCAGCAGTGAATGAGGGTTCCAATTTCTTTACATCCTCACCAACACTTGTTATTGTACTTTTTTTTGATTATAGCCATCGTGGTGGGTTTGAAGTGGTATCTCTTTGTGGTTTTGATTTGCATTTCCTGATGACTAATGATGTTGAACATCTTTTCGTATGCTTATTGGCCATTTATTTATCTTTTTTGGAGAAATGTGTATTCATATCCTTTGCCCATTTGTTAATTGGTTTATTTGTCTTTATTGTTGAGTTGTAAGCATTCTTTGTATATTCTAGATACAAATCTCTTGTCATATATATGATTTGCAAATATTTTCTCCCATTCTGTGGGTTGTATTTACTTTCTTTTTTTTTTTTTTTTTAAAGATTTTATTTATTTATTTTTCCCCCAAAGCCCCAGTAGATAGTTGTCCATCATAGCTGCACATCCTTCTAGTTGCTGTATGTGGGACGCGGCCCCAGCATGGCCGGAGAAGCGGTGCGTCGGTGCGTGCCCGATATCCGAACCCGGGCCGCCAGCAGCGGAGCGCACGCACTTAACCGCTAAGCCACGGGGCAGGCCCTGTATTTACTTTCTTGGTGGTGTCCTCTGAAGCACTAAATTTTTTAATTTTGATGAAGTCCAACTTCTTTTTTCTTTTAAATTTGGTTGCGGTGTGTTGGGTCTCATATCTAAGAAAATACTGCATCATCCAAGGGCATAGTGATTTACCTCCTCTGTTTTCTTCCAAGACTTTTATAGTTTTAGCTTTTATATTTAGGTTTTTAATCCATGTTCATTTTATAACATAGTGTGAAGTAGGAGTCCAACTCTGCTCTTTTGCATGTGGATATCCAGTTGTTCCAGCACCATTTGTTGGAAAGACTACTCTTGCCCCATTGAATTTTCTTGGCACCCTTGTCAAAAATCAACTGACCATAAATGTAAGGGTTTCTTTCTGGACTCTCCATTTACCTATATGTCTATTCTTACACTAGTACCACACTGTCTTGATTACTATAGCTTTCTAGTAAGTTTTGAAATAAGGAGTCCTCTAATTTTGTTCTTTTATATCAAGATTGTTTTGGCTATTCTGAATCCCTGTAATTTCCATTTGAATTTTAAGATCAGCTGGTCAATTTCTGCAAAAACAAAGCAACTAGGATTTTGATACAGGTTGCATTGAATCTGTAGATGAGTTTGAGTATTGCTATCTTAGTATTAAATCTTATGATCCATGAACCCGGGATATCTTCCATTTATTTAGGTCTAATTTCATACAATAATGTTTCGTAGCCTTCAGTGTACAGGTCTTGTGTTTCTTTTGTTAAATTTACTCCTAAGTTTTTTGTTTTTGTGTTTTTTTTAATATAACATTGTAAATGGAATTTTCTTGATCTCATTTTCAGATTATTTGTTGCTAGTGTATAAAAATACAACTAATTTTTATATATTGATCTTGTATCCTGCAACTTTGCTGAATTCATGTTTGTTTTAATAGTTTTTTGTGTGTGGATTCCTTAGTATTTTATATATATGTATAAGATCATGTCTTCTGTGAATAGAGATAGTTTTATAATAACTTCTCTCTTAAGGTAATGGTAAAGTAATACTTAATTATGCAGATACTCAGAACCTTGTGTACATATCCTTACATTTTATACATGTATATTACTTATGTAAACTTATGTAAACGATAGCTAAAAGAAATGATATATTCTCTATTTTTTTATATATATATATATATATATTCTACTTTTAGATGGCAGTGTGGGCAAAGAAAATGACAAAAATTCAAACTCCTGAAAATACTCCTCGGTTATTTGATTTAGTAAAAGTAAAAGATGAGAAAATTCGCCAAGCATTTTACTTTGCTTTACGGGATACCTTAGTAGCTGACAACTTAGATCAAGCCACAAGAGTAGCATATCAAAAAGATAGAAGATGGAGAGTGGTAACGTTACAAGGGCAAATCATAGAACAGTCAGGTAATGGTGGTTTCTTGCCTGCCATTGAGTTTGTTTAATCTTGTTGGGGGAGACACCTAAGTCTAACTTCTCTCCTCTGTCCTCCAGGTACAATGACTGGTGGTGGAAGCAAAGTAATGAAAGGAAGGATGGGTTCATCAGTTGCTGTTGAAATCTGTGAAGAAGAGGTCAGCATATCTAAAATTATAGTCACACTTAAAAAAAAAATTCACATACATACTTTAAAGTTTAGCCATTTTAGGTATACTGTGCTCAAATTTTAAATTAACAGATTGAATTTTCTGTAAGTGACTAATATATAAGCTGTGGCATTTTTTTTAATGTGAAACCCTTTAAAGTTCTAAAAATAAGACATGTTAATTAGAAAGTATATGCTTCACATATATATCTTTTGCTATTGTTACATTTGGATCTTATGGATTTTTAGAATTTATTTAACCATTTCACTTAACTGACATTTAATTTCATGTTTTTTGACATAATTATTGCTGTGTCACATGGTTTTTCTATTTCAAAATAATGTAAGGTATGAATATAGCAAAGATTTCTGGTGCATGCTTCCAAATTTTATTTCAAAATATTTAATATGCCCACAAGTATATGAGAATGTCAAAATGTCCAGGAAAAACCTGCTATGTTCCTTTATTGCTCTCAGAACACTATGTATACCTTTTTCTTCCTTAAAAACATACTTGGATATCCTGAACACCTAACTTTTTCCGAAGAGTTATACCTTCATTTTTTCCCATATTTTGAAGTAGTTTATATCCTTCCACTTCAATATTTGCAGAGTATACCTTCACTGAAATAATAAGTGACTATACAACACTTAAAATTGTCTTTCTATCAGATTCTATGATGCAGAAATTAGTTGACCATCTCCTAAGCTTTAGGATTGGGAATTGAAACTGGGTTGTTTGGTTTTGTTCTAATCTTGAAGATCAGAAGTTTGGGTTTTCTTCATTTATAAATTGACTTTGCTGTTAATCTGCAGTGACTCTTAGAGAAAACTTATTTCACTAAAACTCTTCTTTGTAGGTAAATAAAATGGAATCAGAGTTGCAGAGAGACTCTCAAAAAGCAGTGCAAATTCAGGAACAGAAAGTACAACTGGAGGAAGCAGTAGTTAAGTTAAGGCATAGTGAACGAGAAATGAGGAATACGCTAGAAAAGTTTACTGCAAGCATCCAGGTACTCTTATTAATATTAGCTGGAACTAGTGGAATTCAACAGCAATTTGACAGAAGATTTTTTCCTGTTTGCTTACAATTTTAAAGTATAAGGGAGGAGTAGGGTGGGTCTCTGGGTGGAAGGCCTGTCTCTTGATTTTTGTTTCCTTAAGTACTAATGGATATATGCCTTGTCACAGTGTTACTCCAGCCACAGCTGTTCCTGTTTTCCATTTGTACTCCATAAAAATGTATCTTTCCTGAACAACTGTGTGATCCTTTATTTTCATTCTCTTTTCAAAGTGGGATGTTTTCTTAATTATGAGAAAGAAATGGATGCCCACTGTCTTTTTTTTATTTTTTGTTTGTTTTTTGTTTTTTGTGAGGAAGATCAGCCCTGAGCTAACATCTGATGCCAGTCGTCCTCTTTTTTTGCTGAGGAAGATTGGCCCTGGGCTAACATCCGCGCCCATCTTCCTCTACTTTATATGAGACGCTGCCACAGCATGGCTTGACAAGCCATGTGTCAGTGCGCACCCGGGATCCAAACCCCTGGCCACCGCAGCAGAGCGCGCACACTTAACCGCTGCGCCACCAGGCCGGCCCCCTCACTGTCTTTTTAAAAAACAAACAAAACTAAAAAACAGTTTTCAGAAAATACCCAAAAGATCATCATCCTCAATTTTTGTGTCTACCCTTGAACTTTTTAATATAAATACCTAGTTTACATGTATGTGTTTATGTATATACCAGGTGTAGATATACGTATTAAATATGCATATGGCTTTTTAATAAGTCATACTAACTTTTCTTCACTTAATTATAGTTTTCTTTCCAAGCCAATGTAAATTTACTTTTTTTGCAATTGCATTAGAGCATTTTGATAAATGTTTTTCTATGTTATTATATACACTGCTATGTTTAAAATATCCTTGTTAGGTAAACCTTTATACACCCATCCAATTATTTCCTTAGGTTAGATTCCTAAAATTACGATTATTACCCAGTATATGTATAGTGTCTAAGGCATTTGTTGTATAATGTCAAATTGTCCTCAAAAAGATGGTTCTGATTTATTTGCATATGTGGCTATAGTAGTATGCTAGTTCTAAGTCTTTGAACATTAAGTAGTCTTCACTATGTTGTAAGTTTGCTACTCTAAAGTACTAAAAAATGGCATTTTAACTTGTCTTTGTAATGAGCTGACACGTCATTTCATGTGTTTTGGCCGTTTTCATTGTTGTATATTAACATGTTCATGTTTTCTGTCCTTTTCCTGTTAGTATTTGTCTTAAAGATTTTAAGTGCCAATTTTTTGGGGTTTTGTTTAATTCAAAATATTTAAAGCAAATATTATTGTTACTAAGTTAAAATATTGACCTTGAATGTTAAAACATTCTGTAGCGTTTATCAGAGCAAGAAGAATATTTGAATGTCCAAGTTAAGGAACTTGAAGCTAATGTACTTGCTACAGCCCCTGACAAAAAAAAGCAGAAATTGCTAGAAGAAAATGTTAGTACTTTCAAAACAGGTAAGTTTAAGGATACAGACTTTTTTTTTTGAGATTGTCAAAAACAGGTTTTTAATGTTTGAAATGTTTAAGATATCAGTTTGTAGAACAAAAATAGCAGCTACGTATATTATGTTTGAGTCACTGCTGTTTTATGTTTTCTGTTATTTCGTTCTCAAAAGGTTATAAAGTAAGTACTATTAAGGTTAAAGTAAATACTATTAAATTAAGTACTTCATTTGACTGATAAGGAAACTAAGGCACAGAATAGTTTAAATAATTTGCCCAGAGGTCACATAGCATGTGGTAGTGTAGGAGTTCAGGACCAAGGCAGTCTGATTCCAAAACCCATGCTCTTATTAATTTCATACTTTGTATACTTTGGCCCAGTTTTCACAAGAACCCTTCAAGACAGTAGTTATTTTATAGATTAAGCAAACAGGATTTGGAGAAACTAAATCACTTAAACAAAAGCACAAAGGAAATAAATGGCGTACACATGAAGAAAAGTAATATTTGTTTGAAAACTTAGAAAACATATTTTTCATTCCAGAACTTTTTCTTCTTGTGTATGTATAAATATGTAAGCGTTCTACAAAAATAGAATCTGTAAGCAAGAAAGGGAATTCATAGGCTCATCGTCAGAATGTGCTTTGAAATTAAAATTCCATGATCATTCACTTGAACAGCCTTGCTTCTTTTCCACATTGGCTTCAATCATAGATGTGCATCTTGTTGCAGGAGGAGGGAATGGTGAGTTGTGATGACAGACCCTTTCCTGGCTTCAAGTATCTTAGCTAGTGACCCCAGCAAACAGAGTGACCTTTCATCACATCCTCCAGAAAAAGACCCCAGTATAGTTTGGTTCATGAGCCAAGGAAGGCAGATACTAATTATCCATCCCAAAGAATTAGTTGGAGTGAAATTGGAGCAATTATCCAAATGCTCCAAAAGCGAGGGAGTTTCCTTCCAAAAGAAAAAGAGGTAAAAAGATGTTAAGCAGGCAGATGTCCACTATGCACATTGAATATTCATCTGTACCCATATTAATTTTTTTTATTTTTGTGGTCATATCTATCTGCATTTTTAATATTAAGGCATTCACTCAAATAGCATCTGCTACTGGCCATGCTTTGTTTTAGGTTCTGTCGATTGAGCAGTGAACAAAATAAAGTCCCTTTTTTCAAGGAGCTCACACTTAAGATAGGGAAGCTAAACAAATACATTACAGGGGCCGGCCCCGTGGCTTAGCGGTTAAGTGCGCACACTCTGCTACTGGCGGCCTGGGTTCGGATCCCAGGCACACACTGACGCACTGCTTTTCCGGCCATGCTGAGGCCACGTCCCACCTACAGCAGCTAGAAGGATGTGCAACTATGACATACAACTATCTACTGGGGCTTTGGGGAAAAAAAAGGTGGAGGATTGGCAATAGATGTTAGCTCAGAGCCGGTCTTCCTCAGCAAAAAGGAGGATTAGCATGGATGTTAGCTCAGGGCTGATCTTCCTCACAAAAAAAAAAAACAAATACATTACATATTGTATCAGGTGGTGCTAAGTGATAAGTAAAACCAGGATAACAGGACAGGATGGAGATGGGGGGTCAGATAGACACAGTGGGTGAGACAGGCCTCTGCTACAGACATTTGAGCAGAGACCCAAAGGAAGTTTTAGTGCTAACTGGGTGGATATTTGGGAGAAGAGCATTTCAAGAAGAATGTGGAGGAGTAAGTACAAAGGCCCTGAGGCAGGAGTATGCTAGGAGTTTCTGGGAACACAAGGAAGCCAGAGTGGCTAGAGTAAAGGATTGAAGAATCTAGATAATGTAGGGCCTTATAGGCCATGTCTTCAGGTGAAATAGAAAGCCATTGGAGAGTGATATACTGGGGAGTGGCATAATTTGACAGGATTTTTTTGTGTGCATTTATTTTGGATCTGTACTTCATTCTCGCAGATGCATTGACTTTACCCACGCTCCTCTTTCCCCATACATACCTGCAGTATTTGTTGTGACTGCTTCGATGGTGCCTAGTAGTCAGTGGAAAAGCCAAAAACGTATTTCTGTGTCATTTATAGCAACACTTTCACAGAAAGACTTCAGGAATCTGTATCCTTGTTTGAAAAGGATACCTTGACTTTATTAGGAGCCCTGTATATATCTCCTCTCATGGAAATGCTGGCTATTATCAGTAGGCTCTGAATGTCAATTATGGAGGACCCATGTCTGCAAAGCATATCTTTAAGATTGTTTCATTTTTACATTAATTTAGGTTTTAAAAATATCTTTCTGGCTACTGTTTAGAGAATAGAGTAAGAAGGGGCAACATAGTATAGAATAGTGACTTCAGAATTACAGACTATATATGCCATAGTTTTCCTCTTCTAATAGACATGCTACTATAGATATTAAAAAAGAAATGCATGGTTGATACTTGAAAATAAGGAAGAAAATGTTATAAAGGTTGGAAGCTTTTCCAGATGCATACCTGGTCCGTCCCCCAGTGTAGGTCATGGTGCCACCCCCACAGCAGCTGGTGCTCTACCCACAGGTGAGCTGAGCACGCAGGTAGCCTAATGGAATTTTAACCACAGAGAACATCACCACTGTGTGTGAAACAATTCCTTCAACAAATACAGTATCTTAGACCTGAAAAAAAAATTGCTAGTGTTGGCAATATAGAACTTTTAAATGTGTGTATTTAATATTGTTAGGAAAAAAAGGGATCCAAAAGACCAAAAAAAAAGCAGGGGTTTTTTATTTTTAAGAGCCAAGTGGTGATCTCAGAAATGTAAAAAATAGAGTTCTTAGAATTAAACTCGATAGATGGGCTGAAAGATCAGGCTAAAAGAACTCTCTGATAATGTAGGACAAAAAGAGAAATAAATGATAAGTTAATGAGATTTGGGGAATGTTGAAATTCCAACCTACCTAACAGGAGAGAAGAGACAATGGAGAGGAAGCAACAGTTAAGTCCTCATCTAATCTTTTTTCTCTCAGCAAATCCTACCTGCCGCCTCCTGTGCCAAATGTCCATATATTTCCTATAGGAACTTTATGGGAATCTCTTTCCATAAGTTAGCTCAGTGTTTGTTTACGTTTCTAGACATAACGTATTCTTGATGAACATACTATGAACTCACCTTTTTGCCACCTTTTATCCTTCCTGTTTTGTATAGTGATTAGGATTCATACATGGAAAATAGAATCTATTCTGGCTAGTGAAAATAGGATTTGTGTAGTTTGTGTGTGGAGGATTAAGAGAGTATTAGCTTGTTTACAGAATCATTGGGGTGGCTAAAGAAAGAAATTCTAGGTTGAATATTAAAGAAGAATTTCCAGAGCTACTCTGCAGAACCATCAAAGAGCCTCTTCTACGACTGGAAAGTCATCTGTCAAACTGGGAAGATGACACTACAACTACCAGTCACAGGAGCACATTGCACCTACGATAATCTAAACCATCAGAGTTAATGCCGTTGCTTGTCACTATTCACAAAGCTTTTGACTGGACACCAGAACCTCCGGTGCCACCAAGAAAATTCATACTTCTCTTTGACTGCTTGCCAGCAGAAATATGTCCAATTCATAACTTATGCCTTCCAAATTATGTGAATTCTTTTGATAGAATGGTCCTAAATTATGTCTGAACCCTAGGTACCAGGGAATCTAGGAAATATAGCTTCTAGCTTTCTGTGCCACAGAAGAGTGCCAATTCATCCTGTCTCCCCCACTTTCTTGTTATAACGTGGAGAACTCTAAGTTACATTAGCAGAATAAACCACAGTTTCTTCACCGTGGGCAAGTTAATAGTCAGGCACATAGTCTATATAAGGGTAAAAATTATTATGAGACCAATGGTCAAGGAAGTACTCTAAGAAAAAGTTGAAAAGAGCTTGAAGGGAGTGAAGCCATCAAGAAATAAATGGGTTATGTTCATGGCTAAGCCAGAGAATTTAATCATGTGTTGTTATAATGCCATTTGTTTTGACATAAAGTGCTCTGGGTTTTTTTTAGGTACTTTTTCCTGAATGTCTAAAATTTCTTCTTTTGCATGCATCAGATTAAGTCATATTAACTGAAGAAATTTACATCTAACAAGTGATGCTGGTTAGCCTAGAAGCACAAATTAAGTTCTTTATTTTTTTATTTCAGAATATGACAATGTGGCTGAAAGAGCTGGGAAAGTAGAAGCTGAGGTTAAAAGGTTACACAATATCATCGTAGAAATTAATAACCATAAACTCAAAGCTCAGCAAGACAAACTTGATAAAATAAATAAGCAATTAGATGAATGTGCTTCTGCTATTACTAAAGCCCAAGTAGCAATCAAGACTGCTAACAGGTAGAGTTTGCATGCTACCCTAACCCATCTTCTCCTTCCCTGCCTCCACTGTGGAAAAGGGGTTAATCTTTAAATTTAATGTCTATTAAATGTTTCTATTACTGTTACTTATTAAGCCTATGTGACATGTTATTACCTAGTAGAACTTTAGTAAGGGGAAACCTATAATAAACATTTAGCACATGACCAGTTTTTAATTAGAAAAACTGGTAAACAGGTATGCCTTGGCATAGTTATATAACTCCCCAGTTTTTGTGAGGACATAGAAATCACTTTTGTTTCTCTGGCTTAGAGGAGTAGATGGTGATTAAATAGATCTAGGTCTTAGGAGAATAAGTGGTAAGAATGAGATCTCTTAGCAAAATTAATAGTCTTGGTAACTTAAATTTTTAATTAACTAGGGTATCCCATTGTCCTAACTCACAAAAAGTTTTTTATCCATTCATAGTTCTTGTTTTAAAACTAATTTTTAGAGTATTCAGATTTCTAAAATAATTAAAGCTATGTATGTATATAAAATGTTGAAATGTAAACAGCTGTTTCTTTTATCTTAAAATCTTAACAAATTAATTATGTATTATCTGGTTATTAAGTTCTTCCAGTCTTTTGCTCAAAGATAAGGTGCTAATAAGCCATTTGTTTATGTTAGGAGCAGAAGTTTCCCTAAACAAATTTGTCAATCAAAGTGGGAAAAAAATAGTTGTTTCTCACCTGCCCCCCTTTGGAAGCACTTGTTGCCCTGACTTGAACTGGGAGGCATTTATTTATTTGAAGGTACAGAGATTTAAGAATCTCCAATCTGACAAGAAAATGACAATATAATAACCCAATGAACAACTTTGCTTCATTGTCTAAGATTGGATGATATTAGAAGCTTATGTAAGGAATTTTCATTGATTTATACTGAGGGTTTAATAAAATACACTTCCACAAGTATATATGTAAGTATGTAAAAACCAATTCAAGGATGGTTTAGTAAATCATAAATTTTTAAATCTATGATAGAAAAAAAAGTCACATTAATGTCATCACAAGTTCTTTGATAGGTTTTCAGAAGCAGAATAACAAATCACACTTTACCACATTTTTAATATATCATTTTGCTGGTTTAGAAATCTTAAAAAAGCGCAAGACTCTGTTCTTCGCACAGAGAAAGAAGTAAAAGATACTGAGAAAGAAGTAGATGACTTAACAGCAGAGCTAAAAAGTCTTGAGGACAAAGCAACAGAGGTCATAAAGAATACAAATACTGCAGAGGTAAGATTTGGAGAAGGGGGAGAATGGTATTTGAAGCAATTTAAAGAGTTGGTTATGTGACATCAGTGCCTTGTATAGTAAGCACTCAAAAGGTTAACTTTTATAACTATATTAACTTTGTACAGTAAAAATATGAGTACTGTATTGTAACTTTTCTGTAAGTAAAAAAGTTTTAATTTAAAATGGAAAGGGCATGGAGAAAGATTGCTAACTTCTTCATCTTTGTAATATGAAAATGCCTGTTCTTTTTATTTGGGAAGGTATATCTGTAGCAGTTATTCTTGGTTTTTAGGAGTCCTTACCAGAGATCCAGAAAGAACATCGTAATTTACTTCAAGAACTAAAAGTAATTCAAGAAAATGAACATGCTCTTCAAAAAGATGCACTTAGTATTAAGTTGAAACTTGAACAAATAGATGGTCACATTGCTGAACATAATTCTAAAATAAAATATTGGCAAAAAGAGGTGAGATTATTACCATTTAGTTAAATATAACTTTAAAATATCCTTTATGAAAAGGGTTTTTGTTTCGTGTGTGTTTTGGAGGAACAGTGATTCTTAATTCCATAATGTACTCACTTCTCAGGTATATAGGGAACTTAATGAACAATATATAGTAATTATTATATACAGGAAAATCTCAGTAATGGTTAGAATTAGTCAACGTTTTCACCCCAGGGCTAATTTGGAGATTTTAACAAAATGGTGCATGAATATTTTGGAACACTACAACTGTTTCTTGAAGTCCTTTGAAAAATAGTTGATACACAAATTAGTTGCAACTCCTTGTTATATGTTGTTGTAATAGATAGGTAATTTGTTATATTGTTGATTTGATTTTTCTTTTAAACAATAAATTGTAGTAGTGTGCCTTCCCTAACTCTTCATCTAAATTGAACTTTTAGATTTCAAAAATATCATTGCATCCTGTAGAAAATAATCCTGTTGAAGAGATTTTGGTTCTAAGCCCAGAGGATCTTGAAGCAATCAAGAATCCAGATTCTATAACAACTCAGATTGCACTTTTGGAAGCCCAGTGTCATGAAATGAAGCCAAACCTTGGTGCCATTGCAGAGTATAAAAAGAAGGTATGAATGAACTAGTAATGTGTAATAGTCAGAAATTCTTTTTAGTCTGTAACTTATATTGCAACCTTTAATTTTATATAATTAGCAGTGTTATTCTCATCTCAAATTTATAACCTTAGATGTTTTTCTCATGATAATATTCTTTTCATAGGAAGAATTATATTTACAACGAGTAGCAGAATTGGACAAAATTACTTGCGAAAGAGATAATTTTAGACAGGCATATGAAGATCTTCGGAAGCAAAGGCTTAATGAATTCATGGCAGGTTTTTATATAATAACAAATAAATTAAAGGAAAATTACCAAATGCTTACTTTGGGAGGTGACGCTGAACTGGAGCTTGTAGACAGCTTGGATCCTTTCTCTGAAGGAATCATGTTCAGGTTTGTAATTATACTGAGTTTTGGATCCTCCTGTTACTTACATGTCTCTACATATTCTCCAAATTCTTAGTATTTTTTAGGGGTGGGATGTGAAGGTTAGATCTACAGCTTGTTTTATTTGATGATAAATATTAATTTGTTTGCATATTGGCAATTTGCAGCATAAATTCTGGACAAATAGCAAATATTTTACACAATATTTTTCTAATTCATCTTTTTTTAAATTTTCAAGCCATTTCAATTTAACATTAGGATTTTAAAATTGCAAAGCAAAAAATAGCTTTGGAAA
Organism: Ceratotherium simum simum; assembly: GCF_057802395.1. Classification (NCBI taxonomy): domain Eukaryota; kingdom Metazoa; phylum Chordata; class Mammalia; order Perissodactyla; family Rhinocerotidae; genus Ceratotherium; species Ceratotherium simum. Next base: position 63,423,076 of record NC_141914.1, read on the forward strand.
CAGGAAAGAATAGCAAGAAGTATTTATTGGCCTGCTGTTTAAATCTTAAAATTTTGGTAGGTGTCCCTATGTGTTCATCTTCCAATAACCTTTTTTAAAATAATCCCACAAAAGTTTAGCTTTGTGACAAGCAAATTAGAGATTCCTGAGGAAGGTAGTAGAAGCCAGTTATGGAAAACAAATCATGAAGTCTTAACTTGAGCTTTATAAGTAATTTGACTAATAAGAGATTTTCTTAATTATTTCAGTGTTCGACCACCTAAGAAAAGTTGGAAGAAGATCTTCAACCTTTCAGGAGGAGAGAAAACGCTTAGTTCGTTGGCATTAGTGTTTGCTCTTCACCACTACAAACCCACTCCCCTGTACTTCATGGACGAGATTGACGCAGCCCTTGATTTTAAAAATGTGTCCATTGTTGCCTTTTATATATATGTAAGTAATCAGAAGTTTTCATTCTGAAAATTTTATGGGTTCTCTAAACATTACACATGGAATTCTTTGACTTATTTCTTACTTTTGAGCTTTTTCCCAATATTCTCTACTTCCATGTTGTATGGTATCAAAGGAGACCAAGTCCTTTATTTGCACCAAATATTTCCATTTTGGAAAAGTAAAATATAAATTAATAATGTAAATTAGTAGATGAAGCACAGCTAGAATCTCCAGTCTCCTGCCTAGATCTTTTTTCCACTAGAAGACTTCTAGGCAACCATGCTTACGAAAATACCCCAGTTCCTCTCAAACCCAAATACTGTTTCATGAATTATCCATGCCATCATTCTAATGCAAGTTAATTTTCAATGTAATGTTGAATTTATTGGTCGAAAAATATTTCAGGGAAGTACAGCTTAGATGTTTATTATGTGATTTACCTGTTATTACTTATTCCCAAAAAATATTTCAGGGAAGTAAAGCTTAGATGTTTATTATATGATTTATCTGTTATTACTTAATGTTGCTTATTTTTTTTTTCTTTTTAGGAACAAACAAAAAATGCCCAGTTCATAATAATTTCTCTTCGAAATAATATGTTTGAGATTTCAGATAGACTTATTGGAATTTACAAGACATACAATATAACAAAAAGTGTTGCAGTAAACCCAAAAGAAATTGCATCTAAAGGCCTTTGTTAAACTTGTTTATATTGGATCCTCAAATTGAATCAGCATAGATTCAGTGTATTGTATTACTGATTTTCTGTTTGTAAAGGATTATAAATTTAAAAATTATACAAAATGTATAAAATACATATTCTTAAACTAATCATATAACTGGATTCTATTTTATGCTCTTAAGAGGCATGTTACAAGTCTAATAAAATATTCTCTATACCTGCTTCTAGGAAACTGTAAGAATCTGACACTTTTGTAAGCCGCAGACTATGGAGAAAATACGATTGCCTGGAGGGTCAGCTGACTTGTCCTTAGTCCCAAATTGCTACCAGCAGAGTTAAAAGTATGTTAGTTGATGAACAGTCAAGTTCTAACCTAGATCCTGTTATCAAGACACAGCATACCCTCATGGACCTTTGACCTACAGAGGAAAAGCCTGCCAACTACTATTGGATAAATTTTTAAGATATTCCACTTAATTTACTAATTTAGACAACCATTATATTTATTACTCAAATACAGGGAACTTCTTTTTTTTTTAAGTAAGATTGGCCCTGAGATAACATCTGTTGCCAATCTTCCTTTTTCTTTTTCCTCCCCAAAGCCTCAGTACACAGTTGTGTATCATAGTTGTAGAGTTGTAGTTCCTCTTTGTGGGACACCACCTCAGCATGGCCTGATGAGCAGTGAGTATGTCCGTGCCCAGGATCTGAACCGCCGAACCCAGGCTGCTGAAGTGGAACGTGGGAACTTAACCACTACGCCAATGTGCTGGCCCCTGGGTCTTTTTTTTTTTTTTAACCAGTCATTCTGAATTTTAAGGATGAGAATTTAAATATCTTATGTTTTCCTAAAATTTGATGTGTTTGTTTAAAACACTTACTTGCAAGAGGGCCAGCAAACTGAGACAATATCTGAACATGACTAGGATATCTCGTAAGTTGAAAAGGAAAAATACCCACTATAGTTACTTCATTGAAAGAATGAAGTATATAGGGATTAACTTCCTTAGTATAAATGGAAATTAATATGGAGTGCTCTTTGCCTATCAAATTGTCAAGAGTTTTTTGTTTTTTAACACTACACTGTTAGCTCAAGAATGCTATAATGCTATTGGAAACAGGTTGGCAACCACTGGTTTTCAGAAGGAATTTTGGTATTAAACCAAAAGTCTTTGCCCTAGCTATTCAATTTCTAGATATTGATCCTGAGGAATTGAGTTAGCTTGTTCTTCAGTAGACCATTGCTAAGGTACTAAAAATCCAACAAAGACAGTTTTATCGTAACATAGCCATTAAAAATGTAAATACATTAGCATGGACGTGAAGCAAGATCTGAAACTCAAGTATGGTCATTTGTTTTAAATCAAGATTATATATATATAAAGAAAAAGGAGGGCCGGCCCCGTGGCGCAAGTGGTTAAGTGCGCACGCTCAGCTGCTGGCGGCCAGGGGTTCGCTGGTTTGGATCCCGGGCGCGCACCAATGCACCACTTGTCAAGCCATGCTGTGGTGACTTCCCATATAAAGTAGAGGAAGATGGGCATGGATGTTAGCCCAGGGCGGGTCTTCCTCAGCAAAAAGAGGAGGATTGAAAAATGTTAGCTCAGGGCCCATCTTCCTCACAAAAAAAAGGAACTAGAAAAAGCTATAATTATAAAGTGCTTTTTCATTGGTGAGAGGAATGGAATTTAATACTTTTATTACATTTTAATAACCAATGGAGTAGTGGCGCTTAGTACTAAGTTTTAAAGAGTTAAATAATACCCATAACCTATATGAAAATTCCAAAGCTGCCTCTCCTGAGTTTGAGCGCATTAAGCCACTCAATGCAAATAAAATATCAAAGTGAGTTTATTAAAATACATACTTTTGTTATACATAAAACTTAGAAATAGTTCAAGATTATATACCTTAAATTTTACAATCTCAGCCTCTTGGTAAAAATACAAAAGAACAGCAGCATGTATCTGAATCAGTTATTTTTATATTTTACTGTATTCATGCACATTACATAAAATTCATGAAAAAAGTCTACAAAAACTGGCAAGTTTCAAAATATTAATGTCAAACCTAAAATGTTAATAGACATGCTTCAATTGTTAGCTACAAATGATTCTTAAGACATAGAAGGCCTAATTTAATAAAAATCTTGGCTTATTTAAATCCTTTAAAGGTGGCATGACAGCATGAACTCTGAAAACAATACATGGGGTCTCCCATGTACTAGCTATATGGCTTTGGGAAAATTACTTTTGTGTCTATTTCCTCTTCTACAAAAGTAGGGGTTCATACCTACTTCAGAAATGTGAGATTAAGTGCTTGACACAAAATAGCTAACATACATTTCAGTACTTACTAATATTGACGTAATCAAAAAGTACCTGGCATTTTGTGGTGTGACTAATACTTAAATCAATGCAACTTTCGGTCTAAAGTTAATATGTATTTATATTTCTATCTCAGCTGAATATATATCTCCCCCACCTCCATTATACCCTCCAGATGTTCTTTGCCCCACACAATATAGTCATGTGCCACATAACAACGTTTCCATCAACAACCGACTGCGTATGTGACAGTGGTCCCATAACATTAGTGCCATATAGCCTAGGTGTATGGTAGGCTATACCATCTAGGTTTGTGTAAGCACCCTCTACAGTGTTCGCACCACAACGCAATTGCCTAACAATGCATTTGTCATAACGTATCCATAAGCAACACGATTGTAACGTACACAATTAACATAACTGTGCTAATTTGTGCTAGGGATATTCTGATTCTGGTCATAAATTTGAGTTAACACAGCCAGCCATCTTAGTATTCAGACTTGTCAGCAGATAAGACCTTAGTGATATTTTGGAACTAGTGCCCTCTATACAGCCATATGAATTCATTATAATTTACATGTAAACTGTAGGACCAGAAGCATTCCCTAATCTGACCTGGAAAGTCTTTAAACTAGGAAAGGCACCTAGAGGTGTGATCCAAGAGCAATGACCAATTTGGAATTTCTGGAAAGCAAATGAGCTTGTCTTTAGGATTGCGTGGACAAAAGGGCAAAAATCCTACCAAAAGCACAATTCCAACCCCTGTTAATGATAAGGGAACTAAATCAAAGGGATTTGACTTAATAGCTAGGTAGGTTCCCTTTTAAGCAAAATTCAAGAAAATAAATTATTGGTATTTTGGCATTAGCATAGGAGAATGTTTCGTAGAAAATTTAAGATAATTTTTAAGACAAATATAGTTAACTGATGTCATCTAAATCTGATGATGGACTGTATCAACAACACGATTCCGTTCTACTGACAGGACTAAATAAAACACTACACAAAAGTCAAATACAATCCTAAAACAAATTTACACAAACTACAGAATATGACGAGTATTAGAAAATGTCACTGTCTGTTCCATAACTGACAAACATTTCAAGGCTCTTAAATCTATCTAAAACACGTTAATGTGTGGATCAGGTGCGTTTGATGAAAAACATCTTTAATGTAAGCAACCCCTTATTGTAGACTTTGCTGCTTGAATTAAAACCTCTTCTCACCATCTCACCCATTCAAAAGCTTTAAGCCACATCAAAATAAAGGCATATGCACTTTCAGGATTTTGCCATTTTGTAATCTAAAAGCTATATATACATAAAGAACTGCAAAGTCAGGCACTATAGTATATAATAAGGCTAAAAGACAATATTGGTACAAGAATGTTTAAATGTCACAGTGAGATTAAGTCAACCTCAAGCCAATAATGAGATCATGTATTAATACTCAAGTAATTAATATATTTTATTCTAGTTTTCAGATGTATGAAAACTAGAGACATTCTGTCTCATTTCTAACTTTGACACATTTCTATCCAACAGAAGCATGAAAGGCTTAACATGTTTCTGTGTATTTGTTGCAACTCTAGTCAAGTTTAGTTTGCTATTTTATTTATCCATGCTACCCCTATTTCTCCATTTAGCAATGGTTGTTAGTCTCTGCTGTACAGAATAAGCCTATTTAAACAATTCAGATTTGAATTTTCAACGAGAAACTATTTTCCACAAGAATTCCTTCAGTAAATATAAAGTGTGACATAGTATATTCCTTAAATCATGCAGATTGTTAGATAAACTTTGGTAAACAGATAGAGAGACTTCAGAAAAACATATTGAAGTGATTTCATTTAAAAACGTTATTATGTGTTGGTTAAAAAAGAGGATCAACATCAGTATCACTGAAATTAGTGTAACAATAACAATGTTTAGAATCTTAAAAAATTCAACTTCTCTTTCATCCTTATCAGGCCAGGAACATGGCATCCTTTTTGAAGAAATTTTCATTTCAGGAATGAGAAGTTTCTTAATTTGTCCAATTTCTGTTCTGCTCCAATCTTCTTTCAATACTTGGCTTACTCGAGGATAAATTTCAACAGGTTGGAACTCAGGAAGTGGTCTTTGTTTCAAGGTCTGCACACGTTGGCGGACATAGTCAACTTTTTGAAGAAATTTAAGTGGAGACTCGTCTTGTAAAGATGTTGTCAATGTCATTAATTCAAGCTGCTGCTCTCTTATTTCTTTCATTCTTTCAATTTGTGGAGTATATTCTTGATTAATCAGACTGCCAACATCACAGAGAGCAGTTAGAAAAAATTTTTTTTTCTGTTCTAATGTATCACTAAGCTCCTTAACATACTGGAAAAGAACTTCCTTATCACCTTGGACCACTTTCTCCGAATGAGATTTTTGTTCTTCCAGCTTTTCAATAAGACAAGTAAGATCTGCCCAGTGTGTGTCAGTTAACTGTTCAAGCAATTTTTGAGGCGTGTCCTTTTCTTTCAGATAGGCACTTTGTAGATCATCTATGGGATGACCATGATGCTGACCTATGGTAAGGCAGTGACCACAAACTAATTTTTTATCTAGTAGGCAATAAACATTTAATGGTTGCCTGTAATGTTCAGGGCAGGTGACGATATCTGGATGGTCTTCTTGCTGGTACTTTTCAATAATGGCCCTTAATGCAAAATTAACAGGTAAAGATTCAATACCAGTTGGAGCAATTTCAATAATACTTCTGCAATTAGGGCACTTGAGTGGAATTCGTAAAGGTCTCCATATATAAAAGTTACCAGACGCCTGAAGAACGTTTTCTAAGCAGTTTCTACAAAATGTATGAGAGCATGGGAGTACACGAGGATCTTCAAAAATACTGTAACAAATAGGACACGTTAACTCATCCTCAAAATTGTGCATTTCCTGTCAAGAGAAAAAAAGTATTTTAAGTCTACATATAACAAAGACACCTGCACATAGTATAAAGTTTTAGGTGTTAACCTCAAACTTGTGCTTGTCATTTACAAGAGGATAATTAAGGTATTTACTAAGATTTTTTAAATGTAGCTTTCTAAGTAATGCAACTCCTAATATATAATATTGAATATTTGATCATCTTTAAGAGCTTATTTACTATGGGACAAAATTCAAGCTAAACAAAACAATTCTAAGTAATTCATAGTAAAATGTTTAATTAATTCATAGTAAAATGTTTCAAATTAAAGTTAAGTTTGTTTCTATGTAATGAAGACTAAGTAAAATTCAGAGTGTTCTACTGAAGTCTACTTAATGATTATAATATTCTGTGCAACTCTTTACATGCTGAAATGCTCAAATCAAAACTATGCAAATAATGAATAGGCAAGACTCAACATTTCTATTAAATAACAGGTTAGGCTTAGCAAAATTATATTCTTTAATTCAAAAGAAGGATTCATGCTCCCAGCTGGCTAAACCATAGTTTCTAAAGCAAGTTATTAAATTTCTCTAGTAATTGTTACATAAATTTCTTAGCTTCTTGAATTGGAATATTAGCATGCTTTAAAGCCCAGGATCAGCACAGTATAGTATTCTAAAGTAATAATTTTAATTTGAAGATTTGGAAGGGAAAAACATTTTTGAATTAGTCCTTCCAATAAAAATCAGTTTGAAAGATGAAGTGTTGACTGTGAACTAATGACCACTACAACATTAATGGTAAAGAACACAATTAGTCTTCTTTCCTCCAAGAAAGAAATCTAGCAATAGTTGAGAGACTGACACGAGTTAACTTGACCTCTTGGCAAGATATTATCAACATTTCCAGCAAGAGAAGTCTGGCAGTTTTGCACCCTACCACCTCTTACAGTCTTAACTTTGTACCTATCCTCAATGCAAGCCTTACTCAGCCCTGCTAGAGAAAAATCAAGTTACACCACTGTTTAAAAGAACCTTGTAAAGCAAAACAAAAAACTCAAGTGCCATTCATGCAAAATATAAAGGTTTCCAAATCCTCCTCTATAAAACTAACTTTTAAGATCAAAAGTTTGAGAAGAGATCTACAAATAACTAATTGTACCTTTAATAAACATAAAAACCCCTTTAGGATCATGGAATACTACTCAGCCATAAAAAAGACAAAATTGTCCCATTTGCAACAACATGGATGGACCTGGAGGGTATTATATTAAGCAAAATAAGCCAGAAAGAGAAAGACAAACAACGCATGATTTCATGATCACCACATGTGGAAGATAAACTAACACACGGACAGAGAGAACAGTTTGGTGGTTACCAGGGGCAAGGGGGTTGGGGGGTGGACACAAGAGGTAAAGGGATGCATTTATATGGTGACTGACAAATAATAACGTACAACTAAAATTTCACAATGTTATAAAATATTAAGGCATCAATTAGGGGAAAAAAAAAACACCATTTAGACTTTTTAGCTCTATGCTCCTTATCTTCACCATTTGCAAAACCAAACTCTTATTCATTCCTTCAAGTCTCAATTTGAGCCCCGCCTCCTCCCCAGATTAGGTCCCCTGTTAATCTGCACTTCTACTTCATAGCACTTAACTGGATTTTATTTAAAAGAATTCTGTAATATTTTTCTATACATTACAATGTGTGAGTCTGCAATAGGGCAGGAATTGTCTAAAACTTTAAAATTTTTTAAGTGTCTTGCCTATTATCCAGCCTTTCCTCTGCCAAATTAATTTTAGAATCAATTTATATTATTTTACACTTTTAAGAAGTAAAATAAAAGTAACCCGTGTAAACTGTTATTTTCCTCCAGTGAGTACTAAAAGCCCAAGTAAAAATTGATAACTTAGTTCAAGGCTTTCTGCTTCCCTTTTAAAAGTCACTAAGATACATGAATATAAAAAATAAATCTTTTCAGAAAGAAACCTGAAGCTAAATCATCTACTTGTAAATTATTTCACAAATTTCTTGTTTTCAAGTGTCAAAAACAAACACACTTCTGAATTTGTAAACTTTTTATGCAGTTTCTCCAGAGGGCTGATTTCCTGTGGAGCCTCCACAATGTCTAACCAGCATATTATGGATGGTCAGCGCTAATAATAGATGATGGAGAATGAAGCAGTACCAAAAATATCCTTACCCGTTCTCCTGTGTAAACTATTTTTTAAGTTTTAATTCACTAATGTGGTATTGCCTTTCATCTCTAAACATCAATGATTATAACACATTCATTACATTTTACAACTTCTGAAAAGAAATTACATTGACCACATTATAGAGTTGGATGGCTTGCTCTTGGACTTACAGTGTGAGTCAGCTCTAAGTCTGGGAAAATTCAAGAGGTGCCACCAGCCAGACTGGGGCTCACATCTTTGTGGCCCTAACTGATAAAACGCACATTTCATACAATTCAAGACTTACTTTAGAAATACTACAACTGTGCTACATATATATACATAGGGCAAGATTTTAAAAATACTTTTGTACATATAAATATAAAAAAATAATGAAGGATCACCATAACTCTTTCAAATTAAAAAAAAAAAAAAAAAATCCTAAGGTCAGATCTGATTTTAACTGTGCCCGTTTGTACTATTTTCCTGCATTTTGACATCAACCTGTTTTCCCAAACCAAAAAAGAAACTATTAATGCAATTTAACAAGGAACTGAAATGAGAAGTTAAGGTTTTCATTGCTTTTGTTTATACTTTTCAAAGTGAAAATATATCTGGTGGAAAACATTCAGCAATATGTTTGCTGAAAGGCAATGTTCAAACTAACATTACCTAAAATCAAAATTTCACCTTGCCAGAGCAGTTAAATTATGGTACCTTACTTCAAAGGACAGCTACTTGATCATTAAAACAGAACACACATCAATATCTAAATACATAATAACAAGGTGTCCAGATAACTTAATAAATGCAATTTAAAGATCTGTATGGATAAAATGAGACCGTGTATTAAGATGCACACATCCTTGTAAAATTTCTAAGCGTATACAAGAGTTAACGACTTAAAGGTCAGAAGAGGGAGTTGTTTTTCACTTTATGCTCCTTCTATATGGTTTGAATTTTATACAACACCAACGTACATCTTTTTTCAAAAGATTTAAAAATTTCACTTACAGTTTAAATCATACACTCAGTAAAAATTTACTGAAGATTTCTTTCATATTCACTTAGTCTCCCAGAGCTTACCTACTTTGTTGATCTTCTAGCTTGGAGACTGAATATTCTTTAGCTTCTCCAGCTTTTTCAGATTCTTTTATTCTAAAATTAAAACAATTTTATCTTAATGTTTTAGATTTACATCCTCAAAAAATATATTAAATACGGTATCACAGGAATGGTTATTTCACTGTCTTTGACAGTTACCTTCTTTACACCTCAGTGCTTTTAGAAAAGTACTGACAAATATCACCAGTTGTTGGAGCAGCAGGACAGGTATCACTCGTACCTTGAAAATCCCAACAATTCTGTGACCAAATCAATTGTCACAAAGGACCTCTTTTTATAGCGTCCAGTGTCTCCTGAGCTCTCGACAATATTAGTCAACAATGGTGATGAGGGAGCAAACGTTCGTGGTCATTTCAGATTGCTTCAAGTTAACTGGAAGACAAGAAGCCTCCACAGGAGTGCAAGATTTTGCCAGCTTAAAATTATAAATATTAACTTAGGTTATTCCCATCAATACGTCTGTTCACCTCTCAGTTCCGCCACGTAAACGCCGTGGGACCCTGGGTCAGTTCTCCCTGCTGCCTCTCAGCACGTGTGACGTGGCACAATCACACCTCCTCCCGCGAAGCCCCGAGAGCCCCTCTGGAAGGAGAGCCTCCCCTTCCCCAGGGTCGACGACGACCCCCCCGGCCGCCGCCGGACGCGCCTCCCCCGCGAGCCCGCGGCCGCCCGGCCTCTGGAGGCCCGCTCGCCCCCTCCCCGCTACGGCGTGCTGCTCCCCGGAAAGGCAGTGCCACCTGAGAGAGGACAAGTCCTCTCTGGGACAAGAGGGAGCGGGTCAGGACCTAAGCCCACCTCCGCCTCGCGACCCTCGACTCCCTGCAAACACACCCTGTATGCCTGCCTGTGCTCCGGGGAAGAGGCACCCAGAGCCGTCTTCTCCTCCTCGGCCTCAACGCGGGGAGCGCCGCCCGCACCGAAACCGAGTTCCCCGCTTCCCGGGGACGCGGAAACACGCTCGGCGGCCGCGCCCTCCGCCCTCAGGGACTTCAGGCGTGCAGACGGGGCGGGGCCTCGCGGGTCTGACGGCGCAGGCGCAGTCTCCGCGCAACATTCAACTGCGCAGCATTGGCCAATGGGAAAGTGCGGGGCCGCGGTTCGAAAGTAAACGGTCGGCTGGGCCCGCCGGGGCGGGGCGTGATCGCGAGGACTCTGCGCGAGACTCAGGCAGCGTTCTGCGCCTGCGCCCTGGGCGCCTGCCCCTCTCCGAAGGCCCGAGGCGCGCTGCAGAGGCCGGGTTTTGGCGGCCGCGCCCCAGGGCGGGTCTCTCCTGGGGCGGGGGCCGACGTTCCCCACAAAGAAGGCCCCTAGAAGCCAGGCCGCATGTTGTGATGCTGGACTTCGAAGCGCAGTGTTTCTGTTGTCCCCTCACAGTCCCCGCGCTGGCAGTCTCCGCCCGCCCGCGGCGCGAGCACCCAGCGGGCGAGCTCGTCCTCCTCTGAGCCGAGCGGCCTTGGCGCGGAGAGGCAGGGACCTGGGCGCCCGACCCCGGAGCGTCCCCTGGTGCTTCCGGAGAACCGGCTCCGCGAGCTGGCGGAGCGAGGACCCCTCAGGACGGTCTCCTGCTCCTCCTTGCCGCCCGTTGGTCCCGCTTTATGAAGTGGTTGCCCAGAGAGGACGCGACTGGGGCACAGAATTCCTGACTTCCAGTTCAGTTTCTCCACTGAGTTCCTATTTCACCTTCTTAACCCCCTAGAATCAGGAAACATACAGTTCTGTAGTCCTTTTCCGTTTTTTTCTTGAGAGGCTTTCTCCAGCGCGATCTCAAGGCGCTCTCCTCACAGCTTCCCCTGCCTCTAAAGGTCGCCTGCCGCCGTGCTAAATCGTCTGTGAGCCCTGGGGGACTGCGTGGTGCGGGAGCGTCCGGGTCTTAGGCTCTTATACAGTAAAATACAGGAAGCACATCAAACACAGTATGAAACAGAAATTAAGGTAATATCAGTGAGTCCTGAGCCAATCTCAAATGTCTTCACCAACTCAGCTACTGACAAGGTTGCTTATCATGTGTGGATTCCAGCGCTATGCGCACTGTTGTGTGGTGGTACATGCTCATTTCGACTTTTTTTATGCACCTACATTTTCTATTTTTAGAGTCATCCTGATAAACAGCTTCTTAACTTCCTGTCAGAACAATATGATGTGAATATCTTTCCATAGCAATAAATGCACTATACGTCTATAGAATTATTCTTTTAAGAAACAATACAATGGTAACTAACCATGGACTCTGGGTGATTATGATGTGTTAATGTAGGTTCGTCACTTGCAACAAATGTACCACTCTGGTGGGGGACATTGATAATGCGGGAGCTGAATGTTTGGAAGAAGCAGAAAAAGGGAAGTATGATAGCCCCAAGATAGAGATTACTCAGGTCCTGGTGGAGGGAAGCTATGACACCAAAAAAGAGGGCCTACATCTGTGGCTCCAGGGAGAGTGCTTTAGTGGCCCATGGGTTCCCAACTCTGCTAAAGATTTCTGTAACCCAGCATGACCAGGAAGTAGCAGAGAGCTACAGGAGCCTACAAAACCAATGGCAGTCAACTTGACATACTGAGTTTGTGGACTGTGATTCAGACACTCTCCAGAAGACCACGTTGGCCTGGAAAGGTTGGACAAAGAAGTAACACTCAGACGCAGAAGTACGTGGTTAAAACCATAAGCTTAAAAATCTGAGGTGCTAAGGTGCTCAGCTACCCAAAAAAAGGTGAGGAGAGGGAAGTTCAGCTGCTTTGGGTCTCTGCCTATATGCCTGCACCAATCTCCTTTTGAAAGAAAGTAGGAAAAGGCTAAAAAATGATAAACCTTTGCAGTTATTAACAGGTTATATGAACAGGAGGCAATAAAACATGAATTTTAGGACAACCTTTGGGTGCTCAGGTCAGGCTCCCTGCTTAGACAGCTTCTATCTCAAGCCCCCAAACAGTCACAGTCACAGAGAAGTGCCCTGTAGGCAAGCTAACTTTCTGATTTGGAGTTCTAATAGCTACAGAGTTTAAGCACCCTCCTGTTGTCTCCCATCACGTTGGCCTCATCAGAATTATAATAAAGAGAACACATGACTTTCCAAAGTTAAAGGCACCTGTGGTTTATTTCTAGGACTTCAAAGAAAACACAGCTGAGACTGCCGCCATGATTACAGTGGCAGTGAATCAAGGACAGTGAGCTAGGAGAATCTGCCTGACAGTTCATAGGTCATTTTACCTGGGAAAAAAGCACCCAGCTTGGGGGCCGGCCTGGTGGCGTAGTCATTAAGTTCATGTGCTCCGCTTTGGCAGCCCAGGGTTCAGGGGGCCAGACCCCAGCGCAGACCTACACACCGCTCATCAAGCCACGCTGTGGCAACGTCCAGCATACAAGATAGAGGAAGATTGGCACAGATGTTAGCTCAGGGACAATCTTCCTCACTAAAAAAAAAAAAAAAGAGCACCCAGCTATACGATGCAATAGAGGTCACAGACTCAGGGATTTGGACTTGGAAGAGATCTTAGAGGCAACCTAGAAAAACTTCATTTTCAGAGAAGAAAAACCTACCAACCATATTGGTGTTGCCTTAAACTGAGTTTGAGCCCAAATTTGATATTAGTACCTATACAATCTTAAGCACTAGAACATATTATATAGAATTTATTTTCACACAGCCTTTTTCAGCTGTATCTCTGAATGCAACGTGGAAGACTAAAAGAATGTCTTCTGCTCAGTAGTAGTTTACCTCCTAACTAGTTTCCCTTTCATTTACTGTCTCTCGTTAAGAATCATTTTATTTCTAATGCCACTAACTTTTTTTTCTGGCCACTAGCTTTTTTTTTTTTTTTTTTTTAGTGAGGAAGATTAGCCCTGAGCTAACATCGGTTGCCAATCCACCTCCTTTTGCTGAGGAAAATTGGCCCTGGGCTAACATCTGTGTTCATCTTCCTCTATTTTTTTTTTTTTTTTTTTTATGTGTAGGACGCCTGCCACAGCATGGCTTGATAAGCGGTATGTAGGTCTGCGCCCGGGATCTGAACCTGCGAACCCCAGGCCAACGAAGTGGAGTGAGTGAACTTAACCACTATGCCACCAGGCTGGCCCCATCCACTAGCTTCTTTAAATGCTCAATTTTGTGGGTGGCTGTAACCTTAAATAAATTTGGGGAATCTCTTGATTCAGGCAGTTAATATGCAATTTTCTAGGACATTCTGTTTGTAATTGCTATGCCATCATCACATTTATTTTAATTATCTAAACATTTTGAATTTCAAGAATTTTTTCTTATAAATCATAAAATTTTGATTTTGATAGTCTTGTGTGATTCTCTAATCCATTTCAGCACAGCAATATTATTTATTTGTCTAATAAATGGACAGCATGAAAGTTACAGAGAACACAGATCTTGAACTTGAGTTGCTTATCTCAGTGAGCTGATGTACAGGTATAGCACAGCTAAATGGTAATGTCAGGTAACTAGAGTCTAGAGGAATTGCACCGCAAACTGACTGTGCAGCAAACTGGGACAAGTAGGTCAGCTCTGAAGCTGTGGAGTTCCCCAGGTTGCTGCTGACTGGTGACCGGACAGTTGGAGCTGCTCGTGGGTGATCTTCACCTGCTCTAGGGTGCGTGGAGGGGTTTCTATTGTAAATACAAAGCAGAGTGGCTGCCCACCTCACAGTTAGAAGCCCATTAGTCATATCTGTTCTACACCCTTTCAGATGATGATCTCTGTCTCCTATACTCAGAATGGTGGGATTTGCGGCAAGCAACACAAGTCTGGGATTGACTAATGCCTTCCCAACCCTGGCTGGCATCACAGCTGAAAAATCAAGACCCATTCATCTGGTAAGTTTTGGAAATCGGGGAATACAACACCTCTGTGGTTTAAATGCTCTGCCAAGACACTGCCCCATTCTCTTTTAAAGGAGAAGGGCTAGGACTTTTCTAGTTACAAAGACCCACTTACACATGGCAGGGTACACATGTCATGCTGTATATTCAGAATGGCAGATGCCAAATACATGTGTGTGCTAAGGGCCTTGAAATAGTTCATGTGGACGATAACATATAGTTCCTTTATTTTCCCTTTCAGGGTGCCCTTAATGTTCATAATAACCAGAATTCACCTTTCTTTTAAAGCTGAGGCACACTGAGAAAAAAATAGTTAAAAAAATGGTAGTAAGTACATACTTATCAATAGCTACTTTAAACGTCAATGGACTAAATGCTCCAATTAAAACGCGTATGGTGGCTGATTGGAGAAAAAAACAAGACCCATATATATGCTGCATACAAGAGACACACTTCAGACCTAAAGACACTCACAGACTGAAAGTGAAGGGATGGAAAAAGATACTCCACGCAAATGGCAATGAAAAGAAAGCTGGGGTAGCAATACTCATATCAGACAAAATAGACTTTAAAACAAAAACTGTAAAAAGAGACAAAGAAGGGCATTACATAATGATCAAGGGAACAATCCAAAAAGAGGATACGACACTTGTAAATATCTACGCACCCAATGTAGGAGCACCTAAATATATAAAGCAATTATTAACAGACAGAGAAATAGACAGTAACACAATAATAGTAGGGGACTTTACACTCCACTCACACCAACAAATAGATCATCCAAACAGAAGATCAATAAGGAAACATTGGCCTTAAATGACAAACTAGAACAGAAGGACCTAGTAGATATATACAGAGCATTCCATCCAAAAACCAAAGAATACACATTCTTTTCAAATGCACATGGAATATTCTCCAGGATTGATCACATATTAGGCCACAAAACAAGTCTACATAAATTTAAGAAGATTGAAATAATACCAAGCATCTTTTCTGACCACAATGGTATGAAACCAGAAATCAACTATAGGAAGAAAATCAGAAAAGCCACAAATATGTGGAGATTAAACAAAATCCTACTGAACAACAATTGGGTCAATGAAGAAATCAAAGGAGAAATCAAAAAATACCTAGAGACAAAGGAAAATGAAAATACGACATGCCAGAATTTATGGGGTACAGCAAAAGTAGTTCTAAGAGGGAAGTTTATAGCAATACAGGCCTATCTCAACAAACAAGAAAAATCTCAAATAAACAACCTAACAGTACACCTAAAGGAACTGGAAAAAGAAGAACAAACAAAGCCCAAAGTCAGTAGAAGAAGGGAAATAATAAAAGTGAGAGCAGAAATAAATGAAATAGAGACTAAAAAAAAAATAGAAAAAATTAATAAAACCAAGAGCTGGTTCTTTGAAAAGATGAACAAAATTGACAAACCTTTAGCTAGACTCACCAAGAAAAAAAGAGAGAAGGCTCAAATAAGTAAAATCAGAAATGAAAGAGGAGAAATTACAACGGACACCTCAGAAATACAGAAGATTATAAGAGGATACTATGAAACGCTATATGCCAACAAATTCGACAATCTGACAGAAATGGATAAATTCCTAGAATCATAAAACCTTCCAAAACTGGATCAAGAAGAAATAGAGAATTTGAATAGACCAATTACCAGTAAGGAGATCGAAACACTAATCAAAAACATCCCCAAAAATAAAAGTCCAGGCCAGACGGCTTCCCTGGTGAATCTACCAAACATTCAAAGAAGACTTAATACCTATCCTTCTCAAACTCTTCCAAAAAAATTGAGGAGGGGGGGAAGCTCCCTAACTCAATCTATGCAGCCGATATTACCCTGATACCAAAACCAGACAAAGACAACACAAAAAAAGAAAATTACAGGCCAATATCACTGATGAACATCAATGCAAAAATCCTCAACAAAATACCAGCAAATCGCATACAACAATACGTTAAAAAGATTATACACCATGATCAAGTGGGATTTATTCCAGGTATGCAGGGATGGTTCAACATTTGCAAATCAATCAATGTGATACACCACATTAATAAAATGAAATATAAAAATCACATGATCATCTCAATAGATGCAGAGAAAGCATTTGACAAGATACAGCATCCATTTATGATAAAAACTCTGAATAAAATGAGTATAGAAGGAAAGTACATCAACGTAATAAAGGCCATATATGACAAACTCACAGCTAATATCATCCTCAATGGTGAAAAACTGAAAGCTATCCCTCTAAGTACAGGAACCAGATAAGGATGCCCACTCTCACCGCTCCTATTTAACATAGTACTGGAAGTCCTAGCCAGAGCAATCAGGCAAGGAAAAGAAATAAAAGGGATCCAAATTGGAAAGGAAGAAGTGAAACTATCACTATTTGCAGATGACATGATTTTATATATAGAAAACCCTAAAGAATACAGCAAAAAAATTTTAGAAGTAATAAATGAATATGGTAAAGTTGCAGGGTACAAAATCAACATACAAAAATCAGTTGCATTTCTATACACTAACAATGAAGTAGCAGAAAGAGAAATTAAGAATACAATCCCATTTAAAATTGCAACAAAAAGAATAAAATACCTAGGAATAAACTTAAACAAAGAGGTGAAAGATCTGTACACCGAAAACTATAAAACATTGCTGAAAGAAATTGAAGAAGACACAAAGAAATGGAAAGATATTCTGTAGTCTTGGATTGGAAGAATTATCGTAGTTAAGATGTCCATACTTCCTAAAGCAATCTATAGATTCAATGCAGTCCCTATCAAAGTTCCAACAACATTTTTCACAGAAATAGAACAAAGAATCCTAAAATTTATATGGAACAACAAAAGACCCCAAATAGCTAAAGGAACCCTGAGAAAAAAGAACAAAGCTGGAGGTATCACACTCCCTGATTTCACAATATACTACAAAGCTATAGTAACCAAAACAGCATGGTACTGGCACAAAAACAGACACACAGATCAATGGAATAGAATCGAAAGCCAAGAAATAAACCCACACATCTATGGACAGCTAATCTTCGACAAAGGAGCCAAGAACATACAATGGAGAAAGGAAAGTCCCTTCAACAAATGGTGTTGGGAAAACTGGACAGCCACGTGCAAAAAAATGAAAGTAGACCATTACCGTACACCATACACAAAAATTAACTCAAAATGGATTAAAGACTTGAATGTAAGAACTGAAACTATGAAACTTCTAGAAGAAAACATAGGCAGTACGCTCTTCGACATCAGTCTTAGCAACGTATTTTCAAGCACCATGTCTGACCGGACAAGAGACACAATAGAAAAAATAAACAAATGGGACTACATCAAACTAAAAAGCTTCTGCACAGCAAAGGAAACCATCAACAAAACAAAAAGACAACCTAACAATTGGGAGAAGATATTTGCAAACCATACATCTGATAAGGGGTTAATCTCAAAAATAGATAAAGAACTCATGCATCTCAACAACAAAAAAACTAACAACTCAATTAAAAAATGGGCAAAAGACCTGAACAGACATTTGTCCAAAGAAGATATACAAATGGCCGACAGACACATGAAAAGATGTTCAACATCATTAACTATCAGGGAAATGCAAATCAAAACTACAATGAGATATCACCTCACGCCCATCAGAATGGCTATAATTAACAAGACAGGAAACAACATGTGTTGGAGAGGATGTGGAGAGAAGGGAACTCTCATACACTGCTGGTGGGAGTGCAAACTGGTGCAGCCACTATGGAAAACAGTATGGAGATTCCTCAAAAAATCAAGGATAGAACTACCATATGATCCAGCTATTCCACTGCTGGGTATTTATCCAAAGAACTTGAAAACACCAATGCATAAAGATACATGCACCCCTGTGTTCATTGCAGCATTATTCACAATAGCCAAGACTTGGAAGCAACCTAAGTGCCCATCAAGGGACGAATGGATAAAGAAGATGTGGTATATGTACACAATGGAATACTACTCAGCCATAAGAAACGATGAAATCCAGCCATTTGTGACAACATGGATGGACATTGAGGGTATTATGCAAAGCAAAATAAGTCAGAGGGAGAAGGTCAAATACCATATGATTTCCTTCATTAAGTAGTAGATAATAACAACCCTAAACAAACACATAGAAACAGAGATTGGATTGGTGGTTACCAGAGGGGAAGGGGGGAGGGAGGAGGGCGAAAGGGATAATTCGGCACGTGTGTGGTGATGGGTTGTAATTAGTACTTGGGTGGTGAACATGATGTAATCTATGCAGAAATAGAAGTATAATGATGTACACCTGAAATCTTTACAATGTTATGAACCAATGTTACTGCAATAAACAAAAAATTTAAAAAAAAAAGCTGAGGCAGATTTGGCAACAGAAGTATATCTCCATATGATCTGTCTTGTCCCCTCCCTCATTTTTGAGATTATTTTAGCAATATACGAGTAAACATCAAATAAGTTTTAGAGACATCCTTCAAAAAAGGAAGAGATTGCCTCTCACACATGTAGTGACCTTAATTACAATGGCTGTTTACTGAGCCCTTCACATGAACGGGGCACTGTGCTAAGTCATTCAATATCTCACTCAGTCCTCACAACCGCAATATAAAATAGTTACTATTTTTTTAAACTTTTAAATGAAGTATAAAACACAAATAGTGTCTCTATTTTTATCCTTATCTTACAAAGGAGGGAACTGAACACTAGCAAGGTGAGATAAATCCCTCAGGGCTGCCCAGTGTGGTTCTCTAATTCCAAAGCAAGAGCTCTTGCCTGCAGGGCTGTGTGCTTTTATCTTCCACCTCACTTTTGCATTAGTTTCCTAGGTTGCCGTAACAAATGATCACAAATCTGGTGACTTGAAACAACAGAAGTTTATTCTCTCACAGTTTTGAAGGCCAGAGTCCAAGATCAAGGTGTGAGCAGGGCTTTGCTCCCTCTCGAGGTTCCAGGTAGGAATCTGTCCTAGACTCAAAGCTTCTGGGGGCTCCGGGTGGTCCTTGGCTTGTGGCTGTGTAACTCCAACCTCAGCCTCTGCCTTCCCGTGCTTCTCCTCTGTGTGTCTGATTTCTCCTTTTCTGTCTCATATAATGACACTTATCGGATTTAGGGCCAGCCTGGCTAATCCAGGATGATCTCATCTTAAGATTTTTAGTTTTATCAGCAAAGACCCTTTTTCTTTTTCTTTTTTTTTTAATTTTTATTTATTTTCCCCCAAAGCCCCAGTAGGTAGTTGTACATCACAGTTTCACATCCTTCTAGTTGCTGCATGTGGGACACGGCCCCAGCATGGCCGGAGAAGCGGTGCGTCGGCGGGCGCCCGGGATCCGAACCTGGGGCCGCCAGCAGCAGAGCGCGCACACTTAACCGCTAAGCCATGGGGCCGGCCCAAGACCCTTTTTCAAAATAACGTCACATTCACAGGTTCTGGGGGCTAAAATGCGGACGTTATCTTTTGGGGGACCAGCATTTAACCCACTATACCTTCCTAATAAGATTCCTGAGGGTTGTAGTTGTCACATACACAGTGTTGAGGGCTTAACAGACTCACAGAAAACTAGATAGTGAATCCCAGACATCATCGCCTCATTTTCAGCAGAATAAATTTAGGCCCAAAAGAGAGGTGCCTTGCTCAAGGTAACACAGCAAATTCAAGCAGATTCAAGGCCACACTTAAACTTTCTGATGCCCCATCCGGAGGCATTTCACATGGTCAGAAGATGACTGAGAATTTTTTCATCTCATATTGGTTTTCCTCTGCCAAAGAATCATGATAAAAACAATTATCAGCATGTCTCTGTGACAAATTTCTCTCAGATCTCAGGCCCAGGAAACAGTTCTTTTTTTCACAGCTAGACTAAGATTCACATAGCTATGAGAGCTACATAATTATGTCTATTTGTGGCCAGCGGCTAAGGTGTTAGGTCCAAATCTTAGAATCTGACTGATTTTCTCCTCTCCAGGCCAAATAAAGTACTTTTCCTCAGATGGCTTTTGTTTTAGAAATTTGAGTTGCAGCTTCGAGATACCAGATAGCGAATACCGAAGTGAGCTCTGAAGCAGTCCACTCCAGGGAACTTACGGAATACACCGGCTTTGGGAACTGGCGCAGGCTGTCTCAACCCCTCCCCTTCAGAGAAGGTGTGCGACGGTCGGGGAGAGCGCTCCTGAGGAGGACTCCCTTTGGCAGTGTTTGTGGGGTGCTTTCCGTCCTGCCTCTCTCCCCACTGTCTGCCCCTCTCCTCAAGCCTAGTGAGAAGGGCTCAGCCATGTCTACCCTGCACTGGAGGGACTGAGTGAACTGGCATCTACTAAATCCTCGGGAAACCTAGGAGGTGATCGCCAGAATGCAGGGGAATTGCTGCTGCCTTGGGACTGGCCGCGTTCCCAGAGCTGATGGGTGCTGCAAAAGCCGAGCGTGCCCAAGGACCAGGTGAGGCCGGTGTGGGTTGCCTAAGGTCCTGCCCGAGTGTGCCAACCAGAGGGGCAGACAGGCCTGCCCGAAAGACAGTGAGAGGATCCCAGTGTCCTGGAGGCTGCAGGGAGACCAACACGGAGGCCGAGGGGAGCATATCCACTGGCCTCGGCTAACTGCAGCTGAGAGGCCCAGGACACACTCCAAGGAGCCAGCGAAAGCCGCTGGAGTCCCCGAAGAACTGCCGCAGCCTCCGCGAGGAGAGTCCGCTTCAGAGGGCACCCAGGCGCCTAGGACACAAAGCGCCTTCCACAGCAGTCAGCTGAGACCCTTCCCTCCCTCCACCCTCCGCCCCAGGCAGGAGGGATCAGAGACTGCAGGGGACTGGGCAGGAGGAGGGGGAGAGGAGTCATTTAGAGAGGAGCCAACCCCGTACCCTCCCCGACAGTCAGCAGCCCTCCTGGAGCAGACCTCATCCGAAGGACAAGTAGATGTAGTTTCCAGTGAAATTGGAAGCTTAGACAGTGGGACTATTTTCTGAAATGAGACTGTGTCCTGCAATTTAAAGGGGCCTCAGGACTTTGTGTTACCAGACAGTGACCAGAAAAGTCAGGCCTGCTGGCATTTTCATCCAGGGTCAGGGGAAGAACTTTCCCCACTGAGTACATTTTAAAAGGACCATGGAAGAACAACATTAAAGTTGCTATATGGTTGATATGTTCTTGTTCAAATTACCAGTTACATTGTGTTGAACGCAAAAGTCACAATTTCCACCCCCTCTCAATGAACAATTAGAACTCTATTCCTCTTAAACAAAAAGTGTCTGTTATAGTGGGACAGTGTGGGCAGAGATGGGTCCCAGCTTCAGCAGACTGCCACTGGTCACCACCACTGCCACTGCCTCCCTCGTTTCACTGGACCTCTCTTCCCATTGCTCTCTCTGAGGAACAAAACACAGTCTGTTCCCTTTTCCATACAGAGCAGCTTAGCCATTTCTTATTATATACCCTCCTGACTTCCATACTCACACTGTCAAGGTATTTTTCCTAAACTGAATAAAACGTTCCTTCTCTAATAGCAATTCTGGTGTCAACTGAAGGGACACTATGTTTTGCATCTCTCACACACTTGATAGCAACCAAAAATGATTTGTGCATTTATAAAGATAATTCATTTTGCACATTATCTTTATGGATGACTTTTTCTTTTCAGTAAAAATTATATAGCTGTCAAAACCATGAGGCTCAGATGTGTGGTGAGACTTTGCCTGGTTGCAGGTCAATGCTCCTGGTACCTAGCGGTTATTAGGGAGCTACAAGCTTCATGTTCACTCACAACTTCTGAATTCCTGTTCATAGAGTCTACTCAATCCAGCTGTAGGGTGGACAAAAGTAGGAAGGGCCAGATTAGTGGCCAGGTTAGTGACAGTGATTTGATGACATCTCCAATAGGATAAGGGTCTGGATTTCATAAAACTGGGAAGCTTTCTATTATTTAAAACTATTCAGCTGAAGAACGTTCTGCTAAATAAGTCAGAGATAATTGACAAGATTATTTTTATAATTCTAAAGATCTTAGATTAGGAAGAATTACGTATCATTTGCAATGGAAAAGATAGTTACCACAGGAAAAAAATCACCTATTGAAACTGTTCCTAACTCTGATTGTAATATCCCAGAATATTTGAAGTTTTCTCAAAGGTTATTATAACATTTCAAAATATTTTCTAGGCAAAATTTTTTTTCACTTCAGTTTTTAAAATATGCATGGAAAAGTTGTCACCACAAGCTAAGTTGTATGACTTAACTTGATAACAATCCACACCAGACACATGCAGACCAGTGCCGTGCTGCTAAGTTCTAATACAGTAGGAGACTCAAATGGCTACACTAACACTGCCCAAAGTGTTTCTGGAACTCTTCTTTGCAAATTTTCTTTAGAGTTTGCCTATGAACCAGAGCAAAAACCAAAAACAAATTAAATAAAAAGTGACATTATTTCATTGGTCTGTCCTATGTTTATTTATTTATTTTTTTAATTTTTATTTATTTATTTATTTATTTTTTCCCCCAAAGCCCCAGTAGATAGTTGTATGTCATAGCTGCACATCCTTCTAGTTGCTGTATGTGGGACGCGGCTTCAGCATGGCCAGAGAAGCAGTGCGTCAGTGCGTGCCCGGGATCGAACCCTGGCCGCCAGCAGCGGAGCACGTGCACTTAACCGCTAAGCCACGGTGCGGCCCCCTATGTTTATTTTTAAAAAGAATTGAACAGGAGGGAAATTAGTCCTACCAGACATTAAAACACACTAAAAGCCCTCTGCAATTAAAGCAATGAGTGACTGACACAAAAACAGACAAGTAGAGCCGTGGGGTACACGAGAGCAGGGTCAGCAGACGACAGCTGCTTTTGCGTGGACAGTGTCAGGCTGCCGTCTGGGGCTGTGTTCACCCTATCACAGCAGAGACTTTACGGCCCTTAAATGTTTACTATACAGCACTCTAAAAAAAGCTTGTGACTCCTGGACTAGACGGTGCTGAAATAGATTCAAGTGCACATAAAACTTATTATATAATAAAGTTGGCACCTCAAATTACTGAGGAAAGATAGATTTATTTATTTTTTTATTTTTTTGCTGAGCAAGATTCGCCCTGAGCTAACATCTATGCCAGTCTTCTTCCATTTTTTAGAATGTAGGCCTCCAGTACAGCATGGCCACTGACAGAGCGATGGCGGTCCGCATCCAGGAACTGAACCTGGGCGGATAAAGTGGAGCGCACTGAACTTAACCACTAGGCCACCGGGGCTGGCCTAAGATAGATTTTTTTAATAAATGGTGCTGAGACGATTAATTAACCATTTGGAAAAAGAAAAAATTAGATAGATACTTCTCGCCATACATAAGAATACGTTCTAAATGGATTAAGATTCTAAATAAAATAAAAATTAAACCATACAAGTATTAGACAAAAACGAGAGTGAATATCTCTTAATGCTCCATGTAGAGGAAGGCTTTCTGATTATGACTCAAAATCTAGAGGCAATGAAAGTAAGTACTGATAAAATTCACTACATAAAAATGAAAAAATTTGGCATGCCAAAAACACCATAGACAAAGACAAAAGACAACTGAAAAGCTGGGAGAAAGTATTTGCAACATATGTCACAGACAAAGGGCTAGTATCGCTAATATATAAAGAACTCTTAAAAATTGAGGGATGAGGGCCAGCCCTGTGGCTTGGTGGTTAAGTGCGCGCGCTGCGATGCTGGAGGCCCGGGTTCTGATCCCGGGCGCGCATCGAGGCACCACTTCTCCGTCCATCCTGAGGCCGAGTCCCACATACAGCAACTAGAAGGATGTACAGCTATGACATACAACTATCTACTGGGGCTTTAGGGGGAAAAAAATAAAATAAATAAAATCTTTAAAAAAAAAAATTGAGGGATGAATAACCATAAATCTGATAGAAAAATGGGAAAAAGACATCAACAGATAATTCACATAAAGGTATAAAAATTAAGATATAAGATTAAATATATAAAAAGATATTCAAAGTCACTCATACTGAGAGAAATGAAAATTAAAACATCACCCTATATATCATTTCTCACCTATATATTGGTAAAATATAATAGAAAAATAAAAATTATGACAACACTCTGTGGTAAGACTCTGGGGTGTCTCATACATTGCTGATGGGAATGCAAAGCCTTTCAGGGCAGAATATGGCACTATTTTTTGTTTTATTTATTTATTTATTTTTTTGTGTGTATGAGGAAGATCAGCCCTGAGCTAACATCTGCCAATCCTCCTCTTTTTGCTGAGGAAGACTGGCCCTGAGCTAACATCTGTGCCCATCTTCCTCTACTTTATGTAGGATGCCGCCACAGCATGGCCTTACAAGCGGTGCGTCATGCGTGACGGAGATCCGAATCCAGGCGGCCTGCGGCGGAGCGCACGCACTTAACCATTACACCATGGGGCCGGCCCCAGAATATGGCACTATTTAACAAAACTATATATGCACTTATCTTTTGATCCAGTAATCCCAGGAATTTACTTCCAACAATATAAAAATACATACGCATAAGGTTATGTGTTGTAACATTGTTTGTATTTGCAAAACATTAGAAACAATCTAAATGCCTATTCATGGAAGAGTGGTTGAATAAGTTATGGTACATCCATACAATGAAGTATTATTCTGCTGAAGGAAGAAGATCTTTATGAACTGATATAGGGTGATTTCCAAGATATAATGTTAAGTCAAAAAAGCAAAGTACAAAAGAATATAGTACACTATTTGTCATGCAAGAAAGAAGAGAATCTAAGAATATACATGTATCTTCTCACTTGTGTGAAAAGAAATGGAGGCAGCATAACCCAGAAACTAATCATTGATTGGTTATCTACAGGACACGGGTGGGGAAGGGGTGAACGAGTCCGGGATGGAAATGCGAGTAGAGAGACATTTCTCTGAGTATTCCTTTTTGTATAGTTTTGACTTTTAGAACTATGTTAGAATTTCCCACACTCTCAACATAAATAAACAAATAAATAAAACTAAAATGCGGGTAAAACTCAAAATGAAACACAAGAGTAACAAATAAACCTAACTATATTATAAATAATTAACCACCACACTGAAGAGAGTGAGGAAGAAAAGAATAACATAAGTAACTTTAGAAAATAGTATTTTGACTATATATTATAAATCTAAAGACAAAAAGAACTTAAAGAAATAAGTACAATAGTTAATAAATTCTTTTTTTATTCACAGGGATGTGGGTTAATGATTCTTAAGCTATTTTATGCGTATTGTAGGACTGAGCAAATAAGTAATATATTGCAGATGATGAAAGCCATGTTTCTCACTGTGAGAGAAAGAAGTTACACATAAGGAGGAGTGGGGGAGCCTGAAGTGATGGATTGGAATCAGAGGAAACAGTGTGAACTCAGGGTTTTTACAGATAGACGTAGATATCCGGGTGTGTGTGTATGTACACATGCACATTTCCTGGCTCTGCCTGCTGAGAAGGCCTAGAAGCAATGATACCTCCGTAGCAATAAGCACACTTAGTGACCAGATCTTTGTTTCTAAATACTATTCTCCAATAAAAACAAACAGAGCTTCTTGGAAAAATAAAATAATTAATTCCAGGGCTGAGGCAGGGAAAGTAGATTTTTCTAGAACATCTCATGGTGCCAGAAAGTCAAGAAGTGCTCAAAAAATGATGGGAACATTTCAAAAGGACTCAACTTGAAGGAGCTACCAATCACCAAATCTGGGGCAATTTGAGCAACTAAATAAATAATGATAATAATGGATTGTAGCCCATAAAGTAAAGTTAATATCCATGCGTCCATACTGATATAAATAATTGAGTGATTAAGTAAATAGGAGAGAAGTGATAGCTCATCAATATATTAGAATTCCAGCTAATAAATGGAGTAGGAATGATGGAAATAGAAAAATCACCATCTGGCAAACTCGACAGGGATAACTGTCACAGACAAAATTCATCAATGTATGCTAAAATTCATGGGTGGAAGTGTGATGAGAAACAGGATATTTGTCCAGTGTCAAAGTTTCTCCCTACAAGTAAATTTACTGTGTAGAAACCCAGTTGACACTGTTAACCAGGTGATCAAAGTTAATCTCATCGGTAGTGAGACACAGCAACATGATGGGCTTCCTAATATGATCCACTGAGAAGGCACAGCATCACTCTGGGTCATTCTTGCCCAGATGAGAAAACATCAGTCAAACTCAAACCGAGGGACAATCTACACAAAGCTGTACTGTGCTCTTTAAGAGTCAAGATCATAAGGGAAGACTGAGGAACAGTTAAAGAATGCAGGATGAAAGCAATGTGGGATCCTGGATAAGATCCTGGAACAGAAAGACAAGAAAAAGAGGCAAAACTGGTGAAATTTGAATAAGGTCTTTAGTTAACGGTATTGCACCAATGTTAATTTCCTGGTTCTGATCACTGTACCATGGTCATGTAAAAATGTTAATATCATGGGAAGAAGTTGGGGGAGAGATATGTGGACACTTTATAAACTATATTTGCAACATGTCTGTAAGTCTAAAATTAGCTGAAAAATAAAAAGTTAAAAATAAGTCAACGTCAAGAAAAACAAAGACCGAGGAACTGTCGTTGGGGGAGACAAACAAGACAAGACAACTGAATGTTCTTTATCAGAACTGTGTAATGGTTTCACAGGTGCAGACTTGTATCCTTTAAATATGTGCAGTGCATTGTATATTAATTATAAAACAATAAAGCTATAAAGAAACAGAATAAACATTATGATCAGAAATGGGCAATTCATAATTAAATACACAATGAGTAAATTCATGAATTTTGTTTTTGTCTTCCCTTCTAATGCCAATATAAATGACGACTCTCACATGCGCCAGCAGGGTGGACATGTGACCCAGGCCTGCCCCAACAGCGCATTCCATCCTCTATCCCTTGATCATACTAATTAGTTCAAGTATAGGCCCAAGACCCAGGTCAGTTCAGTCAGAATCCTGCCAGGACTTTGTCCCCTGTGCCAGAGCCACGAGGAAACATCCGCTCTCCTGTCCTGCCCACTGCTGGCATGATGTGAGCCTTGAGCCACAGGCAGCCTCTCTACCTCTGTTGGAGGGAGTCCCTGAGCATGAAATTGATACAGCAAAAAGCGGAGTGTAGAGACAGGAGAGAACAAACGGCACTATTTGAATCTTTGGTTGCAGCTGTGCCTGAACTGCATCTGTCTGTGGGTCAGTTACAAGAACCAATCCACTTTTTTCCCCCTGAGCCGCCTGAGTAGAGCACTGTCACTTGCAGCCAAATGAGTTCTGAGCACAAAACAACTCTAAAGTAAACGTCACATATGGTCTTCATTATTCTTAAATACCACCTGTGTCCATAACACAATATCAGAAACTAGAACTGTTTAAAGAAAACGGTTGAGCCATGATTATTACAATGTAATTAAGAATTCCACAAACATGTGTTGAGCATTATCAGATACTGGGCCCTGAACTAAATACTGACTAATGAATGAAACAGTCAACTCCTACCTTCTTCCAATCACCCAGAGTTGAAGATATAAGACCAACCCTCCTCCAAGTCCTGGGGAATTTAAAGAGAAGAATTCAGCATGAAGTCAGTTTTCCCTTGTTCTCACCCTAGCACCTCCTCCCTGCAATTAGGCCCAAGTCTTGTGTTCCTGTCCTGTCCACCCGACCTGAGGACCTGGCCTGATGACACACGGATTCTAGTTCTGCAGGGAAGTCGGTGCTTCCTGCTCTCCCGATTCCCCTGAGCGCCCATGGCAGACACTCTGCTGCTGAGTTGCCTGGTCCCAGCTCCCCACCTGCCTGGGGCTGCAGTTAGTGGCCATCTCTGGTCCCACGTTGCTTGCCTGTCTGCCATGACAACCACATGTGACTCTAAATAAATTAGGAATTGTTTCTGTTGCGAGTAACAGAAAATCAGCTTCCAAGTAAGGATTAACAAGAGTTAGACAAGTAAGGAGAGGCCTGGAGGTGAGTGGCCACCTGTGCTGCCCAGCAGCTCAGCGATGACAGTGCCAGCACCTCTGCTGCTCTCTTAGCCCCCTCAGGGTGGCAGGAAGGAGTCCCTGCTCTAGCACGATGTCTGCCTGCTGTTTAGAAAAGGAAGCAGGGAGGAGGGGACGGTGCCAGACTTGGCAAGTTATTTTATCAGGAAAGAAAAGGTTTTCCAGAAGCTCCTCAGCATGCGTCTATGCATGTCTTCTTAGCCAGAATTATGTCAAGGGGGCTGGGACGGGCGCTCATAGTCCTGCCAAAGTTGATTTTTAAAAATACATGTACATAACATATATCCTACAAATGCAACAGAAATAACAGTGATTTCTGCTTTTTCTCCGCGATCGTGGTGCGTGCGGTTGACTGTGGTCCTCGCCATGTCTTCTCACAAGACTTTTAGGATCAAGCGATTCCTGGCCAAGAAACAAAAGCAGAATCGTCCCATTCCCCAATGGATTCGAATGAAAACTGGTAATAAAATCAGGTACAACTCCAAGCGGAGACATTGGAGAAGAACCAAGCTGGGTCTGTAAGGAATCGCAGCTGAGCTGACACATATTTATGCTGTCTCCAGGTCACTTGCATCTTAGCATATCACTCTGAAACGCCACTATCTGGACAGTTGGATGTGTCTTATACGGGAATTGCTCTTACTCTTTGTTTCTATGCGTCTGAACTAGTAGGTTGGTTCAGTAATAAATATGTGAGACCTTTTGTTTGAACTGCTGTTGTATTCTGGTTTGTGAAGTATGGAATTCCCCCTCCTGCCAGATCTCACACGGCATTGTCCAATAGAACTTTCTGCAATGATAGAAATGTTTTCTGGCTACCCAGCATCTGGAGTGTGGCTAGTGGCTCTTACACCTTATGTTGTGGGAAGTGCGTCTGTGTCACCCTTGTACCTGAGGGTAGCACATTCTTAAATAGCATCTTTATATGCTCTTCTGTGATGTCGGTTTTCAATAAGAGTAGGAATCTGAACCGGGGATTGGCAAACTGTTGTGCCTGTGAACTAAATTTCTGCATTTTTAAATGGTTGAAAGAAATTAAAAGAATATTTTACACTTAAAAAAAAAAAACAGTGATTTCTGAAGGAAGGCTATTTATTGTATGAATGAGACATTATCTGGACTTCCAATAAAGAAACAAAATAAACCAATTTTGTTACTTTATTTATTTATTTTTTTAAAGATTTTTTTTATTTATTTTTTCCCCCCAAAGCCCCAGTAGATAGTTGTGTGTCACAGCTGCACATCCTTCTAGTTGCTGTATGTGGGACGCGGCCTCAGCATGGCCGGACAAGCAGCGCGTCCGTGCGCGCCCGGGATCCAAACCCGGGTCGCCAGCAGTGGAGCGCGCTCACTTAACCACCAAGCCACGGGGCCGTCCCCAATTTTGTTACTTTAAGACAATGTTAAGAACTTGGATTTGAAGCAGTAGGAAAGGGAAAGAGCACATTCAGCGCTAGTCATGCTTGTACCGGATTGGTGTTTGCCACCTGTCTGAGGTGAGAACTGTGCTCACAGTCTGAGTGTAACGAAGAGTTCCTCGTCTTCGTCAGCAGTCAGCCCTGACCAGGGACCTGTGAGCTGAAGCCCAGACATGGGCTGTGGAGTGAAACCACCATCATGAAGGGCCGTCTGTGGACCCACATGGCCGTTTTCATCAACAGTTTCTGTCGGAAGCTGGTTAAAATACACTCATTACAAGACAGGTTAGTTCAGTTCAATTTCAAATACACGCTTGCAGGGTGATCATTTATATCTGTTGAGTATCAACACAGGAAAGCTAAACTTTACTTCAATCTCATCTGAACGATACAGCTGTTTTATCCCTTTCCCCTTTTCAAGTGAAAAAATAATCTCTAGTTCATGAAACAGTTGACGACCAAAATCTGAAATAAAATCTGCTTTCAAAAATATTTTCTGATTACAAAAATAATGAAACTCTCTATTTAAAAAAAATCATCGGTACAGAAATGAAGAGTGGAAAATGTAATAATTCTACCCTTTACAGCAACCACTGTAAACAGTGAAGTATGTATAGAAATTGCCTCACTTGTCAATTTCCACAAATATGGGAAAAAGTTAAATCAGAGTAAAAACTTCATTGT